>NC_135398.1:7445329-7804079 GCF_051989625.1 Stigmatopora argus
AGAAAAAAAGAAAAGAAAAAAAGGCATAAAGGCGATTTCACATTTCTTAACAATAACTCATGAAATCTGCAAGTGACTGAGTTCCAAATGACTGGACCATCCTGGTCAAAGTGTTTATCTTTATCTTCAGTGGCATTTTAAAGATCAATTTAATCTGTGGGGACGTGGCTTGCCAACTGCTTTAAGACCATCACAGAGAAAAGGAGATCACGTCTAAGCTCATAATTGGGGAACACAGCCAAAAGTCATTAACAGTTGAAAATCGGAAAGTCTCCAGATGCGGAGAATGAATGCAAAGTGCAATTAAGAAACAATTCTCAAATAAATCCGCTGACGGCAGAAGCGGTGGCAGCGAGTAAAGAATGGAGGCTTCTTAAAGTGAGAATGCTAAAGAGGGTTATCAGAACAAAAAGAAATTTGGTAACATTTAGGAGACACTTCCAACATAATGCTTAAAACTCTTTCTATAAAACAAAGTCGCCAAAGCAAAAAGGGAAACATTTAGATAAAGTATTGACACTGGAATGGAGGTTCAAAAATGCATATTATTGGCTATTTATTGATACTATAACTCGGTTATTGACCCACAATGAGAATTATGATGAATTTTGTGATCTCGTTTCACACTGCTGGGTGCCCCACCCAAGATGGCCACCAGGTAAAAATTGCTATGAGTGTATACAATGGCGTTGGCTTTAATTCATGTTTTTTATAAGGCTAGATTTTATCGAGTGCTATATTACCGAAAAGAAAAATATTTTTGGGTGGAGCCAGAAACAAATCCGTGGTTAGACTTGAGATGCAAGTTATATGAGAGAGAACTGAACTCGTATCCCAAAGCACAAGACAGTTGAACCATACTTTAGCACTATAAACACATTAAATGTTTTCCTATTTTTTGATCTGTATTTGTTGTATTTTTTTTTTAAAATGCTTCAATTTAACCGATCACAAGTCTGTTAAAACACGGTTCAAAAGTATAAGGACATTTTTAGCGCTTTAAGTGTTCTTCTGAAGTGGAATGAATGTGAGCAAAAGTTGATTTGACTGTGAAAGTTCACCCCGGCGCCCTCCAAATTCCTGCACTCCCTGAAATCCCCACCCGGTAAATTCAGGCACTTGTCTTCTCATCTACACAGCGATGTCATCGTCGCTTAGTACGCGCGATGCTCTGCTGTCACACATTTCCTGTGGGAGTCTCGACCCTTCTGCTGCCTCTATTACCCCCCCCCCCCCCCCCCCCGCCCCCACCCCCTTATACACCCACCCACACACTGGCGCACATCCTCCCACATTGACGCACACATCACCTCCCTCAAGCCCGGCGGCGACGTCCGTTCCACAATGGAGAACGACGGAGTGGTTGGGGAAATGATAGCCATTTATAACTGTATCCCACCACCTTTGCCATACGCACTTAATATTTGGTGCTGAGATGGTAGACAAAAGAGGAGAGTGTTGGGGGGGTGCAGGTGGGATATTCATCACAAACTAAAGTCCACTTGGCTTTCGTTTCTGTTGTTTTGATGGGCGGAGTGAAGCGTATATCGAGTTTTGGCTTCCGAGGGAGCGGGAATGGACGCCTGTCTTTTTTTGTAATCAAAGGTTGTTGTCTGGATGTTATGGGCATCAGCAAAATCATTGAAGATGCTGTGTCAGAGTTTTGCAGCATCATTTTCGTCTTTGCTAGATAAAAACTGTGCTCTATAGGGTCTAGATCACATGTGTCAAAGTGGCGGCCCGGGGGCCAAATGTGGCCCGCCACATCATTTTGTGTGGCCCGGAGAAGTAAATCATGAGTGCCGACTTTCTATTTTAGGATCAAATTAAAATGAAGAGTATAGATGTATATTACATTTCCTGATTTCCCCCCTTTTAAATCAATAATTGTAATTTTTTAATCCATTTTTTCTGTGTTTTTAGTTCAAAAATCATTTTGTAAAATCTAAAAATGTATATAAAAAAGCTAAAATAAACATTGTTTTAGATCTATAAAAAACTGAATATTCAGGGATTTTAATCCAGTTCTTTTAATCCATTTAAGAAATATCTATCTAAGTTTATCTAACATGGTCCGGCCCACATGAAATCGAGTTGACGTTAACGCGGCCCGCGAACCAACCCGAGTTTGACACCCCTGGTCTAGATCTTGGGATTCAGAGGCCCATTAAAACTTCTGCCATTCAATGAGAACCACAAGAATATTGGGAGTAATCATTGAGAATTATCGATTTAGGAACGTGATGGAATCAGGTTTCCGACCCATTAGAACAGGGAGGACTGGCAGCAAATGACTAAAGGAGTGTGTTCGTTTGTTGCCATCAAGGAGTTAAAAAAATGTCTTTCTTTGGGGAATAGAGTTTCATAGTCCTTCTCAAGCGTGACATAAACAAAAGGACGTAAAAGAGACGTGAAAGTATAGATGACAGATATCCAGTTACCATGGTAATTACCTCGTTAGCAAATACTTTTAAAATAGTCCGAGTATGAATGTCAAGCGTGTGCGCGGCTGTCACGACACTGGACGGGCTGTCACTTTCTTAATTGGCTGCGCGTGACCCCGCCCCGCTCCGCTCACCTGGCTAATTACTGTGTCTTGCTAGCCCAGACATTGAAATCAATTGGAGGCCATGTTGTGTGTGTGTCGTTGGCATCATACGGGATGTCATATTTGTCCTTCAAGTGATAGTTACACCCTTGGTTTCCAAGGCGTGTTACGCTAAACTGATCTAGTGTGGAAAAAGAGAAAGGCAAATGTAGTTGCAGATTGCTATCCTGCATTTGCACTTGATTATACTTTGAGTTTATCTATCATTGCGAAAATATATACCTACACTATTCATAAAAACAAATACGAGAAAATTAACATCCGACCTCAGTCCCGGAATGCATTTTTACTTCTCGCTGCAACTTTTTCTGTCAATTATAATGGGAAAAAATGGAGAGCTATTTTTTGCCAAAGATGGACGTCCAATCCATTTTTGACTGGTCTAGGAAGGGACAGTGGGATCTGCTAATGAAATGCTAATGAGATGCTAATGAGCAGAGGTAGGGGAGCACGCCAGCAGGTGGGAGGTAAAGTTTGCTTAGAGAGCGAGCTCCTGAGACAGTGCGCAAATGGGTCGCGCTCTGCTGAGCAGTGATCCCGGCACCCATGTGGGCGGCGACATTAAACCACGGTGAGACGCAAGAAAGATCCCGCTGGGCAACTTTGTAAAGTTGTGTTTTGAAAATCTTTTTTTTGCCATCTGACGAATCACAAAAGTAAAAAGAACATATTTTGTATTTTACCACGCTGTAGTTTTCAAAAGTTTACTATCTTAAAGCTAAAACAATTCTAAACGCCACAGACACGCTAACAAAACTAGCATTGACGTTGGCTTTAACCCTTTGTGAGGCCCTCATTTAACCTACTGGCAGTGGCTTCTATTGACGGCAATGGACGTCCAATTCATTTGTACTGGTAGAGAATGATTGCGGTTATAAGTAGGGACTATTAGTACTGCTTTTACTTTTCTTACCATATTATTAATTCACTAAAGAATTCATTTGTGGAAAAAATACACAAATAATATTATACTGATTAGTAGTACCTATATTTGTACGTGTATATAGTATGTATATTTTTTATACACAATTGGTACACAACAATATACCAATACTGTGGCTTGCATGACCCAAAATGTGCCGTTTATATTTCTTTTTTAAATTACCGAAAATAGTTAAAAACAGAAAAAAATACTAATTTTAGGGTATATTTTTGCGTGAAACTTTGCTCATCATCACAATCAATCTATAAAAAAAAGTTGAAGTCTTTCAGTGCCATTGGCGATGATAAATAAACGTATGTCATAAATTTGTGTGTTACTCCAATCCATTTGAACTGGGAGGGCTGAAAACCAAGGGAAATGTCCTTATCTGCTGCCAGCCTCCGAATTCAATTGGATTGGACATCGTCAAAGGTAGCCAACGAGTTAAGGGTTTACATTCTAGCTCTAGTTATATTATAAGTTTGTTTAGATGGGCAAAAAAAAAAATTTGTTTTCAGTGTAAGGATTGAAAAAGGCCTGCATTAGTAGGTTAGTTAGTTGGTCAGTTTGTTTAGTAAGTTAGTTTAGTCAAGTGCCATGCTGCCATTTTGTTTTCACCCAATGATGCTGAAACATGAGGGAACACCCAGAAAGTACAGAACGCATACAAAATCAAACGAATAACAATCAGAGAGCGTGTAAAAGTAATACTGCACGATTTTGATTGACAATGTCACATAGGTAATCGTGCCTATTCTTCATCAACATATACTGTTGTTCACTCTGTTTTATGATCTTTCTGCCAATGACAAACAAGAAAGATCCTTATACATCCGTGATCATTACATGGTGGAGGTGTGCCTAATGTTATGGCCTTCGGGCTTCCCCCAAGTTATACACATCAGTGTTAAAAGGGACAAAATGTGAGCGCGCATCTGAGAGGAATGAACATATTTAAAAGAGGAGACAGGACTCCATTTCTTTCGGAAGCGCCCATTAATGATCTTTCATTTGGATCTCATCACGGATGCGGCCGGGAGAAAATTGCTTTCTCGGCGGCGGTGGCGGCGGCGGCGGAGGTGTGCAAAGACGTGAGACAGGATAATAGTCAATACATGTTTTGGAGGGAGAGAACAACAGCGGAATTGACAAATTCCCGTGATAGCTCCGCCGCCGGAGAAGGGGATGAAGCGAGCGAGGGAGGGAGGGAGAGGAAGAGGGCAAAAAAAAAACATTGGAAGATTGAAATTTATGACATTGGAAATGACTCGGGCTGCACCGGCTTCTTTGCCGCCACTCAACCTTGCAATGAGGGCAGATCAAACAAAAATAGGCTATTGGGATGGAGTGTTTGGGCGCTGGGAGAAATGGGGGGTGGCCAAGGTTGGGAGGCGGCACGGAGAGACGCGAGCGAAGGTGGACATTAAGGCAGCAAAATGATGATGCTGTCAGTGAACAATGTAAATGGCGGCGAGGCCACACAGTCAACAGACACAGTCGGCTGGGCCCGTCTCAGCCGCGCGCCACTGACAAATGGAATATTTTGCCACGACTTAATCAGAGCAAAATGGGCTTTGGCGCCGAGGAGGCGTGGCCCGTCGCTCCGCTCAATCCCGGAACACGTCGGCCTCCTATCAAACTGTATTCTGATGTTGGTCGGTCGGTGTCAAGTGTGTGACTTGGCCAGTCAAGTATTGTTTTTGAGCAAGTGCTTTTTCGAAAACCACTGATTTAATTCAAGATTAAAATGCATTCGGTTCACTTTTAGTGCATCATCATTTCTAACACTGCAAAAGCCAAGATGCAAGACACAATTTGGCATTTTACGTGTACAAACCAAGAATTCTACATGAGTCGGAAGAGCACCTTTCACATTCTCAACCTGCACTTGCTCCTAAAACCTATTAGATGTCATGAAGGCCTCATTTCCTACAGGTCCATTTGATATAGCACCTCCACGCTGGCCCACAGCAGCATGTATGAGCCAACAGACAAGGCTGACATGATCTATTTCTCTCATGATGAATGCACCAATCTGCTGCCCCGTTGCCCTGTCCACCTAATTTGTTACCATGTGACGCCGATGAAGGGGAAGCTGCCTACAGTGGCTAGCAAACGCTTGGCGTGCTCTCTCGGAGCGTTCTGATCCAATATTCCGTGTCAGCGCTTACGTATAAAAAGGATTTTACCTGGCGTTGGTTTCCATGACGACAAGTTCCCGAGTTGGGGTCACGTCTGGATCAGCCAGTGGAGAAGCGAGCGGCCCATCCGTGATGGCGACCAATCTGGCGGGAGTAGTCTTGACCGGTCTTAGGGGGGTCAGCAAGCTATTAGTGCTACCATTCACCTGCCAATGGGAAGAAAGTCAAATATCAGCTGGACGAGGTGTCAACTTTTACAGAAAAACTCAAAGTTGTCCACTTTTAAGTTTCATCTGACATTCATTCATTTTCTCAACCGCTTATGCGAGGGTGCTGGAACCGATTCCAGCTAACTACGGACAATAGGTGGGGAGTTGTACCCGATTGGTGGCCAGCCGATCGCAGGGCACAAAGAGAAAAAAGACAACCATGCACGCTAGGGGCAATTTAGAGTGATTAACCAGCCTGCCCTGCATGTTTTTGGGATGTGAGAGGAAAGCAGAGTATCTGGAGAAAACCCACGCAAGGCCAGGGAAACATGCAAAATCCACCTGGGTTCGAACCCTATAAACTTTAGTGCATGTCTTGTTTAGAGTTAGGATTGTGTCAACATATAAAGTGTGCAATTCAAACAATTTTTGAAGGTGCACATGCCTTCCAACTGAATTTTCCTTGAACATTTTCATGGTATTTTGGAGGCTATTTTGCAGGTTTTTTTTGCTAAAACTAACTGCTACAGCATAAAGAAGTGCCCATCATTCTATCCACCTCGCCGAACGCCCTAGCTCCAGTAGAAAAAAAATCTGTATCATGTACATTTATTTGGCAAAGTATACATATCGGATCGATAAAAAAGCCTCTTAAATCTTTGATGACTTTCTATCCTAAACCCTCACTTTAACTACTGATGATTTTCAATAGCCTGATCGCCCCCCTCCCTCTACACGCAGAGGCTAATCTATATCAGATAAATGAGGCCGGACTAACCGAGTGGAGCGACGGAGAGAAACAATTGACGTGGCGAGAGCAGGCTAATTAGCGAAGGCTCATTAGAAGTCTGCGAGAAACTGTGATTAGGGATGTTTGCTCACACAGCATGCTGCTGCTTGGCTTAATGGCCCGGTCCGATCGCAACGTAACTTTAGCCCACAGCGTCCCGCTGAGCTGCAGATCCATTGTAGAGGTGGATGATACTGGACAAATCATTTATCTGCACTTAACGGACTAACATGCATGACTATATTAAAAGAAAGGCCATGTGGATTTGTCAAAACCCTAACCCTAACACAAGCGAAGGGGTGTACTAATTCTTTTGAAAGAATTTGGAAGATAAATTTGAATTCAAGCATGTTTCTTTCATTCTACTGGGGTTTTTTTTGTAATAGGAGAAATTGTTGTGGAACATTGACTGTGGGATGGACCAGTATTGCATAAATGCTATTAAGTGAAAGTCATAAGATTTGAATGAGAATAATGGACTTAGCCCACTCTAGTTCTCAGGGTCTCATTCAAGAAATTGGAACACATTGGCATCATCTTTCATGAAATTTGGACCACTTTGGAACTACACATTTTGCGGCATTTATACTGTCAAAGTGACACTAATAGAGTTAGCACAGTTTGAAGTGTCTCATTCAAGGTACTATTTATTATACCCTCGCACTAACTTTTATGGGATAGTTTTGACAGCTACTATTTGGACTTGGGTCAATAAATGTTTCATCCAATTGATTCAAACTACGGGAGTATAAATGGATCTGACGTCTATTTTAATCACTGCCAGCGAATGAGTCAAGTAAAGCGAGTTGAGCGCCCTTATCTCGCATTTTTGCTCTCATGTCAAAGCACAACGGCATGATATTTTCCCGCGTTGTTATTTAAGGCTCCCGTGCGCTTGCAAAATGTTCCAGCCAGACCATTCTCACTCTTCCTCCATGGCCAGCTGAGTACAAGCCAGCATTTGAAAAGTTTACCAGTGAGCCCCGGCTCTTTGCTTTTTAAAGCTCTTCTCTTAAATCTGATAGCGCTCCAAGCACCATTGTGATACGATTTCCCCCCGGGAAAGTCCGTCCGTGATCCCGCATTTCACTGAGTCCCTCTCGTTCCACTTCCCAAACTGGGGTGGATTGTCTGGAATCAACTCCAATCCTCCTTAAAAGAAGAGCGCGAGGGGGGAGGGGGGAAGGGAGAGAAAGCTGAGAGGATCAAGGATACGAGGGCCAAAGTCGGGGATCCGACGGAGCGCAAAGTACAGTTAGCGTCTCCTTCAATTCCCGCGGCTGCCGTCTGATTATCTTACCAATCATCCCCAGATAGCTTGGGCGGGACGGGTCCGGGCCGCGCTTCCCCCGGCGACCGCCACGCGGCGCTGTGAGCGTGCGGCGATGAGTTTGCTGTTTGCTTTGCGAGTGACGGCGCTGATCCACGTGTTTGTTTGGTGAATCCGGGATTTGCTGGGCTAGATTAGACAACAAAAGCATATGGGAAAGATAAAGAACACTTAGGTAATGGATTTTGGCAGACTCTCCGGCAAAGGCGAGCACTCATCCTCTTTTCTATCGACCATCTCTCCTTATTGCTCGCTACTCCAAATATGTTTATTGTTATTTCTTCACCCCCCCCCCCCCAATCAAACTCACTGAAGGCTTCCATCTGTTTATGACGAAACACAACACTTTTTTTTAACCACTGGCAGAAGAAATGATCGATGACAACTCCCACTTGTCCAAGATGTCGCTACATTACACTTGATCAAAAACATTGTTGGGAGACAATATTATTATTATTATCCCGCATGTTTAATGACCTTAAGTCTTCTGTTGTTTTTAAGGACAAATCAAAATGCAGTCACTTTTAACATAAAACACAATTTGACATACCATATTTTCCACACTATAAGGCGCACCTTCAATGAATGACATATTTTGCAACTTTTTCCATATATTAGGCGCACCGCATTATAGGGCGCTAGAGTAGAGGCTGGAGTTACTTTAATATGCATCCATTAGACGGTGCTGCGCTAAAGGGATTTATTTTAATTTTATCATGATAACAATTTTAATATTGGTCCATATATAAGGCGCACCGAATTAAAAGGCGCATAGTCAGCTTTTGAAAAGATTTGAGGCTTTTAGGTGCGCCTTATAGTGTGGAAAATACGGTACTTAAAACAGTGGCTAAGATTAAATGGATGCCTTTGTTTTGTGTTATTTATATAGTTTAATAAAAATAAAGCATATTTTAAAGTTACTTGTTTTTTTTTTTACACCATGGCTTTTGTGACACTTAAATGAAAACAGTGATTAAGATTTCTAAAAAAAATAATTTTAAATACTACATATACATATATTTTTTTTCATTTTAAAGAAGAATCTGTAACATGTAAACTGCACTGATAGAAAACTTTGCCTCTCAATTCTAAAATCTGGCTAAGTGGTATTGACTCATGTTAACACAGGACCGTTAGCAGATTAAAAAAAAAATTAAAACCAACGTTTACACAATACTCGGAGACAATTATTTACACTACATGTAAATACAAATAGGACATAGAGTCCAGTGTTTGCTGCCATTAAAAAGAGGGCTCTTAAATAACAAGTAGCAAACAACGTCAGTAAAACAAGTCATGTGAATGATCGCCTCCTTGCTCGTGGCTGTTATGAATACAAATTGAATTTACGCCACCGCATTGTCACCGTCATGCCTCATTTGATTTATTTCTTAATGAATATTTCCCAATAGTGGAGACGGGGGGAAATATTTCCACGGCAAATGAGACACGCTCGTGTCGCTGTTCATTTGTGTACATTACCCACAGCCGCTTTGGGATTGTTTTGCAACGGCGACAAAGCAAATTTACTTTGTAATAAAAAACCTACACAAGGTAACTTCCTGGCCTCTTGGGTACAAACACGCTCACGAGTTGATGTATATTAAGCGTGTGGGCTAACGGCGTTTCCCGAATCGGACAGATTGACTTCCAAAGGTGTCCGACAAAAAAGACATAAGGAGATCTCCATATTGGATTTTGGGCTGGAAAGCCTCCTTGTTGACGGTCAGCTGTGATAAAGATGCTACAAGCCACATTGCTCAAGTGCTACTTAGACACTTTCCATACAGAAAGCCATTTACCTGTTCATGTTGGGTAGATAATATGCCATTGACTGTAGAGTTGCTAAATAATGCAACGCCTTGTTTGGGCCAATAAGGAGAATTTAAAGAGTATTGATGGGCTAAGCTGCCATGGCACAAAATGGATGCAGTCAGAGAGCTCCACTCTGTATTGATCACGGAATACGCTCAAGTTCTTACAAGAAGAAGGGAAAAATAGGAGACAGGTGTGGAAGAAGGAGGAAACTTGTGTCATTTTAAGTAGGGGTTAGTTGTGGATTTTTTTTGTGTGTTACTGTTTGGACAAAATGATCAGGGCAACAAGTGAGGTGGCAGATTTTATGCTTCATGAACATCAATAATTGTTCATGTTTTAGTAAATGCAAAATGATCTTATCTAACAGGTTAGAGATTTTTTTTTGACATTGTTTATATGATATTGACAACACTTGGTATGATCAAAGGCTAAGGGGTTGCAAATTTTAAGTAATGTTAGTTTATTCTTAGGAGTGGAAGCTATCTTTTATTGCTTATTTAAAAAAAATGTCTTAATCTACTGTAATTGCTTATGCTAAAACATGTGCCACCCGTTTTATGAAGAGCAAATACTATTTGAAATATTATTTACTAGAGACACCAATTATGATTTTAATGTTTGACAAGGTTTAAGTGAGATTCAATTTGGTTCTTGGGAGGATATGACAATAGAAAAAAAAAGATTTTTAGCGTGTATTTAAAAAAATATACTCAAGCACTTTTATTTCTGAGTTTTTTTGTATAATATTTTAAGAACAAGCAAATTGAATCAGAAAGTCATTTTTTTGTATATGGATTTAAAATTGAAATGTATTGCATCCAAATGTGGAACGACACAGATCTTGCTCCTAAAATCAAGGTATTATATTCAATGGACTTAGATGTAAATCCCAGGAAAATATTATTCTTGTAATAACAAGTTTCATGTCAACTTATTATGCGATAAACATCTCTTGGGATGGAATCTGCTAAAGCCGTCTACAGGAACAAAACAACACACTTTGAAAAGATTGGTGTCACGCATTCTTGGCTGATTATCAAGAAAGTTCATATAATCTGTTATGATCAGTGTCAATGAAGAAGAAAACATGTTTTAGTGTGCCGGGCCTATTAGTGCACGTGCGGCCTCGGGCTGTGTGCTTAGTGGGGATTGGAAAGGCGCAGCTTTAACGCGAGGGGCGGGGTGGGGCGGGGCGGGGGGACGCGGGGATTAATGCGCTATATAGTCCAATGACAAAAACAACCTGTAAAGAAATAAACACAGTAATTGACAGCGATCCAAAATTTTGACATATCGACTACCCAACCATCGTTGAACTCATAGGCTGCCGTGGACCGCGCCCGTAGCGTCCAATTCAAAACGGAATGGACGTCTGGTGCTGTCAACGGCGCTGAGATTTAACAAGCTCAGTTTAAATGGATGTCTAGCAAAGGACAACCATTGACGCACACTAACGATGGGCAATAAAGAGTGTTTAACCAACCTAGCGTGCATGTTTTTGGGATGTGGGAGGAAAGTGAAGGGGAGAATTCTTGCTGCATCCATATTTGATTCATTTAGAGTTGGATTTATTTTATATATAAATAATTGAGACCGGGCGTCCACATACCGCAAGTGTACATCTAACGTCAACTTGATTTCAGGAGGGCCGGACCATTTTAGATATAATATTTAGATTTTTGGGGATAAATGGATTAAAAGAACTGGATTAAAAACCCTGAATATTCAGTTGTTTATTTTAGCTTTTTTTTAAATATATTTTTAGATTTTAGAAAATGATTATTGGAATAAAAACACAGAAAAAATGGATTAAAAAATTACAATTATTGATTTAAAAGGGGGAAAATCAGGAAATTTAATATACATCTATACTCTTCATTTTAATTTGATCCTAAACAGGAAGTCAGCACTCATAATTTTCTTTCCCGGGCCACACGAAACGATGCGGCAGGCCAGATTTGGCCCCCGGGCCGCCACTTTGACACATGTGACGTAGATGGTCAGTTTCATGGGATTAAGTTCATTTTTAAACGGCCAAAACGATTCCCCTCCCCTATTAAGGGTTAACTAACCATCACACAAAAACTCCTCGACCTAAAGTATAGTTTTTGAACTGAGGAGACTCGAGGAAACATCAAAGTTGCTACAGCCTCACCAGCGCCTCCTCTGGTTACAGCCGAGTAGTGCACTGTATTTCAACTCAATTTCTGGTGGAAACAATTAATCAAGAATCATCCCTCAGCGATGCTTTGATTTCTTGCGCAAGTATGTCAAAGGATCAGAAGTGAGCGAAAACGTGCTCTATATTGGAGTGTAATAGCTCAGCCTCTTTAGGCCACCTCCCCTCTTCTAGCCTCTGAAGTTGCCCACTTTGCATGATAAACAGCTTTTCTCCGTGGCCCATATTTATTCATATGTGTGAGGGTGAAAGTATTTCAACAAGAAAGTCAATAAACAGCCAAAATAGGCGGCCGGCGGTAATAAGGTTGACTAGTTTGAGTAGCGAGGGCCCAAGTTAATGACTGGCCACGGAAAAGCTGCCGGGTTACCCGCCACTGTGTCCAATACTTGGAGTAATAGCGTTAATGGCGAATTTGAAGGAATTTCATTTCTGACTTCAAACGGCAGGAGGAAATCATCTCCGAGGTGGCGAGCGAGCGAGCGGGCGGTCGTGCCGCTTCAAACTTCCCGGCAGGGCGGCCGCCCCGCTGGCGGGGTGACGCCTGTTAGGCTCACGCCCGCAAGAGGCAACGTGGCCAGTAAGTAAGGTTATTGGCAAATAATTAGCCTAGCCCGGGAATCAGCGGGGATAGCAAAGTCCTCTGGGGCAGAGACGACGCTGCCCCTGGCGTGCTTTCCACAGCTAATTAACTTTCACCAGAGCCTATTAACAAGCGTGTCTTCAAACTCAATAGCGTAGAGTTAGTTTGATGACTGGTAAAAACGTATAATAATAAAAGTATAAAAGTATATTTAAAAAAAAAACGGGAGCACTCTGAGAATGCAGACCTCTACCTAAATTCAAAGCTCACCATATTCCGGACCTCAGCGACCTTTGACCCTCTCTATATCAACCGCCCCCTCCAAAAATTAAGTTATTTTTGTTTAATTGAGTTAAACAGTCTGTTATCAAATTAACACAAAATTCATTTTCTGACCTCTGCGATATCTCATGACCTTAAACTTCAATCCTCTTTTCCATTTCATATTTCCAAAATATCCGATAAGTTTGATAATTAGGCTTATGCCCATTCTTGAAAGGAGTAATCTTTATCAGAAACAACAAAAATTCGGAAGAAAAAAAAAAGAACATCCAACTTTTGGAGGTTTCACCTACAATCAACTTTAGAGTGTTATTGTTTGTACTAATTGTATTATTTCTACTTAAAATATAAATTTAAAATGTATACTACTTTAAAGCATAATTACTATAATTGAAACCTGCCTTTGATATAGGCCACACCAAATGTAAATATTGTGGCCTATCTAACTCACACTGAGAGGACGTCTTAATGTTTTTTTTAAATTAACCAGAAATAGTCAGTTGGCCTATAAAGGGTGAATTGGTTCCTCGTAAACTGAAGTTGACTATATAGACAAATCCAAATTTGCGTATAAATAAGCAAAAGACTGAAAATGAGATTTTCCTTCAGTACCACGCCACCGCATACACTAAGCAGTCAATTTTTGAGTGAAAATGCCCCCCCCGGACCCCCACGGGTCGGGCTCACCTCCTCAGTGGACACGTCCCGCAGAGGCCTCACATCTCCTTGCCTGTCACGGCAGAACCAGCTGCGGTTGACAGCACTTGGATCCAGTCAGCTAAGAAGAGAGAGAGAGAGTAAAAAAAAAACAAGTGAGAAAGTTTGCCCGAGGCAGTGGGCGAGCGACACAGGCCTCGGTGTCTAATCACATGACGGCGCTCATCAAGACGGCAGCTCCAACAAATCAATCTCCCACTGACAGTTCATTTAGACTGAATTAATTTGGAATTAGGGGCCATTAGCGCAATTGGCAGGCGTGGATATTCCCCCTACGCCGGCTGTTATCCTGCTTTGGGGATAAAGAAAAAGGAGCCAGCTTTTGCCTTTTTCCACTCCTGTAGGATCGACTGGATAAGGTGTTTTTTTTCTTTTCCAGAGCTGATCACGGGCTAAGTGAGGCTGCCATTGGATTTTCTGGATAACCAAGTCATCCTTGTTCTTAATCAGCAGTCAGTCACTCGAGGTTTTTTTTCTTTTCACTTTCTGCATTAACGGTGAAATTAAACAGGGTCGTAATGAAGGTCTATTGAGTGTCTATTTATTGCCAGTGGGCAATTAAAAGTTGGAAAAGAATGAATGAACACAAAAGGGGAGATAAAGCTCAAATAATGGATTGAAAGATCAATCTGAACGTGAATATACTCAATTTGTGTAAAAATATTGTGGTTATGTTAGTCACTCCTTGTATTTTTCATGATTTTGTTCTTTTTCCGGCACTATTGAGACGGCTCCTCCTTGTGGGAAGCGGCAGTTTAAAGTTGACTCAAAGTTCACGACCTGGCGCCCCAACGGTTTGACCGCGACAAATCAGCTCCAGGGATACGCCGTTTTGCAATAAGTAAACATTGTGACCCCACCACTCCAAATGCCAACCCTCCCGGGTCTAATGGATTGGACGTCTATCTTATATTCAGAGTTCTTTCCCTATTTCTATTTAACACGTAGCTTTTTGCTTTTTTTGTGGAACTGATTGATTTTTAGCTATTGTTGTTTTGAACCTTGACCTTTATAACAGAGTGCTTTCCATAGGTGGGCTCAGTAGTGGTAAAAATTGAAATAACTCTTAACTATTCCATTTTTGATTTTTCTAAGAACAGTCAGTAGAAAAGTTGTCTTTGGGTTTCTTAGCAATTGTTTGTTGCTATGAAAGGTCACTTCAAAATGCCAAAAGTGTGTCAAATGAAAACTGATCATGAAAATTGCCAGATCAGATTGGGGCCGGCAAACCGGGCCGACGAAATAAGAGAGGCGTACCGTGGAGGAGACGCCTCTCCGTGCCACCGTGAGATGAGAGTCAATATTAACACTGACACACTGCTGTGGAAATACCTCAGTGGCTTACAGGGGCAGGAGGAGGAATGGAAAGAGAAGAAAGACGGCTGCTTGAAGACTTTTAGGTGAGCCCAAAGGTAAACTGCGGGGCAACACGTTCACACATAACTCTGAATACATACTCAGACACACACACACACACGGCGATACGATCTAAATCCTCCCCCATTAGCTCTCCAAACAGCTTCATCCCCACGATGACACGTTCCTTCAACACCTACAAGAAGATCCTTGAGCGAAACAAAACCAGTCGTAGTCCTTGATTTCCAACATTTTGGAATAAGTTTAGAGAATGTCGAATTATGATCATTTAGTGAGCCTTTAACTTATCGGTTGCCATAGCGATCCAAACATCAGCACCTTCTCCAACTCAATCTGCATGCAATACCAACCAGCCCTTCTCATCTGAAATGGGTTGGACATCTAGCTGAATGAGATAACATTCATTTTGAAAAAATAATTTAAAAAAAGTAAAATAAAAAAATCAATAAAGACACTTTAGCAACATGCTACCTCAACTTTCCAGATAGTCGCAAAATTGCTCGACACCTAAGCAATAAGACGATCAAAACATATTAAAAAAGCCAAAAAAAATCAAGAGTATTTATATTTTTCTTTCAACAAGCAGGAAAAAGACTTGAGGGATGAAAGAAGCTACGTATTTGCAGTCCGGGTGTAACATTTCAACACGGAGCTGTTAATAGAGTCAACACACTCTGCACAGGTTTAGTGGGAGAAAGATGTATATGAGGAATGTGAGAGTGTCAAAATACTTTTTTTTTGCACTCACAGCAATAGACGTATTATATTCCCATATGTAGGTGCGTTTGTTGTTCAAAAATGTGCTTCCCCAACCTCATTTACTTCATTACGACATTGGTCATAAGGGAGTAGATGATACCTCAAGAATGTAGAGGTGTAAGGTAAAAGCCTTTAGTGTGTCATGAGCTTTTCAATAGCATGATCTCGTTGTGAGACAAATAAGATTTAGAGATTATGAGCAACAAAGATGAGGACTAATCGCTGGATTTGCAGAGGGGAATGCCTGAAAATCCTTTGATTTGCCACTGGGGTTTCTATGGGACTCCATAGAGAGTCGGGTTGGTTTTTAGAGTTCGGCCGTGGTGGGAAAGTACAAATATATATGAATTTGCGACTCTAGCTCAGCAGATTTTTTTCTGCAATTCACCGGAGCATTGTTATTATGATTGCCATATCTAAGGATTTGAAGATGTCGTTGTTTATGAAGTGAAAGTGTGGTCCTGGTCATTACCGGAGGGAAAACAATGCATTTTGCTTTTATCTATGAATAATTATTATTTATGGCTCTGCCATAAAGAAGCAGATGATGTAATAGTTCAATCCTATCAATTAAACACAAAACTATGGGGAGATTAGGGCTTAATCTCTGTCTCGAGAGAAAAACAAAATTACAAGACAAATAAGAGGGAAAGGGAGATGAGTAAATGATATGTTATAGCACGTTATTCAGTGTTTAGCAAGAATTTACATAAGAAAGAATCAAAAAAGCAATATATACTGCAGTGAAAAATTCTGATTGTATTTGTTAATTTGGAAATCTGGGCCTGTTTCAGTGGTGCCTTAAAATACACATTTTCATTTTAGATTTCTTTCTTTTTTTTAAGGGATGACAAGCACATTTTTTTCTCCTTGCTAGCAATGATGTGGCGATTTCCAAACACGCCAAAACAATCTTCCGCGGCATTTGCATTGCTACTAGCAATGGCATTTGGGGATTAAAAACAACACAAAACCTGAGATAATCCCCACAGCTCACCCGCACCCGTATGCATGGGAACTGATTAACGCCACTTTCAATTTGGAGGGGAAGATGAGGTTTTGCACCAAGTAAAAAGGGGGACAAATAATTACCCCGCCACGATATGAGGAGCCATCTTTTGGAGGGGAGAATGATAGGCGCGAGCGTTTAGGGGGTTTGAAAAAGTGTTTCTTTGGTGTATATATGCAAAAATGGCTGAAGTGGGTAATGGAGCAGCGAGGTAAGAGGATTAAGATCAGTATTGGGTCAGGAATGATAGTGAGGAGAGGGGGGGACATGCTTGGACAAAAGAGATGAGTAACAGAGAAAAGAACGTGGGCAGAAAGAGGAGAAAATTAGACTGGCTGATTTGAGATGGGGAATATGAAAATGGACAATAGCCCCTCCCTCCTTCCCCATTTTGTCACAGTCATCTCGTTTTAAGGAGCCAAAGACTTCACTTTAGACTCATAAATGATCATTGAGGATCACTGCCCACCAGATTAGGAGCTCCTGCCAAAACTGATACGACGGAGGCTGATTGGAGAGGCAATTTTGCACCAGAGAGAATTCCTTACAGGATCCGGTGGGGTGGGTTTGGGGGGGGGGGGTCAATGTTCTGCCCCTCCGATCCCAACGGTGAATAATAATGATCGTGGTGCAGCTGCGAATATTAATATTTAGCATCGTCCAAAAAAATGGAGTGATGGGATGGCTGGCAAAGTTTAGGGCTCTTGTTATTTCAGACTAGAGGGGAACGTACCAAATGTAATAATGATGCTGTTTGAATGGATTTGTGGGTCACTTCCTGTTGGTTTTGGTTTAACTTCTGGGTCACTGCTTGTTGATTTGGGGGAATTACCTGGTCACTTTCTGTCACTTTTTAGGTGAAAAAAAAATGACAACCATGAATATCACATAGCTGTCTAGGTATACGTTTTGTGATCATTTCAAATTGTGTACACCGTATAACAACTTCTGTACAGGATATTTTTAAGTACGTTTTTTGTAAAACGTTTTACCTATTTCGATTCTAATCTGCATAGTCTCGGTCACTGGTAGAAGACGAAAACATCATCGTCGACTGCTATTATTGTCATGTTTCAAGCATATGCGCACGCGCATTCCCCTTACACATGTCCGCCTTTTCACTATATAAATATAGCGCATCAGCAAGCAATGTATGCAAACTGTCAAACGGTCAGCGACATCTACAGAATCTTGAATTTAGTGCATAGTGATTGGGCTCCCCGTCCACTTTGGAGAAAATTTGAGACTTTTAAGTGCGCCCTATGTGGGAAAATATGTGCCGCATTGCATTTGTATGTTTTTTTTTAAATCGCTTAATAAGGGGAATTGAAATCATTAATAAGGGGAAAAATTGGCAGAAGTTGACAGGTATGATATTAGTAGTAGTGTTTAGTGGTGTATGATCATGGTCGCTTCATGGGTTAATTTTCTTTCATTTGATCACCCAACACAGATTTGGCTTTGGTTTTTTTTTTTCCGAATAAGTTGACAAACTTTTTCGCCTTCTGCACAGAAGCCTCCGTGACCCATTTTGGAGCTTAAAAGCGAGCCTTTGGCAGCTGAGCAGAATGATCGGAACGCCTCCCCGACCCGCACGTCTCTCTTTTAGCCAATTAGCCACCATCACAGGCTCCGATTCAGCTCTGACTTGCCCGCCAAAGAGGCTGAGCCGCACGACCCTGGGCCGCACGGAGGCACGCTGCCTCCCGTCCCAAGTCTTAATTCAGACACTTTGAAGTATTTTGGTCCGAGGTGAGGAGGCACTCAATCAATTACGAATAAAATAATCTCCTTATGATATTTCAAGGTTTCTCCAAAGGAGGAGGAGGAGGGCGGAAGAGATTACGGACGCCAAATCACTCTCTCCACTGCGTCTAATGTGACAGGGAGAGAATCAGCTGGGACGACGGCGGGAAATTAAATAAGAAAAAAAAAAGATTACCTTTAAGTGTGTCACCTCCCAACACTGCTGGCAAATCTCGAACCTGATCCATAAGCAGGTGGCGACGGAGCTGTGGGAGCGAGAATGGATTATTGCAAGCTGTGTTGAAAAAGGACAAATGGTTGCTTAAAAAGCCCTTTGCGCAGCGCTGACAGGGAGCACCCTCACACACTGCATATATTCCAAATAAAGCCAGCAAAAAGACAAAAAAGGGGGCAGAAAATTAGACCTTACAGGTTCACAGAGTACCGGCATCGTAAATGTTGCCCTTGAAAAGATTATAATGTATGCATTTAGTTGAATTTTAACAGGGTATGTGCTGTGGTAGTTTGCAAAAAAACGATAATTTACATTAAAATGCCGCAGATAGGCAATCTGTTTTGACTATTCTTTAAATACAACCTACAGAGTTTCTTCCCTCTGAAAACTGAACTCTGGAAAGATTCACGTTTCATACAGTTTTTCTTTTTCCCGTTGGCGAAAGTTGTTTGCGCCGCTGCGAGCGAAACCATCAGCACGCATTGATCGCTCGCCGTCATCCTCGCCGTCTACCTGACGACCGCCGCTAATTCCCCCCTTATTCGTTTCCCTTCCTCGTCCGAGATTGAGCGGGTCGGAGGGAGAGAAAAAAAAATCAATAATGGAACCAAGTGGGGCAGGGGCAGGGGTCAACGAGGTTCTTGACAAGTGTGTCGGGGGAAGGAAGCGGCGGGAGAGTTTCTCCCCGCGTCCGTAAGGAGTGGTCAAAAGAAAGTGTGTGGCCAAAGGCCTCGTGGGTGCATGTGTCAGACTTGTCGCGGATCAAATTTATGAGCATTGATCCAAATGTGGGTGTGTGTGAGATGGTGATGAATGGATGTGGTGCTTTGGATCACGGTGGAATCTGACAGGGGTGAGGAGTCATCATATAAAGACCATTATTGGACAAACAAGCCAGGAAAGCAAATGAAGGAGACCCAAAGGGGTATGGGGGGGTCCCAAATTAGGCTGGACTGTGTATATAGTGCCATTGACGGTGATAACCGTCCAATTATTTTGGTCCCGGAGTCAAAATGACAACTAACAAGGATAAGTGGTGTTGAAAATGAGTAATTAATCATTTTATAGTATATTACCAAATCATTTTTATTTTATTTAATCATTATAAATTGATAAAATAATAATAAAACATAATACGCTATGTGTAAAAACAACATAAAAAATCTAATAAGACTAAAAAAAATTCATAGTATTGCGAGATTAATGCATAGAAATTATTCTGGCTAGTTAAGTAAATCGTACTATTCTTTCTACTGGCATCAATAATAATTTGTTTATTTTCTTACTTTAATCCAGTTGAAACTGTTGAGTGAAGAATAAAAAAAATAATACAAAATGTCAATGTTCAAGGCTTTCAATTTGCTAATGAATTTCTAATTCCAAAAGTTTTGTGTCTTTTTTCTCTCTCAATGTATTAAAATAGCAGGGTTACTGCCCAATAAATAAATAAACATTTCCTGAAGCCTTATTGACTGCACGCAAACATGCTCAATGTTCTTTTGGTAATACCTATAATCATCCCCTTCCGTACAGACGAAAAACAACTAAAACTTATCCTTCTTCTCGATACATTACTCTGTAAGTAATGTCAATTAGCGTCCGCGGACTGTACGGCCGACCGCAAGCGCGGCGAGCGGAGAATAAAAGAAGATGAAAAGTGGCAAAAATCCATTTGCAATTTAAATGGAAATGTAATGAGGCGGCGTGGCAGTGAATTAGTCTGCTGATCAATTGGTCAAGTCAAGCACAAATAGGTAAACAAACAAATCTATTAGCCTCCTGCTCCACCTCCTCCCTGCTGTCGCAAAGTATTGGAGGATCACCCAGTGTGTAGTGCGCTCTCACCAGGAGGCTCCTCCAACAAACACATGCTTCAAGTGCTCAATGCACAAGTGTAAACATACACACACCCACACCCACACACACATACACACAGTTACATAGACCCCACTGTGAGTGCCCTTCCCAGCTTGTTACACACATAGTTAAGCCCAGCAAGGTTCCTTACAGAAGCAGTGGAGAAAGCAGAGGACCAAGTAGTCACTAGTCACAACAAAGTTCCAAGGACTCTGCCTAAACCATTTAGCTAGTATTCGAATGCTGGAATCCCCCCAAAACCCAGAAAAAACAGGTAAGGATATTACATTAGTAGGTGGTCATGTTTTTTTTGTGCTGAGATTTGCGTTGTTTAGAGTATTAAGAGGGAAAATTATTTGTTGATAGCTTATTCACTGCCATTGATGGCGTCCAATCCACCTCAACTGGGTGGGATGGTGGTAATAGGGTGGCCAAATAATCTTTCGATTAATTCTCGATTCCACAGAAGAACAATTTAGGTACGTTAAAATAAGTACAGTTAGGTTTTTTTCTGAGATTTTGCTTGTTTGGGGGTTATGTAGCAAGCAAATATATTTTTTTTAGCTCATTCATTGCCATTGACGGCGTCCAATCCACCTGAATTGGGTGGGTTGGCAGCAATAGGGTGGCCAAATAATCCTTGCTAATGCTCGATTCCACAGAAGAACAATTTAGGTACATTAAAATAAGTACTGTTAGGTTTTTTCTGAGATTTTCCTTGCTTGTTTTTTTTTAGCTCATTCATTGCCATTGATGTCCAATCAACTTTAACTTAGAGGGATGGCAGTACAAGGCTGGCTAATGCTCAAGTCTGCAGATCATTACATTAGCTACAGTGTTGTTTTGCTGGAATGGTCCTTTTTGGAGGTTATGTGTTGAGGGAATTATTTTTGATAGC
Source organism: Stigmatopora argus (assembly GCF_051989625.1). Classification (NCBI taxonomy): domain Eukaryota; kingdom Metazoa; phylum Chordata; class Actinopteri; order Syngnathiformes; family Syngnathidae; genus Stigmatopora; species Stigmatopora argus. The sequence continues at coordinate 7,466,790 of NC_135398.1, forward strand.
TTATTGACTGTTATTGATGAGGGTTAGATGTCCAATTGACTGGAATTGGGAGGGTTGGCTTCAATAGGGCGGCCATATAATGCTAGCTAATGGTCGAGTCTACAGAAGGACGTTACATTAGCCATGTTTTTTTGCTGCAAACTTCTTTTTTGGAGGTTAAGTGGGGAACAAATGTTTTTTTGGGGGATATCTTATTTAATGCTGTATGCCAACAGTCAGTAAAGCTCACAGAATAACTAGTGGTTCCTTTTTTCCTAACTCTTAGGACTGGCAAATGGATTGGACGTCCATCGCCGTGAATGGCAGCCAATGTTGTAGACTGAGCGATAATATAGCTTGTGAAATGTCTTTGCACATGTCCTTGCCCTCAAAATCTAAGGGTAATATCCTCCCCTGCTTCCAAAGTGGAGATGGAGGCACTTTTCTCTGTTCGTTGAACATGCAGGCGCCATGAAATCACTTTGGAAAGAAATGCTGAAGCTGTCAAGCTAGTCTCGTGTCACCATGTTATCATAACAAAAGCACAATGTGTTTAAATGAAGCCATTTCAATGTTGTCCTTGGAAGATTCTTTGACATTTGATGGAAAGCGCCATTTTATTTTTTAGATTTTCAATCAGTCGTGCTTAAGTGCGATCAAATGCACATGTATTTATTGATCAAATACATTATTCAAATTTTTTTAGTCCTCAATAAAAACAGATGCAATTTTGGTTGTTTTAGATCTGACGGTGGTTTTGTCAAAGACATTTTCTTGAAATGCAGTTTACACGAACTGATTGCTAAACTAAAAAAATGGTTTGTTTTTACGCGCATGTCTTTGTTTCTTCCAACAACTACAAGATGAAACATAAAGATGTCGGATTCCCTCGACGCCGACCTGCATATAGAAAATAAAAGACTATAAACGAGGAAACGTCAGGTTAATACAGGATGAAGAAAAGACGCGGAGGAAGAAGAGAAGAATCTTTTTAAAGAGCGCCATTTGTAAAACAAGGAGTTTTGATCCAGATTATAGGGCAACAATGCCACAATCCCTCATGTTCATTCCTGTAATGCGCTGTGAAGAAGAGGATTTCTACTTTATTGTGAAGGAATGCATGGAGGCTGTCTCCGTCGCTGTCTGCCCGCCTATTTAGGAAACATTTCCCTCCTCCTGAGGCCAGGTGTAATCCCTGCATGGTGGAACCGCCGACGCCTTCAGCCAAATGCTCCTCATCAGCCTTAGAACGCTTCAAGTATTTCCAGTCGTACCACCGGGAAGGAAAACTCCCTCAATCCGTTCGCAAGCTTTCTTCCACTCGACTGTTGCTGCTTTTCTGACGGGTCTCTGTCTTTTTCCAGCAACAATGATAGGATTCTCTAAACTGCCGCTAATGACTTCATAATAGACGAACGAGCCAGTTGTACTCTAGAATTAAGATCTTTTTATATTCACTACACAGCAACTCTGTCATATTAACACTTACGGTGCTCATTAAAGGAATGTATGAACAACTTTCGTAGTGTGTCACTGCGTGAATATTGTTCATTCATTTTCCAAACCGTTTATCCTCACAAGGATCGTGAGGGGTCCTGGAGCCTATAACTACAGGCACCAGGCAAGGGACAATTGCATGGCACATAGAGACAGACAACCATTCATGCTAGGAGCAATTGAAGAAAATAAATAAATGAATGAATGATATTATGCTAGTTGAATATAGGTAGCCTCAAAAATTCCAACCACTTACAGGTAGTACAGATGATTAGATAGACCACCTTCAAATTTAAGATGTTTAATCTCAATTCAAGAGTAAGACAACTCCTCTTATAAAACATTCACCGCCAGATATCCTTTTACTATTCTTTTTTTGAATAGTTTTCCCATTGTAAGGTTAAAAGGGAGAGCCAACAAATTTATCATGTGCATCCCAGCAGAATAATAAATTGAAAAAAACTATACAGGAAGGCATTGGGTTTCAATGTCCACGACCTACTACAGTTGGACTTTGGACCGGCAAAACAAATCTTAATATCATAAAAACATACCGGTCAACCTCGGCCTATCGCGATAATAACAAATGCAACAGAGGATATAGGGCGCACTTAACAGTCAAAAATTTTCCCCAAAGTGGACGTGGTGCCCAATCAGTTGATGGGACTTTCGTATGCACAAAATTCAAGATTGTGTAGATGACGCTGAGAGCTTGACTGTCTGGGTACATTGCTTGCTGACGTGCTATATATGTATATATAGTTAAAAGGCGACAATGACGTTTTCGTCCGCTACCAGTGACTGAGCCGAAATGGGTAAAACGAGATCGGTTTTACTAAAAACGTACTTAAAAAAAATTCGGTACAAAAGTTGTTATACAGTGTACACAATTTGAAATGATAAAAAATACGGGGAAAACCGTAGAATTGACAGGTATGTAAAAGAATCGTAGTAGGAAGAGACACCGACAAACGTTGGTAAAGAATGCTGCGTTCAAACCGTCAGCCATTGGACGTCTATCACTGTCGACGGCAATGGCAAACGACCATTCAATATCAGCCCTCCCATTTCCAATGGAGTTGACATCTACCACTATCAGTTGGAGTGAAAGAGTTAATTGCCACAACTATTTGCTTCATTAGCGCTGTTAGCTCTATTGCTAATGAACAGGGTCAAGGTAATTCATTGATGATAATTGGCAGAGCTAACGTGCCGGAGCCGATGATTTTGACACTTTCTATAGATTTGCAGGCTACGACGGCGGAATGGACAATAAGACGCGAGGCAAGTCCTTTTTCTGGTCCTCGGAGCGCCGTCGGCTTAAAAGGAGTAAGCCCTCAACTTTGGGAAACTCATCCGTGGCTTACCGTGTAGCAAAGCAGATACAGTGGGATTGTTTGGAAAGTAAGACAGATGTTGGAGAGGAAGTGAGGGGATTGCCCTGACGGCTTTACATGGAGATAGTTTCCCCAGCACTTGACGAGATTGCCTTAATTGAGGGAAGACGCTAAGTAAGACCAAGAGCCACACCTGAGTCCAAAGGCATTAGGAAGATTAGCCCAAGAATGTGGAGATTATCTTAAAGTGAGTCTAATGCCTATTTTAAACATTGGAATCGGGGGTGAAATTAGCAATTACTTTTACATAGGTTCTGCTGGTGTTTTATTTTTTTGTATTAAATCAACAGCAAGCAACATAGTTACACTATTGACATACTCTAGTTTTGGTCAACTACAAAATTTAACCCATCAGTTACTGAAAGACAAAAGATAACTAGGCTGCTTGAAACAGAGATGAATGTGGACAAGTTGGAAAATACAAAAAAACAAGTTTTAAATGTTGAAAAACAATTACAAGTAGTCCAATATGATAAATTAGGAGCAAAACTCAAGGCCTAGGGACTAGATCCATTCTCTGTGGGTCAGAAAAGTCAATCAAGTGCATTATGGCTTCTTTAAATTAATATCAATACAATTTTGAGGTGACCAATGATAAAAAGAAAAAAAATGGAGAAAAAAAGATGTATTTGACTAAAAAAATGAAATTAACAGTAAAATACAGATTTTAAAAAGATAAGGTTTACTTGTTTCACTTTGTTTAAATGATTCTTTCTTATTCTAACCTTTTGATTGCTGCCCGCCGTCCCAGTCCAAATGGATTAGACCTCAATTAAATTACCTTTAAAAACTGCCTTTGCCTATTCTTGTACTAAAAAATGGAAACAAAAAATAGATTGAATATAAATAGTACATATTAAATTTCCAGAACTAAAAAATGCAATTAAATCAATTTTGATGTCCTACAAAGGAAGCTAATTTGTAATATTCCATAAATCCCGAAACAGGGAAAGTTGACGGAACCCTGAGCGCATCCCACATATCTGACTATTATTCGTCTCCTTCAGCAAACTTGAAGCCCCCCTGAATGATCTCACCTTTTTCTTCCACCCAACTCTTGTTCTCTCACCCTTTCTTTTCACGGCATCTCCACTTTTTGGGGGGGTTCTCTTTAGGTGGATTAAGGCAGAGGGGCTTTTGTTTAGATAAAGCGAAGGATTAGGGAGAGATTTGCCCCCATAAAGTTGTGGGCTTGATGGGCCTTTTATCCCCGCATGTCCCTAAAGCTGTGTTGCCTCTGGATTAGGACAATACAATGGGGCCCCTTGTGCGGAGGGATGTGGGCCAGGGAGAGAAAGAGAAGAGCCAAGGCAAGAAAAAGAAATGCGACAGAGGAATTGAGACAAGGCACAAGTGAAGGGAAGGGAAGGGAAGGAAAGGGATGGATTGATGGTGGGATGGGGGCGGTTCTTCAACTACTAGGGCCGGCCGGGGTGTCAAACTCAATTTGGTTCGCGGGAAACATTAATGCAGACTACATCTCATGTGGGCCGGACCATATTATTATTTTTGACCAAAAAAACGTAACCTACTGGCAGCCATTGATGGCCTTCGTTCATGTGTCACCTCCGGTCAAAATGGATAGGACGTCTAGCGCCGTCCATGGCAGTGAGATACCCAGTTAAAGTGATTCGTAGTCAATGGCAGGGAGTGAGTTCATTTGGCCTCACTTCCTTGTTATTTTAGGCTACTTACAGGTAGCTTTCTGTAAAATGTGGGAACATTTTCTATTGCTTTTGGGTGAATTTTTGGGCTCTTTCCTGTGTGTTGGGCACTTTCTGCTGATTTTTTGGCCATTTCCAGGAGACTTCTTGTTGGTTTTGGGGCATTTTAAAATTCCTTGTTAACATAAGAAATTGAGCAAAGTGCACTTCAAGGAGATATCACCAAACTCTAGTTTAAAAGCGCCCCTGAAGAAAAAATACAAGCATTTAATTTTCTAATGTACAGTATAAATGAGCTTTTTTTTCTTTTTTTAAAGGTCCGGCAGAACACCCTATGTGCCCTCTGTTTAACACCACCGTACCAAAGGAACGTGAAAGGTTGCAAACTTTGAGCTACACGGCGAGATCTTGTTCGAATAAACGCAGGATTCAGCGACGGCGGCCTAAATCAATTTGGCTCCCGCGCCTTGAAAAATAAATAAAGGCTACGGGCGGCTTTCTTACTGCTAAAGTGTGCTAATAATGCGTCAAGGAGGCAGCTCAAGGCAAATTTGCTTGGGAAAAGAAAGGCGCCCCGCAAGTCGTCCATTTTGAAGCACATATCAAAATGATTAATTGCCGCGGGATGAACAGATGCTGAAATACCCTTGAATGGTGCCGCGGAGGCCCAGTCTTGCAGGATTGGGCGCCTAATGTATTCATGAAGTTGCAGAAACATCATTAAGGCTATTAATTAGCTATTAGGAGCATCATTCAATGGACGCCGCTTTAAGTGTGGTGTCGTGGAAAGTCTGCCGGATGTTTTACGGGACAACGAAAGCGTGATGGGAACATTTGGGCTTGGGTCATTTTGGAAAGAGACAAAAAAAGTGTGCTCTTTTGTTTACATGTCGGGGGAAATAGCTTGAACCTTTTCAAAGTCAGTTTCTTGGAGAGACGGAATGGATTGGACGGCTGTTGCCATCAATGGCTTGGAAGCATGACTATTCAATGCCAGACCTCCTAGTTTGAAGGAATTGGACGTATGTACAGTATTTTGTTTTAAAGCAGTAACATTCGTAACAAAGAGTTTTTAGTAAAAGTGTACAATTGGTCGCAACCCTGTAAATTCTTGCAAAAATGTCCCGCCCGACCCAGCCAATTTTACAACATGAAATTTATGTATGTCAAGAATATAAATGAAAAAAATCTGAAGAAGCCACGCCCCAAAAAAGGCACAGGAAGTTTGCCACACAAAACAGTTTCGAGAAACTGATAACTAAAACAACAACGGAAGTCGGCCATTTTGGAACAGGCATTTTTTAGTCTATGCATCTCAAAAAGACAAAACCTCAAAAGGGGTAAAAAGGTTTTGGCGTTTTTCTGAAATTTCTCTCAGTTGTGGATCCTTTTTTTTTTTTTTTTAGAAATGCATCACCACAGGGGTAAGGCCAACTGTTTTGGGGACGTTTAAACTGGTCAGCTCTGGCTGCTCTTTAAGGAGCTTTGGGTGGAGAGGCGCTCAGAAGAAACTCTTTCTCGCTTTAATTGCTTTAGAGACGCTCCTTACAAAGAGACAGTGGCCAGATTTACCTCCCGTTTAAGTTCTTATTTCCATTGGTTCACAAGTTAATCCTCTTTTTTCTCGTGGAGAGCGAGAGAGAGAGCGAGAGAGGGAGAGAGAGAGAGAGTTAGAGAGAGGGAGAGAGAATTACAGGGATGAACTTTGAGTGAAAATCGATTATAAAAATCGTCAATATCATTAAATATAAATACACTGTAAAAAAAATTCTATTCCAATCAAGTTTTTTTTTCCTAATATTGATCAAATGATATATATGAGTCATTAACAATGGGTTTTAATCCCAAAATAATTTTCATTGATTTAAATCATTGTTTATTTCTGTATTTGATGAACTATATATTTTTTAAAATATATTAAGGGGCAATGTCCTTTAAATTAGATTTGAACACATCCCAAATTCCACATTAAATGCCTGTTGTTCCCATAATAAACCAGACAACTTGATAAAGAAAATCTCTAAAACCTCCATTAAAAAATATATATTTTAAATCACCCATGCAAAGAGAGTAGCTTTATTCCCTAAAAAATCTATTTCAATTCTCATGGCTATGTAAATGCATTCTTCTAATCCACAAAATAATCTAAAATGATTGTTTGAAATGACCTGATACATTTTCCAAATGGAAAACCTAGCACCAGACTAATTGTTCTCCCATGCCATCGTCACTTTTGCCTTTTTCAGAGAATGTCTCCGCAAGCAAATATGCAAGCCTCTACATTAAAAGGCTACTTTGCGCTGCCCTTAATTCCCAACCTAAACGGTTTTGCTCCGGGAGAAGAAATCCCCCCTCATGCCCCCCCAAAAAAGAAGAAGAAGAAGAAGAAAAAAAGCCTTCAAGAAGAGAAGGGCATTATTGCCGTAATCCTCTTACCCGCAGTCATTTTAAGACAGGGGTTTTTGGCGGCTGAGGTGGCGTCTCGTCTTCCCTCTCCCATCCCAAATCCTTCCAGGAGACTCGCTCGCTCTCCAACGCAGCCAGTGCAAGTGCAACAAAATCGCCCATCGCTGCTTCCTTCTCATCACCAAAAAGTACATTTGAATGAGGGAAAAAAATGGCTAATATATTGCTAATTTAACCCCTTAACGCCTGAATTTGCAATGGACAAATTTTGGAGGAATAGCTAGTAAAATAGTATTCCTACAAAAATAATATAGAAAGTGAAATTGAGAAAATACAGCTAAAAATGAGACAACCCTTAAAAAAATGAAGCCATGAAAAGATGAAAATAAATACATGTAAAAAAAAAAAAAAAGTCATTCTTTCATTTTCCGTACCACTTTTCCTCACATGGGTGGTGGGGGTGTTGGAGGCAGCCAATTGCAGGGAAATAATTATATATTAAAATTATTGTTTAGAAAAATGTATTTTTCTGATTTAAATTTTTAAAAATGGCAGGATTAAAGGGGGAAGTTTCCTAAAGTAAATAAATTCCTCCTTTTATTTTTATTTTTCATGGCTTTAGTATATATATATATATATATATATATATATATATATATATATATATATATATATATATATATATATATATATATATATATATATATGTATTATATATAAATAAATATATATAGTGAAAAATATATAGGAAAATAGGAAATACATAATTATGTATTGATTAATATATATATATATATATATATATATATATATATATATATATATATATATATTAATCAATACATAATTATGTATTTTCTATTTTTGTTTAATTAACCATTGTTAAATGAAAATGTGGGCAGAGAGGTCAATTTGATCGCTGCCATTGACGGCTATAGACGTCCAATCTATTCAACCAGTTCAAAAAAATTGCCGTTGCTGGCCACCAATGGCAGGCGGTTTAACAAAGTAAGCAAAAAAAAAAAGAAAACAATTATGCCTTTGCAAAATGATTCCAAGTTGCACATGGATTGACGTCTCGAGTGGCCAATCACAAAGCAGGAGGCTCCTTTATAAAAATCCCTCCTCCTTCCAGAGCCACACGCAGAGAGCTCGCGCCCAGTGTGGACTTGAGACAAGATAAGACACGCACGCAACACTTTGCGTGGAAAAAGACTTCCGCTGTGACAGACAGCTGACTCGCATTAAAAAGGTAAGCGAACAGCATCGCATTTGGCCATTTTACCTCGAGTTACGAACTTCCTCGAAGACTTGGTTTGTTTTCAAAGTCCGACGTCACTTTCCGAACAGCGGCGGGGTTTAATTGCGAAAAACGGGTTCCTGTTTGCGACGCGTGTTTTTGGCAAATATGAGGGAAATTGATTTAATAGAAAACGGCAACTAAAGGTGCTAGAATCACGTGATTCGTTTCAGACAATTGACGAGATGTTTATTTTAAATTAGGAGGGCAAAACAAAAATATTGACATATGCATGCATCATTGCAGAGAATTATTTTTTTTAATAATTATCTATGTATGGTGATATTTAGGATCTTAACTGTATAATTTCGATCCAACCAATGTAGTGTGATGTTTTCAAATGACCGTTTTTAATGATAATTCACTAAGAAAATGCACTTTAAAAAATACGTCGGACCAAAGTCCCTCATGCAGATTAAAAAATACATGAGAATAAATGTTCAGTAAAATTGAAGTTAAAGCCCTGATTAATTTAAATCAAATAATATATATTTAGTCAATTACATTGGAATAGTATTAAAGTATGATGTTTATTCGATTGCAAAAAGATTTTCATATGACTGCCATTTGTATTTCCTTCCATAAAACAATTTAGTCAAAAATTTTAATGTCGGTTTCTAATTCAAATGAAACAGTATTTTTTAAAATGACGTTTGAAAATAATTTGCCGATTTTTAAGGTGAAAAAATATTTGAAATTGACACATTATTCGCCTGTTTGCCTTTTTCGTTTTCCTTAAATAAATGTGTTTTATTAAATGGTATATAGTTTATATATTTCAAATAGCAAGGTCCTAAAAGGCCTGATTCAATTTAAAATCTAAAGAACGAAGGATTATTCAACTGTACAACATTCAAATCCTAAACAACTTTTCTATTCCTGTTTTAAATATGACGTCACATTCAAATCCAACTTAAAATACCGAGATGAACTTATTGCCTGCCATCAACGCCTATAGACGTCCGACCTCTTTTCTCACAGCTCAAATAGATCGGACGTCCATCACCGTCCATGGCATCCAATAGGTGGTCCCGGCCCCGTGCGACCGTGGCGAGCCCCTAACAGCTTGTCCGAGCCCCCAGGGCTGCACGCCGCTATCAAATTCCATTTGTCCTCATTTATCCGGATCAAAAGCCTTGCAAAACTGTACATGCCAATTTCCATAATGACAATTTGCTAATCGAAGCATCGAGGACCCCCCGCAGCAACGAACATATGAGTGGTCAAAAGCCATCCAAAAAAAGAGTATGTCCGTTCGAATCCCAGAATTTACACAATACAGTCACCCAAAGTACATTTTAAATAGTAAAAAGGCCCGTGCATGTGTCAGCATTGATGATAAATGGGGGCCCTTTTGCAGTCGAAACCTATTTGCACTTCCATTAGACGGGGAGCCAAATGGGGATCAACGTGCATATTTTTACCCGCAGAGAAGCCATACATCTCCGCCAAAACGTTGCCCGGGGGCGATGGGATAAGAGGCCGCCAGAGAGGAGAGACGAGGAGGGGTGGGGGGCTTGCATGGGATACTTGCGGGGGCACTCAAATCAAATACTTGAGGGAGGAAAGTAAATGTTTAGCCAAGCACCTTCTGTCCCGACGAATTAAACTACTCCCCGCTGGCATTTGATCACATTCATCATCATGTAGTCTGCACGGAAGTTCCACAACAATAAAATAATTCGGATGACTTATATTATTTATGAGGGTGTGTATATTGCCGTTTTAAAAAACTATTACTATATTAGGAATTATTACTATTAGGTAAAATGTGGAATTAGAAAAAACATGACAAAATATACAGCACTTTGATAATAAATCTATTTTTAGATGAATTTATGAAGCTGTTCATATGCAATCATTGGGTAAAAATTGCTTTGACAAAATGTGTTTTTATTTTTTTTAGATTTTATGTGAAATATATACGTGTGTAAGTGTAAATGAGGAAATTATGTTTTAAAAATGCAAATATGTACAAGGGCTGCATCGAAATTTCGTTTTTTATAAATTATGTATTATAATAAATAAAACAAATATTACTCATTTAATTAAAAACTCGGTAAACATACATGAAAGATACACTATACATAATCGAATAACTATTTCCACACTAATTTACACGTTAATCTAGATGACTAAACCAAATGTATCGAATAATTTCAATTTTTAAAAGGTTGCATTTGCTTTAGATACTAAAAAAAAATGCACTTTTTCGTATGACACTCTCCAAAGATGAAAAGTGTGAAGGAAAAGAACGACCCAAAACGAAAAAGATAACAAATCTGACTGAAATATTTGACCATGTGTGGGGCCCCCTCCTGCCACTCCTCCCCTCCTATTAATACTCCTATTAATACATATCTAATCGTGCCCTCAAGCAGCCCATCTAACACTGAATGGCGACTCCAAAGCAGAATGAAGCATCTGCCCACAACCATTCATACAACGACCTCAAAGGCGTCACCATAGCAAATCATTTTAAAATTTAGAAATTAATCAACGCCTTTTTAAAGCAAATCTTTTCAATAGGGATTTGGCTTCCAGGGGGATCCCATTCATGAATAAGGCATCCGTCACGGTTCATTACGGCAACGAGTGGTAATTGCCCCCAATTAAAACCCCTTTGTATAATTAATGGAACGAGCAGAGCGATAATTGGATGTTAATGGATAACTCGTTCGACATGAACACGCGGGTGGGCTTCCCGAGATGTCATGAAGTCGCAAAAATATGTATTTTTCCCCCACCAATCCAGAATGCAGCACTACGGCGTGAACGGCTACTCGTTGCACGCCATGAACTCCCTGAGCGCCATGTACAACCTCCACCAGCAGGCGGCGCAACAGGCCCAGCACGCGCCCGACTACAGGCCCTCCGTGCACGCGCTCACCTTGGCGGAGAGACTCGCTGGTAATTGAGTACACGATGTATAAAGATGTTGTGCAGAATGCATATATGCATATGCATATATATATGCATATATATATATATATATATATATATATATATATATACACACGCGGTTGAACTCCATTGCTGCCATGGACGGCAGTAGACGTCCAATCCATTTAACTGGAAATGGCCAAAAATCAGCAGAAAGCAACCAACACAGCCCAGAAATCAATAGGAAAGAATCCAAAATTTTACACAAGGTGACCTCTCACTACCCTAAAATGACAACAATATAGATCCAATTCACTTAAACTGGCATCTTTCAGTGCCGCTAACGGCGCTAGGTGTCCGATCCTGGGAGCGGTGAATGAATGATTGGTCAGCGAGTTAACTTTTCGGGCCAAAAATAAACGTGTCCTCGCCCACGTGAGATCTAGTTGGCATGACGATGGCCCACGAAGCAAACTAAGTTTGAGTGTACATTAACTCCTTGGTCGCCATTGACGGCGATAGCTGTCCAACCCATTTGGAACGGGATTGGCCCACTGACACTGTCAGAGGCAGTGAAGCAGTCTGCGTAGGTGCGCAATAAAAGTCGCCGTGTTTTGTCTTTCCAACGGCTGCGCATTTCAAGACATCATCCTGGAGGCTCGTTACGGCTCGCAACATCGCAAACAGCGCCGGAGCCGCACGGCCTTCACCGCCCAGCAGCTGGAGGCCCTGGAGAAGACCTTCCAGAAGACGCACTACCCCGACGTGGTGATGCGCGAGCGGCTGGCCATGTGCACTAACCTACCCGAGGCTCGCGTGCAGGTAGGCCCGTAAAACATACTTCCTTGAGTAAAGTGTACGCAAAGTCACTACTTTTTGCACTTGCATTGTTTGCAAACCAATATGACGATGAATTTTGAAACAAGAAATGCTGCATAGGTATTACACAAATACAGGCGGTATCTATTGATGAATAGAGATTTAAAAAAAGACTAAATTTGGACACTCAGCGCCCCAAGAATAGAAAAAAGGAATTATTAAAATTTGTTTTTATCCCATGAGTTTTCCTGTTTCACATTTACCGGTAAAATGAAATATTAAATAAAATGAATATGATGGATTTTTTTTCCCACAATTCAGTTCCAAACTATTTTTAAGAAATTAATTTTATGCCACGTTTACAATTGATATTTGATGTTTCCAGTAACTTAGACGTCATGTATTGTTTCAGGCAGTGCTAATATTATATTGGAACTTTTTCATAAATAAAATAATAATAAGTGGAGCTAACTTAAGAAGTTCATTTAAAGTTTTAAAACGTTAGCGGTAGGTCCTACATATGAATTTATTGAAATGTGTGTTCATAAAAATGTAAATACACAACTTATTTTTAGCCTATTTTTCGCTCATTTAAACGCTTTCACTTTAAACACTTTCATAGAACCACAAGCACTACAACTACAACCCCACACAAACAAACAATTTAACAGATGGTGACATTTCATGAGCACAATGACTTAGAATATCCATGACTTGATGTTAGAATACCCCTTTTTGTCAAACAACATACTGTATATATAATGCATTGTGTATTTGTTAAATGTGAATGGCGATCAGGCATTCAAAAATTTGAACTGGGGTAGAAAAAAAGATGAATTCCTTACATTCTAATTCATATTTTAAGGTTTAACCGGGGCAACTGATACCACAAACTCTCACAAGTCAATAAATCAATCCTAACTAAATGTATAAAACCATCAGACTAAACTAGACTGCAATCATTGATTCAATTCTAGCTGTAAATTACATTTAAAAAAAGATCTGAAACTTTTCTATCTTAGTAATCAAAACCAGTACTCACCCCTCATTTGTAGTTCATCTCTCATGGCTTTTTTTGTTGTTGTTTTAGGTTTGGTTCAAGAACCGCAGGGCCAAGTTTCGTAAGAAGCAACGCAGCCTCCAAAAAGAGCAGCTGCAGAAACAAAAGGAAACGAGCGCTGAAGGGGGAGCCGAGAAGGAGGCCGACACCAACGTCCTCCCGGACCCCCGCTTACCTCCGTGCACCTCCGCTTCCCCGGAGACGGAAGGGCCGTCCGTCCCGCCGCCGGACGCCGAACTCAACGTCACGTCGGCCGAGCAGTCCGCCGGCGAGTCTGCGGCGGAAGATAACGGCACGGATAAGGAGGATGACAGAAAATGTCTGCGAGAGGAGATGCAAAATGAGAGAGAGGGGACACCGGCAGATGTTTCTTCACCCTGCAGACTCAGCCCCAAACCAGGTGGGAACATGTGATTGTAATCATCTTGCAGAGGGCTACTTTCAAAATAAGGTCACATTTATTCTCAGCCAATCAAGGCTGACTTTAATTGTACCGCATTCGCGTCCGATGCAAACGGTGTACCTCAATAATTGAATGACAATACGATATTGATTCTTTGTTTTTAACCAAGTGTTCGATTTTTCGGCTTTTCAAAATCTACAGTTGATTACATTTCACATAAAGCATCTAAAATACAAAATAAATGTTGTTTGCTGAGGAAATCCAGACATTTGAATGAAAACCATTTTTTGTTTTTTTAATAAACAAAACGACATATCTAAAAGATGATTTTTGCAGTGTATCAATTCAGATCAGATGCTCACCCAAATAGAATTTGATCTCATTGGAGATCATCGCATATTTTTAACGTTGGGTTAGAAAACACGCTTTAGGCAGTCAAAGGGTTCATCTTGCCATGTATCAGACATAAAAACAAGGTCGATTTTCTTAGGCTTGCGCTCAATCCCCCGAATTCCAAAATGAACCCAATTTGAAAACAATAATAATCAAGTGAATAAAACACCAAGTTATTTTTTCTTGATCTGATAAAACTAAGGCAAGAACAATGCCTATTTTCTTCACCAATTTCGTCATAAGCAGTTTCTGGGTATGATGACAATTAGGCTTTTGTCGAGTCAATGATGATCACAAAGCCCATGTCCGATTATTATTATTATTAGGCGAACCCAAACAAACTCAAACAACTAAAGTGGACCTCAATTTTCCGACGTGAAATCCGATTTTAAAAGCGTTCCCCCAATAACTGTCCACCCTCCCCTTTTCCAGACTCACCTCTGGTGTCTCCATCGGCGACTCCCTCGTCATCGAGCGGCGGCGGCGGGGGCGGCGCCCTCTCCCAGAACCACTCGTACTCGTCGTCCCCCCTGAGCTTGTTCCGCCTGCAGGAGCAGTTCCGCCAGCACATGGCCGCCACCAACAACCTGGTGCACTACCCGGCCTTCGACCTGGCCGCCCCCTCTTCGCTGCCCTACCTGGGCATGAACGTCAACATGCCCCCGGCGCCGCTGGGCGCCTTGCCGTGCCAGTCTTACTACCAGTCCCTGTCCCACCACGCCCAGCAGGTGTGGAACAGCCCGCTCCTGCAGGCCTCGGCGGCGTCCGGATTGAGCAACCACAACAGCAAGACCACCAGCATCGAGAACCTGCGGCTGAGGGCCAAACAGCACGCCGCCTCCTTGGGATTGGACACCTTGTCTAATTGAGAGCTTTCCGGTCCACGGGAGCTTCGTCGTGTGTCCGAAGCGGCATTCCCGGTGGAAAGTGAAAACCAACGAGGGAGCGGCGACCACTCTTGCTTGGAACTCGAGGTGGAAAAATCTGGAGGGAAGAATATCAGAAGGAAAGACACATTTTAAGAAAGTGAAGGCGAAAGACGATGACGGGGGATGTTTACAAGAACAATGTGAATTATGAGGCACTTTTGAGGGATCGAGAGCAGCGGAGCCCTACACATGACATGGATGACGACAGTTTTTAAAGACAAAAAAAGCTGGGGTTTAAAAATTGGACAAATGATTATGAAGGAGTTTTTGGATGCAGAATCTAAAATCTCAGTTTTTCTCTATCAGGTCAATTTTTTTTCTTTACTGTTTTTCAGTATTTGTCTGTTAACGCACGAATAGCATTTGCATTTCATCGTGTCAATATTAGATTGAAAAAATAAACATGCAAATGAATTTCTTTTTAGAAAAAAGGAAATGATGTAATAGAGAAAAAAACCTAATGTTTGCGATTACTCGCTCAGAAATGAGTTAGGAGCAACTTTCAGACCTGACTCAACAAATACTGTATTAGCCAATTTTTTACTGGATTGATTTTTAGTCAGGAAAAATCAATTGTGGCCACATAATACTAATTTTTGATTAAACATATAAAGACGTCTGTGATAATTTGTGATGACAAAATACTATTGTGTGGCCACAAACAAACATTCTAATGGATTTGATAGTTACATTTTTTAAAATAAATAAACTACATTTTTGGCCGCAGAACATGGACAATACTAACATGTGGCTACAAAAAACTAATTTGCCATCGTTACAGAAAGAATACAAGTACAAAATAGTCATTTGTGGTGATATATCAATGATTAATGTCCCAATCAGTTCCTCAGTACCAGTTTCAGCTATTTATGAAGTATTGGATTTGGTGACAAGATCCGATTGGATCCAAGACTGTGTTTTCTGTACCATGGTTCTTTTTTGACAACTATAAATCGAAACCGCAAAGCAAATATGTGGGACTAATCCTCTTTAAAAACTAACGATAGTAACCAAGGATTGTGTAATATTTGTCAACAGACCATTCTAATTTGTCATTTACTACTTGCATTATTTTGACTGGTCTATCAGATCGGCAAAAAATATCTTGAAACCCTGATATCAAGCGAGAAACAACATTTTCCTCAAGAGATGCTATCTTATTTTGTTGCCAAAATGTAGTATTTTGTGTGCACAGGTTAGCATTTTGCTGTTTTTAACTACTGTTTGTTGTAGTCCGAGTTAAATTTCCCCGCCATACCATGTGTAGGACTCTATAAATGGAACTGTTGCAAAGGTACGCAACACATGCTGTATGTGAGATGTGAAATCATGTCATATTGTCCTCAACGGACACAAATAGTGACTAATTTATCAGTTTAATGGTCGGTGTTATGCCACTTTGTACAAAGACTGGCTTGATAATGACTCCGTGATTTCAAGGATTCTATTCGGAGAGCATTTTAATTACATTTGGCCCGAGGGCGTGCGAAATAATGAACGCGGCTACCGGTTAAATCGCGATTGACGTCCATTGCATTTGCACTGAGATCAAATGGATTGGACCTTTTATTGCCGTCAATTCATTCAATTAAAAGAGGAACTACGCTGCTCTTAAGTGAAAGCACTTCTGACAATTTATTGGAAATAGTCACCAGATTAGAAAAGGGAAAAAAACATGCACATTATTTTAAATATAAAATTTAAATGTTTACGAATAAGGTAATATTAAAGTATTCTACTGTTGTATAGTTAAGGATTTTAGCTGTGAGAATGTATTTACTCATTCTATTCCTCTTAGATGATTTTTTTTTTCTTTTTCTGCTTCTACTATTTGAGTTGAGCTGTTTCACTCTGGTTGTCTGCCCTTTTGTCTTTGTCCACAAATTGGTCCAGTGATTTGTGATGAGTAGACCATGATATAAAATGTACAGAATATGTTTCCTTTCCTCTCCCCGAAAAGTAGACGTAGTGTTGTCGTCAAATATGTACAAATAAAAAAACTGCTTGAAACTGTGGATAATGAAAAGTTGCTTGCTTTACATTTTTCTCACTTCAAATCAAATAAAAATCTTGAACCAAAATTAAATAAAGTAAAAAAAAGTTATAGAAACAAACAACCTTGTAGCTGAAGGCCAAAACAAAGTGAAGAATGACAATAATTCCGATTTTCGGGTCCCTTGCAGAAAAAGAGGGGTGACCAAGAAATTCATTAACACGGGGGAAGATGCCCCCCACAACAAATAATTGACAGAGGCAGGCGCAAAAGGGAATTATTAAAAAAATGAGCAATATAATCTGCAAAATAAAAAAGTGCTAAGCCCTCCCCAATGAATTAGCAGGCCATTATCCTGAAGAATGACGGCCTGGGGCAGTGATTATGCTGCTATTATATCTTTAACAGCATGGTTTGTCAAAACGCACACACAACCACACACACATAAAGACAGCTTCTCTTTTCCACTAAGAGTTTCCACAAAAAAAATGTTCATAGTTGACCATTTCTTTTTGCAACGAGTCAAGTTAAATGAATGCTTTTCAAAAAAATGAACGAGCAAATTTAGACAATTTGGAGATCATGTATTAATCGAATAATCAATTAGTTTATTTATCACGATGGCATACTCCACTCGAAAGGGAAGAAAAAAAATCAGTCCTCATTGTGTTTAAACAAAAAAAAAAAACACTAAATAAACGGGCTGACCAGATTAGCAGCATAACACATCACCCTGACCTTGTGTTGTTTCATGCCAAAAATCCACATACTTAAAAATAAATAAATCATCCAAGGGCATCCTGAATGCACCAATGATATAATAGCAGAGTGAAATGTCCTTGTTATCCACAGCCTGTCCGGGTACAAGGCGCAATTTTCTCCCACGAGGCCCGAGACCAGTTAAGGTAACATAATACTGGAGTCCTGAGTGTTCTCAAACACATCATATACACACACGCCCGAGGGCTGAACAGGGATTGCTAGATTGTACTGCTGCAGGGTCAAGTGCCCTTGATGCTGGATCAGACTGCTTATTTTCACCATTAAAGCTACACACACACACACAAAAAAAACTTGTTCGCCATTTCAGTGGACACACCCAACAAGGACTAGTTTTGATTGACACATTTTACAAAAAGCTCAGTTTTGTTCAGAATACAGACAAAAGAATCCAAAATCAGCTCATAAAAGGACCTGTACTTAATATTGATGGCATGAATTTCTAATGAGTGAGAATACAATTGATGATGAGCAATTGTTAACTGATTCAACGTCATTGATAGCGCTAGCCGTCCAATCCATTCATTTGTTTGTAACAAAAATTGCCCTCAAGGGTTAAAATGACAACATTTTCCTTGTCAATCACCGATATTCGAAAAGCATGCACGTTTAATATTCCAATCAAAGAGTCATACACTATGAAACAACATGTTTTAACTGCACACGCAGTAGTTCTTTCTAAAGTATAATTGAAACGACAAAAACTTTGCTTTCGGGGAGGACAAGACTGGTTATATTTTTGGCGATCGACCAATTACTGATGCAAAATAAATAAACAAAATAAATCATGAAATTGGCCCCACCTATCCATCAGTGTACCTTTTTGTAGCCAAAAACTTTTTATTGCATTCTCATGTTTTGTTGTGTTTTTTTTAGTGTGAAACAAACTGGAGGTTTAGTTTCCTTTAAAAAAGATTAGGGCAAGATGCCGTTTGGAGTGTTTCTTTAAAAAAAAAAAACATAAAAAGGACAAGAACAAAATGGAAGAACTGGAAATAGTGTAATTTTTCACAAAGATTGAGTTGTATGACTTCAATAAAAAGTCACCAAGTCTGTTTGTATTTTCAAGCCCTGCAGCTGCGCTCCCAGTTTTGCCCCACCTTGGAAGTTCCTGCAAGCGCTTTTGCAAGAGAGCTTTGATGTGTGTCTGGCCAATGGACACTATTAGAAGGATTTCCCGGGGCCTGACAGCTCAGATAATATGCTGCGAAATAGCCATGCCAGTGGGCTAAAAGAATGCTGGAAACAGGATTAGGATCATTTTCTGGCAGACCTTGTCACCTTCTCAATTGACCCAGGTTTTGTTCCTTTCTCGCCGTACTTAAAACCTTTAAGAGAACCATGGAGAAGGGTGGGTGGGGCGCTCAAAGAGAGACGCTGAGGGGATGGTACACTGTGATTTTTGCATGGGGAGGTAGACTCTCGGGGGTTTCTGTTTGTAGCAGCGCACCAATGGTGCTTGGCTGTACACACTTGCATGTGTGTGTGTGTGTATTGTGACCACACTATGGTTTCAGTTTTTTTCTTTTGAAACTTTTGATGATGTGGCGTTTTCGTTCATTTTCCTGAACTTCACACTGAACATTTTTGGTGTGATTGCAACACACCTGTACAGATCACTTTATTTTTGGCATTAAAAAACGTCTTACTGGCCGCCATTGTTGATGTCTGAGCATCCACAGGCACTTTAAGTGAGTAGGAAATCTATCGTTGTCAATGGCAGGTATATTTTTAATCACTTCCTTGCCATTTTTAGGGTGCTCACAGCTCACTTCTGGTTAATTTTGGATCATTTCCAATTGATTTCGAGGGACTTTCCAGGATGCTTCTTGTTCGTTTGTGGGTTCCTGCTGATTTTGGGGCATTTCCAGGTGACTTAATGTTGATTCCAGGGCATTTTAAGGTTCCTTAGCAACTCATTGGCTGCGTTTGAAACAAGGTTAAAGCCATTCCATACATCTTTTTAATAGGTGGCGTATGCAGGCCTTCACACAGTGAGTGAGTCAACCTCACAGCGGCTCATTGGCCAATTCAATAAAGTGGAGACAGGCGGAATAGCCCGCTAACTGATCTCTAACAGTCTGTCGTCTCCTGAGTGTTAAAACATGTAAATTTATGGAAGGGCCCGTCGGAAGCACATATATTTACAATATGTTTAGGTAATCACAAGCGATGTGAACAGGCACTGGAGGCCCCGGAGATGAAAGCAGTCAATACAAAAATACTTTTTATGTCTCATTAATTCCCTCTGCATTCTCCAATACATCCCGCTTGTAGCGCAGTAATACAGTAATCACTCACAATCGCTCAGATAATTATCTGCACTCATCTGTGGAATAAAAAAAGCAGAGGGGGCAAAAAAAAGGGGGTGGGTTGAGACATCCCATTTTAGCTGGCTGCCTCTTTAATGTTCATCTGGGAGCAGCGTGGCTGTTTCAACGGGAATGGGAGGCAGCTCAGTGCTTGGAGCAGCTTAATGGCAGCAGCTAGCGGATGACGCTCTGCTAGTTAGACACACACCTTTTTCATGCTACATTGCTTGGCCGGGAGAACATAAAAGGTCATCTGTGGTGTGATGGGAGGGTGGAAAAAAAAAAGGGGGGGGGGGGAGCGGCACTTTTCCCCGCACTCACATTAGGGAACATTTCACCTCTGAGTAATGTCAATGCAAAACAGAGATGCGATAATGCAAGGTGCACAAATGGAGACGGTCAAATAAGTCATTGCCTGTATGCTCATTATTAGCTTTTGTCACATTATCAGGCAGGCATCACACCTGATGGATGGGGAGCACAAAAAAAGGCAATTTGGCCGTGTGATTTTGACACACACTGGATTTACTAGTTTCATAAAAAAATAAAATACAAACTTTACTGACAGACCATAGTGACCTCTAGTGGTCTCTTAGACAGTTTCCTAAAATGGTTACAGGGAGTGTATGTAAATTACCACTTTCATTCCACAATAGACACCAATACAATATTTACCAATATTATTAAGTTTGTCATGATTGGGAAAAAATGGGTTTAAAACTATCAGTTACATTTTACCTAGAGCAACCCCCAAAAAACCTGTCTGTTTGATTGAAAAGTTGCTTAACCAATCAGATGTATTATTACACAGCTAATAGATAGAGGGAAAATTACCATGATTCGTCATATTGTGTAGGAGTGTTTTCCAGATTCAATTATTGTAGCCTGTATTTTATAATTATATATTTATTTAATGTATTCTATGACCTGGTTGGCAGAGGTTTGTGGCAATACAGTTGATTTTGCGAACCAAAATAAACAGAATATATAGGACGTAATACTGGTTGTATTATTTTTAGTGGTCTAAAAATATAGATATCGGATCATTATTATTATAACGAAAAATTTGGATCGAATCAGAAGTTTAAAAAAAAAAATCTGTATCGCTACATCGCAATTGTGTGTGTATATGTGTATCAATACTTGCAAAAAGATGACGTGGACTATTAAACTTAATGTGTACCGCCATTTTGGTATCTGTATTACGGTAAATAGAAAAACAATATTCCAAATTTCTTTCCTATCAATTAAAAGATGCTCATTTTATACCAAAGTTCACTGTAACATTCACATTTGTATAAACATACAATTGTAAAATGTAAGCATTCCAAATGTTGAGCAAACATCCACATAATCCGATTTCTACGTGAGCCTCTTGAGTTTACACATATAAATGGGTCCAAAGTTAGCGGCTAAGTGCGGGATGACCATCTCACCCAGACGGAGGTCAGAAGCAAAGTGGAAGGTATTCTTGAACGTGTGTGTAAGGGGGCGCAGGTCTACAACCTAGATGTTGATTTTATTTTGAAGAAGGAAAAACAAATTCCAATTAGAAACAAATTACTACAAATAGGTTTCCTGTTTTAGGCCGCGCTAGACGCTTGATAAGGCATTTAAATGGAGGACTGTCCTGCATGATTCAAAATCAGGACGTAAAACTACTCTAGCCATTTATTTGCTACTAGCATCCCCGTTTAAATGGATTGGATTTTCATAGCGATCAAATGACAGCCAATGAGTTCATCTTTTAGACATTGTTGAATTATAAAATTGGGATCAAATCCTCTGAAAAGTCAAACAATCTTCTTTAATAAAATGTATTTGTTGTAATTTTTTTAAAATGAAAAAAATGATTGATTTATATTATATATTTAAAAAGAAAAGGTTTTGGTTTTAAAAATTATACCTAATGTTGTATGTTTTAATTTAAAAAAAAATTAAGAGACACATTTCCAAAGACATAACCAAATAGAGATACTTGGAAACATTCACCTTTGCTTTGGAAAATAATGATAGTTGGTTATCAAAATTATCTTTCTTTTTAGCAGCTCTGATTGTAATAAATGAGTTAATATTTGAACCAGCCAATCGTTTGTTTTTGTATTCCTTTCTTTTGGTTCATGCACTAACCTGAAGCTGGATGCCATGGTTCTCTTGCGCCAACTGAATGGCTTGTTCAACCACGCCCACATTCTGGATATGAGAAAGCGTGCATGTGGAGTAGACGACCTCGCCTCCCGGACGTGCTGCCACTAATGCTGCCCTGCAAGGAGTTACAAAAAAAAAAATCTAAACTCTCACTTAAAATGAACAGTGGTGCCTTTTCTCAGGACATTTTTCATGATAAAAAAACACTCCTTTTTTGCTTGGATAAACATGGCATACAAACTCATGGTGTCAGCATGCGGCAAAATATAAGCTCACTTAATATTACATAAAAAATGCATCTGTGCTTACAGCAGTAGTTGCAGCTGTAATTGCGGCAGTCTTCGCCTCTCGCCGATTCTGCTCTTACTAAATATGTTGTTGTCATCTTCCATGAGTGAATGTCGGTCGGTGGTACAGGGAACATCAACAAGCACCTAAAACGACACCACGGGACAAAGTGTTAGCGGTGGTAATGTCGATGAACCCATGCCGAAAAAATGAAAACAAAGACTTACTCTGTCAAAAGTATTCGGCTCCATTTCGCCCCATTTGGTGCCATCGAAGGAAGTGATGCGTAGCTTGTCAGTGGTCAAAAACATTTTCGGTACGTAGCTGTGGAGAACCTTTTTTAACCGTATTGTCCGAGAGACGGAGGAATCATTCAAGCAAAGAAAACCTGAAGAAAAATGGCAAATGGTTCAGGATCACAACATCTGTTATATTTTTGGGGAGGAAGACTCCATACATGTAAATATCTTACCGATGGCTTGACTTTGGAGCAAAGCCAGTGTCTTGCCACCTGGGGCAGCACAGAGGTCCAACAAGTTTTGGTCTTCGTGAAGATCCAGCGCAAGGCAAGGCAATACTGATGCCGCATCCATTAGGTAGTAACTTAGTAACCCAGAAGCATCCGGTCTTGAGAGAGAATAGATTTGAGTCCCACATAAAAATGCTCGGTCTAATTCCTTCAGTAATTTGGGTCTTACCTTGCAGGTTTGAATCGTGTGATATCACCTCTTGGATAGACCAGGCATTTGATGTTAGCGCTTAAATTTTGTACTGCCATTTCATGCTGACCAATCAGGTCACTTTCATCCGTGGAGGTTAAAGCGGACTTTTCACCATCTTCCATTTCTGTTTCCTTCTCTTTGCACCAATGTTCTGGATGAATGATGTCGACATACAACAAAATATGAAAAAATATATATATAGAATTCCAGGAAAAATGTGTTGACCATTCAGAGAGCATTGGTTGCATACCCACCTTTTGTAATGGTATCTGTAAGAAAGTCTCTGCATCCTTGGGATGTCAGATCTTCCACAAAAGCATGGTGACAGAAATTATTGAGCAGAGCGCCGTATTTTCTCTCCGAGAGGAGCGCAAGTCGAGTTGATGGCCAGAGTGCACCCAGCTGACTGCTGTAGGTCACGTCAAAATGTTGCAGGGCTAAACGTGTTGGTGGGTGCTTCGGACGGGTAGCGGCCTTGAAAACAAAAAAACCCAAAAAACATTAGTTGATTTTTTTTTCACTTGATATTTTTTTAGTTTATTTTTTTACTTAAAATGTTTGAGGAACTGCATTACTTAAATGTTAATATTAAATCCTATTGGTTGAAGGTGATTAGCAATTCCCTACACCTGCTGATGAGATCTCTGATTTGTCCCCAAGTGTTTTTAATTAGAACTACAACCCTGGTAAAAAAAAAATCCAGCATAAACTGGCTTCTGTACCAGCAAATTTATTTATGCCACTATAATAAACACCATGAAAACTACACACCTTTTAGTTATTTTCCACAACGTACAGTGCACATGCGTGTCTACCATTATGGATCATATTTTTTATATATATTCTTGAGGGCTACAAGAGCATTTCATCCTCAAATCAATATCAATCACAAATATCAATTATATAGTATTAACCATATTTTACACTTACCCATTTTTCTTTGATTCGATGTCTTTTGGGCGTAAAACATCTCAAATCTCTAATTTTTCCTACTAAAAGTTTGGCGTCTAAGCACAGGGCCATTTTCAAAGGTGCGTCGCTTTTGTTTGTCCGATATTGTTCCAACACCTTTCGACATAGTTCCGGGTAAACACACGTAATAGTAGGCGGGACTATCAACCTAAATCGGCATTTGATTGGAGTACTTTACCGTCCATGAAAACAGTTTACCAGTAACACAGCGTTTCCGGTTATCTCCCGCGACATTTCCTGCGAGTGACTGACCCTGACGTCCTCGACGGATCACTGCAGTAGCAGTCACGCTACAACTTAAGTCATTTCTGACAAGTTTAGGGCTATAATCATGGTGTTTGAACAGAAAATGCTGACTTACGGCGATCCCGAAGACGAGGTAAAATAAAAATCATAACATCTGCTCGTATCTTGGGTGTTTGTGACTCAACTGGTAATGCATTGCAGATAAGGTTACGTTCATTGACAAAGGTGGTGTCCGGTTAAAAAAAATAATTGAAATATATATATTATATACTTTATTTAGAGTATTTACATCCTGTCAGTAAATGAAGTGTACATTTAATCCTTTAATTTTTTTCCTATTAATCCCGTTAAATCACCCCTTAAAGGATATGTTTACTACATGCATATGATATTTACTTTTTTTTTTAAATGCACTCAAATAGTCTAATGCCCATTACCGTCACTGCCTAGGAGGAGGATGCTCCTGAAGAGGAGGAGGAGGAAGAAGAAGACCTGGTGGTATGTTCTAGTTTTTAAATTATAATGGTTATTTGTCAAGACATTTTCTTTCGATTTGATTCTTCAGGTCGTAATTTGATATTGATTTACTCATTTTAAATTTACTTTTATATATCAATATTTGAATGTCACCTGTTTGTCTGTGAAACCCTCTGAGTGATTTGGGGCCAAAAAGTTGAATGTATTGAGAGGATTAACATCTTAATGCTCATATTTGGGGAGCATTTTAGTGTTTTCAATAAAGTATTGTAACTCATTTCAATTGTACAGATCACTTTTATAGACAAATATAGTGATTGGGAGCATGAAAGGTAAAGCCAAGCCTTGCATCCTCACAAAGGTCTTGTTTGCATTTAATAACTTTCTCCTTCAGGACCCCTTAGAAGCAATTCGTGCCAAGTGTGAAGACACTGAACACTGCGTGCACTACAAGGAGCGCCTGGAGCTGTGCGAGACCCGCGTCAACTCCAAATCAAACACGACAGAGGAGTGCACAGAAGAACTTTTTGACTTCCTGCATGCACGAGACCACTGCGTAAGTGTGGCACACATTTCGTGTCCCCTAATTTCTTTTAATTTCCCCTTTTTTCCCCCTACAGGTATCGCACAAGCTGTTCCACAATGTGAAATGATTGGCAGCTGTTTGAATCTGCATAACTGCTATAACTGTAAAATAAATATGAGAGTACTTGCAAATTGTTATTTTACAATACATATTGTATGAGCATCTTTGGTTTGAATACGCACGTACACACACTATGTACAAGGTTGTTTGTACATAGTACATGAAATCTTGTGTGTACAGAATGCATATTAAATTTGCTCTTTTCATCACAAAAGGAACATTTTTGTCATTGCAGGTTTGTGGTTGTTTTCCTCATCTTCAGTAAATAAAATGTCTTTAGTAAACACTGTCATTTACAGAGACTAGTCTTTTTACTTTGTAATTATGTATCAATGATCAAATAAATTTCGAAATATGTATCAAATAAAACTTTATTTAGAAGAAGAAGAAAAAACAACCGCAATAAATAAGAGGTAAAATGGGAGGGTTCAAAAGATTACATTTTGAACACATGATGGCAGTGTGACTCCAACTTTCATTAGTCAGATTGTCGCAAAGCGCATTAATATTGCTATGGTTCAGAATTGTCCAGTATTCTCACCACAAGTTCTCTTTGTTACTCTTGTCAGCATAGTCATCAATGGCAGTCTGTGGGTAAATAAATAGGTTAATTATTACTCCAATTTTTCTTTGTTATCATTGACGCCAATAGACGTAATTCAATTTGAACTGGGAAGGCTGACATAATCGAATGGATTGGATGTCTAAGCCCCTCAATTGCAGCCAGTGAGTTAAAAACTGACCAAATGTAGGTCCTCTTTCCCCACCTGAATCAGCAAGCGCTCTTTTCTCAACTTCATATAGAACGCAAGAACGTCCGGGTCTGCTCGGACCACCCGTGGGTCAAAGTCCATAACCCGCAGGCCCTCCAAACTCCGAGCCCGAGACAAGGCCACGTAAGCTTGGCCACTCTCGAACACACGCGCCAAGGAGATTTCCACACAGTCAAGTGTCATTCCCTGGGAAAAACAAACAAAAAAGACAAAAAAACATTCATTAATTGGACCGCAACCACTAATAACTAACAGTGTAGACTCGTCTTCTGCCTGCCAGTCCTCAATAATCTAATTTCCTCTGAAAGGGATGCACACGTGCATCAGGTCAAACATTACAGACCTAGAGCTGTTGACAAACGGACTCAATTACCCTGCGGGCAATTAATATTGCATTGTGAGATCAGCATATTGAAAATTGCAGTCAAGAGAGAAGAATGATTTGTGAATGGCAACTCTCACGTGACAGTGAGATCAGATAGCATTTCTTAGGTCCATCTGACAGACGCACACACTGAAAAAACAAATCGTATCGCAGCATGTAATTCAGTCGATGTTTCTGATTTTAACTCGGCAAGAAACCATCAATGTAACGACCTATCAGGAAGTAATTTGTATTGAAGGAATCTCACTACCTGGGAGGTTGGAAAATATTGTTTGAAAAGTTATCAGTTGGTCTTTCCTGACACACACAGTTTGTAACGTCTCCTTACGCCATAAGTGGGAAGGATGCATGAGATAGTAAGGCAGAGTAAAGAACCCATCTCATGGGAAAAAATTATCTGGACTTTTATGCCCTTTTTCTTTTTAAATCTGCAGTGATTAATTTTTAGAGGACATTCAGTCACTAGATTCACTTTCATTCATTACAGAGTCTCCTTTTGATTTTACATTCATTCAAAATCAGACGTTAGACAGCCAGACACTAAATTAATGTTCCAACCGTGAGCGACATTTTGACCTTAAATCAACAAAGGTATTTTTAGCAGTGCAGATAGGATTGGATACATACATAGAAAAATAAAGTCATTGGATTCTTCCAAATAATTCAAATTAGTATCGAACAAGAGCGCCAGGAGAAACGCAAACCGTCCAATTCATTATCAAAATGAGGGCAGTCCTCCTTTATTTATTGAGCTCACCTGACTTTTGTGAATGGAAATGGCCCAGGCCAGTTTGAGTGGCAGCTGGTGTCGGCTCAGGTGGGTCCCACCCCCCGATTTGAACACCCAGCGTTCAGGCTTCAACACCTCTGTGACTCCGCACATGAAACGCACACGAGGGGGTCCTGAGGGGGAAAAAAAGTCAGCACTTTCTAAAACGAGCATTTTCACACTGCATTTTCCCAAATGTATTCATTTATTCTACATGTTCATTTATTTTGTTGACAGAAAATACAGTATAGCTATTAATTCACCATGAGTGAAACACATTGCTAAGCAAAATTATAAGACCACCCGCCTTTCCCTATCCATTTTAAAAGACTATTTTCCAGTGCGTGTGCTGAGGCGCTTGTGATTATTCAATGACTTGTCAACATTTTACTATTCAACTGACTGGCTGTGTTTGAGAGCGATAGACGTCCAATCCATTTAAAGTGGGAGGGTGGCAGCAAATGAACGCTTGTTCATTTCAAATAAAATTGGATTTCTAATCATGAAGAACCAATTTAAATTCAAAGCAGAAAGAGGAAAAGAGCCCCACGATTGTACGTCTATTGCCATCAATGGCAGGGAAAACTCAATTTCAAAAGATGTTTTACCAGTTGAACCAATAGCTCATTTGCATAATACATTTAGACAATTCCCTTTTCTCAACTGAGCTGGCTTTAATAAGATAAATGCGTGCTAAGCTAACCGTGTTTTCCTGGCTCAAACGCCAACACGACCCCTCGGGCTCCGTTCACCAGACCGCGAGTGACGTCCAAGTTCTTTGTCAGCATCACCTGCACAACACAGACAACAAAAACATGGATGGGCAGGTCAATAACAGTGTGTAAGGGTGTACGGAGTGTACGGAGATCCCACCTGAGCTCCGACTTTAAGATGAAGCAGTCTGCTGACAGGACTGAGGGCGTCTATGGTTTTTCCCAAGGCAGGGTCGCTATCTACAGCCTCAAACAGACGCACAGACCCTGATGAACAAGAAGGCATGTGAATGTGCAGAATTTAAAAATAATGACCGTAACTCATACCTGTCAACCTCTGCCGATAACTGCCCTTATAAATGATTATGATTCCCCTTACAAACCCCCAAAAAACCTTACAAACACCGTACGACTTAACTGCCCTTATAAATGATTATCGGCAGAGGTTGACAGGTATGATGATGACACTAAAGGCTTTTGATTTGATGTAAAGGTATAGCATCCCATAAAACTAATCTTTCATTTCAAACTATTCCACAAAATGTAGGTTTTCCTAAAGAGCAAAGCTTTCCACAATACTAGTGTCCTACAAGTGCAATCAGTGGATCGGCGTCAGGTGCTTCTTGCAGCCCAACCCCCGTTGCTTCAACTGAGTCCGACCGAGTGTGTGCTGGATGTTTCGGAACAAAATGCTGGCCCAACCCACAGCGGCCCTCGAGGACCCCTGTTGCAGACTCTCCAAGCCAGTCCAAGTCTTTTTCTGGACCTATTGTAAACGTTGGCCATCAAAATGCAGACTTTAGACCATTTTGACTCATTTAAGAGCACCTTTGTTGAATATTTCACCCATTTCATTAAATGCAGCGGTGTATGATGACACTAAAGGCTTTTCATTTGATGTAAAGGCATAGCATCCCATAAAACTAAGCTTTCATTTCAAACTATTCCACAAAATGTAGGTTTTCATAAAGAGCAAAGCTTTCCACAATACTAGTGTCCTACAAGTGCAATCAGTGGATTGCCGTCAGGTGCTTCTTGCAGCCCAACCCCCGTTGCTTCAACTGAGTCCGACCGAGTCTGTGCTGGATGTTTCGAAAAAAAAATGCTGGCCCAACCCACAGCGGCCCACGAGGACCCCTGTTGCAGACTCTCCAAGCCAGTCCAAGTCTTTTTCTGGACCTATTGTAAACGTTGGCCATCAAAATGCAGACTTTAGACCATTTTGACTCATTTAAGAGCACCTTTGTTGAATATTTCACCCATTTCATTAAATGCAGCGGTGTATGATGACACTAAAGGCTTTTCATTTGATGTAAAGGCATAGCATCCCATAAAACTAAGCTTTCATTTCAAACTATTCCACAAAATGTAGGTTTTCATAAAGAGCAAAGCTTTCCACAATACTAGTGTCCTACAAGTGCAATCAGTGGATCGGCGTCAGGTGCTTCTTGCAGCCCAACCCCCGTTGCTTCAACTGAGTCCGACCGAGTGTGTGCTGGATGTTTCGGAACAAAATGCTGGCCCAACCCACAGCGGCCCTCGAGGACCCCTGTTGCAGACTCTCCAAGCCAGTCCAAGTCTTTTTCTGGACCTATTGTAAACGTTGGCCATCAAAATGCAGACTTTTGACCATTTTGACTCATTTAAGAGCACCTTTATTGAATGATATTTTACCCATTTCATTATATGCAGCAGTGTATGATGACACTAAAGGCTTTTGATTTGATGTAAAGGCATAGCATCCCATAAAACTAAGCTTTCATTTCAAACTATTCCACAAAATGTAGGTTTTCATAAAGAGCAAAGCTTTCCACAATACTAGTGTCCTACAAGTGCAATCAGTGGATTGCCGTCAGGTGCTTCTTGCAGCCCAACCCCCGTTGCTTCAACTGAGTCCGACCGAGTCTGTGCTGGATGTTTCGGAACAAAATGCTGGCCCAACCCACAGCGGCCCTCGAGGACCCCTGTTGCAGACTCTCCAAGCCAGTCCAAGTCTTTTTCTGGACCTATTGTAAACGTTGGCCATCAAAATGCAGACTTTTGACCATTTTGACTCATTTAAGAGCACCTTTGTTGAATGATATTTCACCCATTTCATTATATGCAGCGCTGTATGATGACACTAAAGGCTTTTCATTTGATGTAAAGGCATAGCATCCCATAAAACTAAGCTTTCATTTCAAACTATTCCACAAAATGTAGGTTTTCATCAAGAGCAAAGCTTTCCACAATACTAGTGTCCTACAAGTGCAATCAGTGGATCGGCGTCAGGTGCTTCTTGCAGCCCAACCCCCATTGCTTCAACTGAGTCCGACCGAGTCTAAGGTTTTTTGGGGGTTTGTAAGGGGAATCATAATCATTTATAAGGGCAGTTATCAGCAGAGGTTGACAGGTATGGTAACTCCAGATTTAAGACTGCACAAAAGAGGTTTAGTTTCAGCCAATACTTCTGCACTTCTAAAAACGTACTTCCCAGTATTTCCTGTTGATTTCTAAGTCCCTTTCTGTTGGCATTGGGTAACTTGTAGCTAATTTTAGTTGATTTCTGCGTTACCTGTTCTTTATTTTGCCCATTTCCTATTGATTTTGGGGCATTTGGTTGCCACTTTCGGGTCAACTTTTGTTAATTTTGGCCGTTTATGGGTCAGATTCTGTTGATTTCAGATCACTTCCCTTTCATTTGGAAGCATTCGAGGTTACTTTCTGTTGAATTTAAAATGAATAATAAACAGAACGCCAACATTGATTTTTTTTTTTTAAAGTCAAGCAACTGTTCTTGGCAATTTCCCCAAAAAGCCACCAAACTTAAGAACAAATGCACAATACCTGGCAGCTGTTGGAGCTTGTTATCATTAGTGAGCTCCACATCGTCCTTGTGTGTGCACAGCCTGGTTGCTACGATACCGTCCTTGTCGATTTGACGGTAGGCGGTCTCCGTCAATTTATTTGTGACCTCTTCTGTCACCCTGCGGGGAGTTGATCAAGTCATTTAGCTGAGGAAACCTATCAGTACTGGAAGGCTTTTGGGAGGAGATTGGAATAAAAACCTTACCTTCCCACTCTTACTGCCTGGAGGAGCGAGATGAAGGTCTGATCGGTTTGTCTTCGCACCTCGGTCAGTTCCAAGTTGACCTGGATGACTTTACGCCAACATCTAGCCTAATGCAAAATAATGGTAACATTTTAGAGGGGCACCTGAAATGCTAATCAAGAACAAGTAGACCATTATCTTGTTCAAACGCGCAGTGGCCATTTTTATATTGAATTATGCTTACAATGTGTTATCAAGGAGTCAAATAATGGACCATTGTTTCGGTAAAAACAATAAGGAAAATCATTGTTACCTTATTGTGTTTTTCAAGCCATTTATCAATATTGATCCAAATGAACCTCTAAAAAATGCTAATGCTTTGATTGTGGTAATTAAAAAAACAAATCACACTAATAGTCACATTGTTGTAATTTGTAGCATTTTTGTGTGTTTGTTACTTAAAGCTCTGGGGGAAAACTGCTAATTATTCAGACAATGCGTTTACATACACACACACAGAAAACAAAAATACCTGCATGAAACAATTTTATCGTATCTTAAAGGCCCTGTTAAGTGAATTCTGAGGGTTCTTTCTCCACAGTTGCAGATAATTACTTAAAATGTGCTGAGCCTGGGAACTATGTAGTATTTAGTTGTACTAAAATGTTTCTATTCCTTGTTTCCCCATATATTTTTTCCTATTAGGAAGGGCGTGGCAAAAACAGTCTTCATCCAGTGAGCAAGACAGCAGTCTAACGTAGCTTAGTTATTAGGGTGACTTGTTGGGCGTCAGTGCATTCACATCAAAAAATGTCACTCTACCTGAAAGCAAAACTTGGCCTTCTCCTTTCCCTTCGAAACAGGAGGCAGCTGAAGGAAATCGCCGCAAATAATCAGCTGGATGCCCCCGAAAGGCTCAGTGGACCTCCTCACCGACCTGTGCATAGTTGAATATTTATAAAGGGTTGGCCAACTATAAATACAGACAATGTTGCCTATGACAAAGATGAGTTTGACACGCCTGATTGATGGATTTTACCTGGCTACAGATTCGAGCTTGTCGAAGAAAGTCGCATCCACCATGGAGATCTCGTCAATGACAAGATGTCGACAAGTTGTCCAATGCTGCAGCACCCTCGGCCTCTGGGCTAGTTCCAAACATTGCTCCAGTGGGGCTGAGCCAGAGCCAATACCTGGAGAAAAGAGACACAAGTAAGGTAAAACAAGTGTGGGGACAATTGACTGAAAATAAAGATTTGTTCTGAAGGAGGACACTCCAAACTGACATGGATTGTCTCACAGTTATGGTCTTGGAGGAACAGGAGTAACAGCATTTAAAGTTAGTCATGTCCTTTTCTTTGTGGCTTCCGGGTTCACGGTTTTGTGTCAGATTTGACCTTTGCTAAGCCCTGACTGACCTGCAAAATTATGTAGTGTTGTTCCACCAATGTGACATGCAGCCACTCCAGTGCTAGCAGTAGCAAAAGTGCTTTTCGGGGGAAGTGATCCAATTATTCTTTTTAGTAGGAAGGACTTCCCTGTACCTGAAAGAAGTGAAATGAGATAATCAAAAGACTAATAGCATCATGTAAAAATATTAATGTGACAATACTACAATGTATGCATATAATCGTAAATTGTATATACCTGCACTGCCTGTAAAAAAGACGTTCTTTCCACTCAAGACAGCATTGAGGACAGCAGTCTGTTCTTTGTTCAGTTTACGTGTTGGCAGAGAGAAGATGGGTTTTTTGTTGGGGTGGGCTTTTACCTAAAATAATCAGAAAACATTGCTTCAAGAGCCTCTTCCAGGTTTACGCAATAACAAGGTCATTATTATTATTATACAAGTCATTCATTTATTATCATCTTTTTGGCATGAGGAGAAATTAAACAAGTGGTCACAAAACTAATTCAACAAACAATTTCCATTCTCAGAATTTACTTTCTACCACAAGGTATTGAGGAAAACATGTACTCACAGGGCTGAAATTACAATCACTCCTCGACCTTTTGACCCGCTGTCCGGCTCCTACGTTCTTGTTCGCGGGGTCCGAAAGTCCTTTGAGTGGCACTTGATTTCGGAGCTCAGAGACCTTCTGAATGTCTTTTTGCTGAAGAGGGCTGATGGCCTCAAAGCTGCGGGGCAAGCAGGCCTTGAGCTTTTCTCTCGCGCTCAGAATTTTGGTGGATAGTCCAGCCTGGTGTTTGATGCTCAGGGTCTTCAGGAAGAGGCAGAGCTGGTCAGGTGGGCAGTTGGAGATGAGCACCTGGATGTTTTCAGGGAGCAGCTTGACAGTGCACTTGCCGTCACGGGCAAACTTGGTGAACAGTTTGAAGTCCTTCAGAGGATAATTTCGCGGCACTTTGCCGTTGTGGATTCGGAGGATGAGCTCTTGGAACTCATTGCGTCCCAGAAGGACCCACGCCTTGCGGATGACCTGCCTGCGGGTGGCTTGTCCTGAGGCGTTCAGGTGCTCTGTCGTCACGCAACACTGCAGCTCTGACCCGATGTCTTCCCCTCCAGACATTGTCACAGCTTTGAAATAAAGTTAAATTTGAAATATACATTTCAGACAGGCACTTTTTATGAACTTTTCCAAAATGAGAAGATCTTCTGATGAAGTAATATATAT
Source organism: Stigmatopora argus (assembly GCF_051989625.1). Lineage (NCBI taxonomy): Eukaryota > Metazoa > Chordata > Actinopteri > Syngnathiformes > Syngnathidae > Stigmatopora > Stigmatopora argus. The sequence goes on from NC_135398.1 coordinate 7,500,411, forward strand.
ATTACAATTTGGTCATTTAGATGAGCATATTTTTGCTTTTTGTTGAAGAAAAAGACATTTATTTTTGTCATATACATTCCTTACTTGAAATACACATTTCAGACAGGCACTTTTTATGAACTTTTCCAAAATGAGATCTCCTCTAATCGTGTAAGTAAAATATTTATTACAATTTGGTCATTTAGATGAGCATATTTTTGCTTTTTCTTGAAGAAAAAGACATTTGTTTTTGTCATATACACATTCATTACAAGCCTAAAAGTGTTTGAAATTATTTTAGCTGACATCAATTCATTTTACTCTTTTATTTGTATTAAAAAAACAGGCGTGATAGTTTTTCCTTCCAATTTAACTTATCGTTGTTTACAAATGTAAACAGAAGTAGTAGTCCGTGTAATTGAACTGCCTTGATTCGTCCATTTACGTTCGTGCAAAACATCAAGACATAATAATAAAAGAAAAAACACATGCACGCCGGATCTTGATTTTAAATAAAGAGGTCTTACTTGCTTCTTGTCCGATGTCCTCTGTTCTATGGCAAAACGTCGATTTCAAATTGTCAGCGTGCTCGCGTGACCCAATCAGATATGGAAGTCATCGACCAATCCGAAGTAGGCGATTTAACTTCGCAACCAATGGGAACGTGAGAGCGGCTACCCTCGTGACTGAATCCGGAAATGGCTTCAAAAATTTGTAGCGTGTGTAGTATGTATTTCATTTTTCGGGATCACCTATAAAATAATTAAGTAGAATGAATCAGCTGATTTTTAAGCATAGTTAAGCTGCCTGTTTTTTAGTAGGCACGAAAATTAACAATTAATACACTACTCGGGTGTATTAATTTGTGAATCTTAAGGAAAAAAAACTTAGTGAAATAAACATGATAATGGTTGTAAATTTACATATTTTCAAGGGGAAATTTAAATTAAATTCAGTTATTTTCCTATTTGTACCAGATTTTAGAGGAACTCCCTGTCAAAATGAAGTCGACGTCTATAGCCGTCAATGACAGACAAATATATAAATCAGTGTGACTGCGAGGATTCAGAAATAATCACTTCCCCACCGGTTGGTGACTCCATCATAGGAGTTTAAACGTGACTGCATGTGTATAATCTGCACAAATGGTGCATTTATAGTAAACAGTACTGGGATCAACAATATGCACTATTACCCAAATCAACACATGACATTTCTATTTCTGAATTTATAGTTAGTTCTCTGTATTCCAAATAAACAGACATCCTCTTTTTTTCCCCCATTCTGAAGCAATATTAGAAGCAACTGGGGCAAACATGTAATCTCTTTTATGAAGCCAATGCATACAAATAGACCGTTTTCTTATTAGTTTGAGCGCAGCATTAATTTTAGTCGGCAGTCGTATGCATTTCTTGAACACATTATTGCCGAGAGTGTGGGATGTTCTTTATTATTCCAATGGCATAAAGTGAAGCATATTTGCAAATTTCACTTCATTTCGACCACTCTAATCATTAGTGTGATATATAGTCTGGTCTCTAGCATCAGTGTGAATAATGCTTTTATAAAACTTTTACCATCACATTAAAACAGCAATACTGACTCACTCACCAGACTGATGACCACCCAACATTGCAGTGGTTCTTTCGTCTGTCTTCGTGTGGATTCAATTCCTGCTCGGTGGTGATGTGATTGTGAGTGTGAATGGCTGTCTGTCTCTATGTGTGCTCTACGACTGATTAACGACCAGTCTAAGGTGTTGGCCGAAGTCCGCTGGGCTGCAGCACCCCCATGACCCTGACAAGGATAAGTGATGTTAAAAATAAATAAATGAATGAATAAAAAATACAGATTGATGATCTTTGTGTTGTTTACACTTTTGAAAAGTTGTAAGACTGTCTCATCCTAAGTGTCAAAACATTTAAATGTGGGTGTAGAGGAGGTTTTATTTATTTAATTTAAAATACGTATGACCCAGATTTGGTCTTAAAAGCCACCTAATAAACAAGATGTTTTTATTTTTTTTACAAGGAAACACTCATACCCTCTAAGAAAACAAATCGTATGACTCTTATGTCTAATTCTATTTTATCTTCTATCAGTTGCCATGCTAATTTAATTTTCTCAGTTTCACAATTTGTAATGATTGCCAGTGTCATTTGAACAATGGTAGCAATGACTTTATTTAGAAAACAGTTACACGCCAAACAACCATAGATTTATCATAGTCAAACTATATAGGACATTGCCAATCGTCAATGGCACTGGAACACGTTCATTCCCAATTCAACAAATCCATTTATACTTTGTATCGGTGACCGGACACACATCTCAAGTGTAATCGAATCTTTACATAACACGATGCTGCCCTTGAGCTAAAAACATCAATTTCTTCCGTTTGCTCAGTGGAAGTGGTGACTGGCCTCAGTCGTCTGACCATGACTTACCTAACACACAAACTGTATACACACTTAAGCATTTTCAGTCGTCACAACAGCAGAGAAACTACTTACCCATCCATTACAATGCAAATCCATTGGCTGGAATATCCTGATTAAATCTAGAAAAAAGAAACAATGGTGATGCATGACTGATGTATTGGACTGGGACAGCATATCCAAGACATTGGCCATGGACCTCGATGGTACAATTTGGGTGCACATTTAACTTGGCTTCGAAGCCGAATGTTTTGCTGGCAAGTCTAAATTGGGCTCATGCCAAACAGCACCCAGAAGATGTTTGAATGTCGACAGAACTAACGGCTCATAACTTGTCAAGTGTAATAAAAGGCGGTATGACTCACCTTCAGGTACTTCACTTGTGAATATGGCGCATAGAGTAGCATTCAATTTCAAAATGTTCATTAGAACATCACTCCTGCTCATCTGACATTGCTTAAATGTTGTTTATTTTGGGGCATTTAATCGTGAAACAGGATGGCGTGCACGTCCGCCTCACAGTTCTGAGATTGAGGTTTCAATGCTCGGTGGGTTTTGACCTTCCTGTGTGGAGTTTGCATGTTCTCCTCAGGCCTGCGTGGGTTTTCTCCCGGTGCTCCGTTTTCTTCCTACATCCCAAAAACATGCAAAAACAAATACCGGGCTTAACATAGATTATTGAAATGATACGTTAACCTTTTTAAAAGGGCCAATGAGAGAACTATTTAATTTCTTGAAGTATTCCCAGGAAGCGAAACATGGTGGTGTATTCAGGCTGAGTCACAAAAACGCACTGATGTTGTAAATCTTGTCAAACAAATAATAATTTATATTTCCCAATTAACTTTAGATGTCAGAAAAGCAAGAAGCTATAAGTCCTCTGTGGAGAAAAATGAAACCAAGATAGTGAGTCAGACTGCTATTAAGGCTTTGTATGTGTGTAGGAGGTGGATAAAACCTTGAAATGCTTGTAAAAAAAAGTATATTCCATCAATAAAACAAGAAGGGAGCAAGCTAGAGACTCATGTGCTTTGACTTCAAGAAACTTGTCGCATTTCTACAAATATCACTTTGGAAAAGTATTTGACATTTACGTGTGCTTTAACCTTCTAAATATGAGCTGTAATGGGTGTCAGCTAGGTGAATATGACTCTAGGCTCCCATTTGATAAAGAGAATTCCAAGATAAATTGTGCTACGGCAACAATAAACGTGCCCTAAGAGGCAATTATTTTGGTAACGGTGTTTCAGTACAATTGACTATCCCTTGTGACAATTTTGATGGATGTGGGATTCTTTGGTATAATGCAAAATTTTACCATTCTTGTGAATGATGTTTAAAAAATGTCACAAATGCAAAATACCAATACTATTGATCAAATAAAACACAATGCAACCTATACTTTGGAGCGTCTTACATTCCGAAAAATAAAACAAGTTTTATCATTTAATTCAATATGTTAAATATGACTAAATGACTAAAAATACTCATTCATTTGGGTCTTCAAACCAGAATGAAAGGCCTTGCATTATATGCATACAACATTAAATAACTACATAGAAGCTGTCATACACGTTAGTTTTTGAAAGAAGTAGATAGTGACGTAAACGCTCCATCACCTGAAATAACAAGCCTCGAGCTGTAAAAACTAAATTCACATTTAATTAGTGAAAAGCAGTCCAAAAACTGTCACAATGAGCAGGCAGAGTGACAATGTAGCACCCTGGCAATTTTTTTCAGTATGTTTTAGTTTCTAAATAATGAGTTGCCTCGTGGCATCTCACATCGCTGCAGACTTCTTCTGTTTGGCAGAGCAAAGTATTCTTAATTATACAGTCCAATTAGGAAGTGACATCGTATCCATATAAACTCTACATAAGCACCAGATTTTTGAACTATGGGAGGAAACCAGATCAAGCAGGATCATGTTTCATTGTCATTGACGGTGATAGATGTCCAAGCCTAAAAGGTAATACGTAGACAAAATGTATGGCGCTGCGCGGAGGAGGCAGAGAAAAGGGTCTCAACTAATAAATATTTCAGGGGAAGAAATTATTTTTAATTAATTATCTTTTGGTTTAGCGTGTTTCTACTATAGTGGGCCGTATACCGCCTTGTGATGTATTTTTACTTTTCTCGGCGCATTATTGTTTCATATGTTATTATTGCTCTTCAACGAAAGTATGAGATTTTTCGGGTGGTTATAGAAGACGGTAGTCTGAATAATCACACAAAAAGAAAAATCACATTTGTGCATTGAGACCTGAAGTATATACATAGCATTTTAAGAATATGTTTCCTTGCAACTTGGCCCATTTCAGCCAAGGTAAAAAAAAAAGGCAAAAGATGCCGTTTGGGTCACTTGATGCTACACTCTGAACGTAGCAATAATGTCTTCCTCAACCAGATGATGACGCTTGGGTCCTCAGCCTCTCACTTCTGAAATGGCTACTATGGCACTAGACACACCGCATAACTCTCCAATTCCCCAAACAAATATTGTCATTTGCAGCATATTTTCTTTGCACAAGCCACACCAGGAAAAATGTGGATTAAGGGCTTTAACAACCCTTGTCAATCACAGCTTTGATGAAATAGTACTGCATGTTCTTTCCTCGTCGCCCTTTCTTCAGGAGGAAATTTTGTGTGTTATTGTCCAACATATCAAAAATAAGAGGGACTTTTCCTCCTACGCCTGTACGTAGACAAACTCACAAAAGTCTTTCGCTCCAGTTGATGTTTTATAACCTGCCACTGGGCTTAATGTTGGTCATCGCTACATGGTTTAGTACTGACCTCCCACACACTCCTACCGTCATTAAGATTCAGAATTTAACCCTCCGCGCCATTACCCGCAGCCAGGGGTCTGGTCTTGTGGTCTTATGTTTTAGCAGTCTGCTCCCTCACGTGTAAAATAACTTCTCATTAAGATCCGATGAAATATGATACGCCGTAGCCGCCTACTCTTTGTGAATTGCAATCCTATACGCATCCCACTCCTTTAAAAATGTTAACAATGTCATTGAGCAGGAATTCAGAACATGATGGGATATATTCCCTTCGCTGGCACAGCTTTCATCAAATTTGGATTTGGCGTAACTAATATCCCAAGAGACGCAAGTGGGCAACACGATAAGATACAGTAATTCAAAAAGAGGGGATAATATTATTAAGGGATTTCGCAAGAGAAAAGAGGAGATTACAATGTCACCTCTTAGTTTCATATTAATTATGCATATGTGGAAAAGCTGCGCTTTCGGAGTGCCATTAATATATAAAGCAAGACCCAATGACTAATGTGCCTTGATAAAGACTGGTTTTGAATAGAAGCCACAGTTAAGTATATTTTAGTATGACACACACAAAACAATATTCATTAACCGAAAGAGCTGTCTATGATTTTTCATGCTTCAGGGCCATTAATTAACATGCATTTAATCCATTTTGACTGGACTGGGCTGGCAGTGACCATTTAAAAACTCACTCCGAACGAACATCTATCGCTGTCAATGGCAGCCACTATGTGAAGGGATGACTTGGAGTCATGAATTCACACCAATAAACTGGCTTCTTTACATTCCCTTTAACATATTCACTCCCATCGACAATGCGAGACATTAAATTCCTATTTTGTCAGCATTTGCAATAAAAATGGTGTCTAAAAATCAGTTTAAGTCACGTGCCCACATTTAAAATTCCATTTGGGCCGCACCAGTTTGATGTTTTTTTGTATTCACACCAAACTAAAAGGTGCATACCATTGACTTTTTTTATAGGTCTGGTCCAAAAAAGGCAGGTATGACTTCGCTTTAAATATCAGTACACTATCTCAAACTGAGAAACGTGTTTTGCGCATCCATATGGTGCATCTGTGTTGCACTTTACATGATTTAAGGTGTAATATCCCTTAGTTGCATGGCACGCAACTGCAAAAATGCATTACAGGGGTAATATTATAGAATGAATGCCTGAATGTATTCCTTCCCAAAAGGGCTGCAGAGACAACACATTAGCTCAACTGACAACACTCCTATAAGTGGACAAAATAGTAAGACTGATCACAATGTTTTAGTCTTGAGGTATTTCAGGATAAATTGGTGATACTAGCGGGGAACCAAAAGGAAGGAGACATGAATAAAATGAGAGGGGTGACAGCAAACGAGCCTCGACTCACTGAAGTAATGAGCACGACACACGGAAGCAGAAGAGGAGCAGCGTGATTGGATCGTCAACTTCGGTGAAAAAAGCAGGAGACGATGACGTCACTGTGGTAGTGGGCTGTGCGACAGCGTCACCGGCGAATTTAAGATACTTATTGCATGGAGTCATGACGCTGAATGGCATCACAGAGCGAGGAGAAGAAACTTTTCTCACTATGTTTGACATTTAGAGCCATATTGTGTCAGTCTGGCCCATAATGTAACCCTAGTGGTATTTTTTCTTCTTCAGACTGAATTATTTTTATAATCTTTGCTGCCTTTTTATCGTGTTTTCTTGTGTTTTTGTCATTTGATGTGGTGTCCCAATCATAGAGATTTTACTTGGCCTTAAGCAAAGCGAGGGAGGAGTAAATGGTTTATTGTGTTTTATTGGGAAGCCTGTTGCCATAGGTAAGACTATATGTTTGAACAAAATGTTGCGGATCCCCAAGCTATACTGCGAGAACCACTGAGCTAAAGAAGTGGGTAATTTATTTTCCTTACAGTATAGACTGAAACCAAATACAGAAGCAGTTATATCTTACATGGAAATTATTCTTATCTTCACATCACCCTTTTTAGTGAATACGTTTACGTATAAGCTGCGTATACATTCCCATTAAAACCAAACACCTGTATTATTGCACTCTTGTTTTTTTTGCAACAGGGACTCATCATTATCTTAATTACATCATGTCAGCCATATGCTAAATATATAAAAAACAGGTGAGAATTTGATTATAAAGCCAGAGAGCAAATTACTAGCTTGCTAATTGCAATTGGATGTGTGCATATATAGCCAAAATGTCCCCACTGTGGACCATTTACACTTTTAATGCCTGCCCTCCTGTGCAGAGAGGACAAGATGAACATGCGTAACAAAAAAACATGTAAACAACAGACACTACAAGCCCTCTAATGGCTTTTGATGAGATGCTGCTAAAGTAAAACGGTATTTGGAATCAGATATAAAGCATCGATGACATCCATGCTGACAATTGAGAACCAAGTATTCCTCATTAAACTCAATGATATAAAGCATTGATGACATCCATGCTCACAATTGAGATCCTCATCAAACTCAATGGTAGAGGTCTGACCTTTTTTCCTGTTTCAATCATTCATTTCAACTGCGAGAGGTTAGCTGTGAAAGTTAACCCTTTCCAGTCCAAATGGCTTGGAGGTCTACCTCAATCAATGGCAGTGAAGGAGGTCTGAGATCATTGGGTTGTCACACAAACACCCCGTGAAGAGATTCTCGTCTTCCTCCGTCATAGCTGAGGAGGAATTCACTTAGGCAGACAGAGACGAAAAGCATCCGCCACAGTCCACTATCGTGCAGACCCTTCGCTTCATCTTAGGCTATATGACAAATTCTTTCATTTCCACAGATTCGATTTTCGCTGCAGTAGCTCCCAGAAGTGGACAAAAAACGGCATATTGCCACTCCTGGTTGGAGCTTTCAATTCAACCAAACCATACAAGATTCTGTTGTAAAAGTCTACTAGCTTCATGCTAACAATCAATGCAAAACATCATACAAAAACTAGACAAAAAAGCATCTTTGTATCCCTGTTATGATTCTAGAGATTTACAGATATACAAGATCTTTCAGGCTTTTGTTTCCATTTGTCACATTTCAATGAATACAAAATGTCCCGTTCCTTTATGAGCATATTTGATTGATTTCCGACCTTGATTCAAAACAACTTTATACTTCTTTAGATATTTGTTATATTAAAAAGGGTTCAAGAGTTATGCAAAATCACTGATGATTAACAAAGCTTGGAGACAGAATTAGCAAACGGCTGGCATTATATGAAGTTTTCTGCTTTGAAAACAATAAAAATAAAAATTTATGAATATATTTTCCACTCATTAGAATCATTAAAATTTCTCCCCAGTGTATCGACTTACTATGTTGTTTCACACATGCACACAAGTAGCCATATCCTTTGTAAAAACATAATATATTCTTAAATATATTCATTTGACATTGTAGTTATTTTTTTTAAGGGAAGAGACAAAACCTGTGGTATAAATACTTTTAGGTGAATAATAGTAGCTCAAAGAATCTTAATATTCAAATCACAAATTTCTCAGGACAACAATAATTTGGAACATTCTGGTTACTCTTGATTATTATTTACATTTTTTCTCCTCCATGACACATCGGAAAAATTGTAGCCTGCCTTTCGCCTAGATTACAGAAGATTATATCCAGTGGAATACATTTGATCAAAATCTTGTGTCGCACTTCAAAAATAGTTTTAAAAAAAACTTGAGAAATTTGGCACCCAAAAATGAGTTTCAAACAACAGAAGAAAACTTGTGCTTTCCATAACTTGTGTGGTTCACTCACTCATTCCCATTAAAGGTGATGGAATAATCTGTCAGGTCTCCCAGTTTTAATGGTTGGGATGTCTATTAACGGCCAGTGCCCTAAAACAAACCGAGATCCGTTGTTTACTGTCATTTTTCCTCAGCGAGTGGCGAGCCCAGTTAACGATTTGACTCGTTGCTGGCTCAAAATTGGATCCTCAGGGAGCGTATGGCGCTCGCCCGCAGCCCGTACGCACGTCACACTCTTGACATCAGCACCGACGGAGTTTAAATACCCGCACAGAGAAGCAGAACAAGTGAGGAGCAGGTCGCACCTTATGATCTCTCTGCAACGTCCCCCACCAAATCTTCAGGATGACATGTGACGGGAACCCGAGTAAAAACGACTGAGTTCTTCTTCCTTTTTCTGTCACTTCCAAATGATGATCAACGACACCCTGGCGTTGGACACGAACACTTCGGGTCCCAACCAAAGCACGCTCCCCACTCTGAAGCTGGAATCCCGATCGCTGGTGACCTCGGCCACTATGTTCGGCGTGGGCGTCCTGGGCAACCTGATCGCCATCGTGGTGCTGTGCGTGTCCAAGAAGGAGCAGAAGGAGACCACCTTCTACACGCTGGTGTGCGGCATGGCCATCACGGACCTCCTGGGCACGTGCTTCACCAGCCCGGTGGTGATCGCGACCTACGTGGCGAGCGAGTGGCCCGGCGGGGCTCTGTTGTGTCACTTCTTCTCCTTCTCCATGCTCTTCTTCGGCTCGGCCGGCATGTCCATCCTGTGCGCCATGGCGGTGGAGCGCTACCTGGCCATTAACCACGCCTACTTTTACTCCCAGCACATAGACAAGACCATGGGCCGCTTCGCCCTGCTGGCGGTCTACCTGGCCAACATGGTCCTGTGCGTCATGCCCAGCTTCGGCTTCGGCCAGCACGTTCACCACTTCCCGGGGACGTGGTGCTTCCTGGACTGGAGGGCGACGGATCCCCTGGGCGCCTGCTACTCCTTGCTCTACGGCGGAGTGATGCTGGTGCTCATCGCCGTCACGGTGCTCTGCAACCTGGCCGTCTGCAAGTCGCTGGTGAGCATGAACCAGAGGACCGGGATCGTCCGGGCCGAGGCGTGCGAGCAGGGCGGATCCAGGAGACGCTTCCCCCGGCTGCAGTCGGTGTCGTCGTCGGCGGCGGAGATTCAAATGTTCTGGCTGCTCGTTTTCATGACCATCGTTTTCTTGGTCTGCTCCATCCCTCTAGTGGTAAGAGTTGGCTCCGCTATTGATTTCATTTTATGTCAGGAAATTTATGACCTCTTCTCTTTCCTTTTATGACCTTTTCTCTTTCCTTTACGACTTGTCTCGGGCATATTGAACCAGCTCCCACAGAATCCCGTAAAAAAAAAAGGCAGTAGAACTGACCTTAATCTACTCGCAAACAGGATCAGCAGGAATTCTGGTTGTTGTTTTTAAATAACAGGTGGAGACAGACTTTTATTTTACTTTTATAGGGCATTTATTTAAATTTTTGCGACGGCACTAGACGACCAATCCATTTTGATTCAGCAATTACTCGCAGTCAAGGCAGATTAGACGGAAATGGCACTGAAATGTGAACAGACAAAAATAGTCCTTACATTTAGATGAATTGGATGTCTGTAATTGTCAATGCCGTAAAATTAGTTACTCACAAAAGAAAAAATATAAACATGACAAATAACAAGACGAATAAATCATTCAAATTGACACCCGGCGTCCACATCATTGGTGATTAGTCAACTTCCAAAATAATTGTTTGTGTGTATCAGGTGAGAATTTTCGTGAACCAGCTTTACGACCCTGCTTACATTTCCGCCGGAGGAAAGCCCGACTACCGCAGCGACCTGTTGGCCATCCGCTTCGCTTCCTTCAACCCCATTTTGGACCCTTGGGTATACATCCTGTGCCGGAAAAACTTGCTCCTTAAAGGGTGCCGTAAACTGAAGCGGGCCGTAACTCGCGTGAAACAGAGCGACGGCGACCAGACAGGCTGGGTCGGAGGTCAGGACTCCCCGCCGTCTTTCAACACCAACGATACCAGCTACGCGTCGATACGCAGGAAAGACTTGGTGGAGCGGCGGGCGCCCGCCGTGGACACGCCGCTTTTTGCTAACTTCTCCAGGAGACACGCGTGGGACTACGACACGGCTCGGGTCAACTTCCACCCTTTCAGCGTGGAAGCTAGCACCGTGCCCGGAGGCGAGGACCAAGTCCAGGCGAGTCAGGAGCAGGGGGATTCGCTAAAGAACTCGCCTGGATCAGCCGCCTCCGTGTATGTCAAGAAAGGCGAGATGGTTACGTGCACGTTTAGCACGCCAAGTTCCTGTCAATCACTCAAATCCCTCTAACGTTGTGTTTTGTCCAACCTAACCGACCTGAAACCTTTATTTTACAGTAAAAAATGTTGTTAGATATACTGAAAACTAAGTGAGAGTTCTGGAGGTGAATGTTTCAGTGGCAATGATGGCAATAGATGCCAAATACGTTTTGATGTGCAGTGAAAATGATTAAAATTGAAATTATACAGCATTTCGAGAACATTTCTGATAATTACTGCCACACACTTTGATAGTTGATTAATCACTGATTATTTTTTTTAGATGAGTGGAGTAATTGGTTCATTGATTGTATGTATAGACCACCTTATTTATAGTTACAAATGAGATAGCTTAAGTTGACAATGTCTCTCAATGATTATTTAACTGTCAAAATAGCTGTCGATTAATTTGATAATAGATCAGTTGTCGATTAGTTGACTAATCTGGTGGCAGTCCTAATGTAACAATCCCACCGTACAAACATGTTCATCACACTTGTGTGTATTTGACAGAATGGGCTTGAGATTGGTTGATTCTTGGATCAATTCATATTTAGATCCAATTAAAAACTCATGGCATTTAACTTCTGCTTTGCCAATTTCCAATCAAGGAAATGTATATAAAACATCATTATTATACCCCAGGGGTACAAACGAATTCAAAATGTACTGTATCAATTTGTGTGACTCGTTTGTGTATTAACACAATGCATGATGGTGTTGAGATGTACGTTAAATGACATGCTGCTAACCTTTCTGTGCCATGAAAAAGTAATGCAGGGATAAATGAATGTATACAATTCGTCAATGTCTTGTTTTGTTTTTCTATCACTGCTTGTAAATGTTTTGATAAACCCATAAAAAATTACTTTTATGACACGTGATGTTTGTTGAATGTGTACAGACGCTAAGACTCAACTAAGATGAAAACAAATATCGACTATCGGGATGGTTCTACTCAGCCAGCAGGTGGTGCTACGACACAAAAGCCATTCGGTTTACGAGTGGATGAATTGCATGGGAATTTAAAAAAGACATTGTATGTGGATTGGGTGCAAAAATGTCATGTTTTTCTTGAGTACTACTGCACCTGCCTAGAAGTTTAATAAAATGGAACACAATGCATTCAGTGATTTGGGTCCAATTAGTTTGTCCTATCCATTAGCTTTTCATATGGTTTGTCGCCCGCAAATCTTAGAGTCAATATAGAATGGGAAGAAAACATTACATCTACATTTAAAATATTGAAAGAACTTACCGTGTTTTTGGGAATGTATGAAGAATCTGAGGTCCCTGGAGAAATGCCACAAAAGCACAGGTGGGCCAGATTTGAACATGGCAACTAGCAAGAGAAGCTAACACAGCATGGTCTACCATATTGATAGTCAAACTGTGCTAACAAAACAGAAACAATTAAAAGATAACATCCAAATATGCATTAAGCTTGAATAAAACCGCAACGTCAAATAAAATATAGCATACTCACCAAAAATAATGTGATATTAGCTCAGGAAGGATTGTTTTGGAACACCAACAACTTTAGAACACCGTTTGCGCAAACATATTAATCAAGGGACGCGAAATGATGACGTCACACTGTGCCGTTTGATTGGATTGCTATGGCAACAAATAAAGACTTAAAGTGACAAGCACTAGAAGGAATCGATGTGTTTTGTTTTGCTAAAGGCAGAAGTCAATGGTTACAACAACAACAAAAAACATATTAATGATTAAAAAATAATTCCGTTGCAATAAACAAATGAATACATTACAATTTAGGTTGCAAATGTACTTCACTTTACAAATAAAGATAGATGCTGTGATCTCTTTGTAATTACATTTAATTAAATGAATCAGTGTTGAGTTCAATTAATCACCAGGCTTAATTTTGTGAATTACTTTTAAGCAATATTTATTATGCACACAATGTCATTCCACTGGACGTCAGTTTGTGGTGAATTTCATATCAAGGTGTTTTTTTTTTTCCACAAAAAAATATCCTGAGGTGAACCCGTACACATGTATTCTTTTTTTTAAGGCGTTGGATTTCAGCACCTTTATGAATTATGTACATTATGTATGAGGGGCAGAATACAAATAACATGAAGTCAGACTTTTTGGCAATAAATAGATTTACATCTACGATACAGAATGGAATAAAACAGCTCTCATATGAAGCTATAATAAATAAATAATTTATCAGAAATAAATATATTTTACTTTTATACAGTAATACGTGAAGATGCATGGCATCCATTTGGCTGAGCTCACTTGAACGTTGAACCCATTTACTTGTTATTGAACTTCGGGGAAGAGTCGAGCCAGCATTGCTCTGAGTGGTAAATATTGAACATTTAACCTCTGTCTGTTTGCTTGTTTTCCATTATAAATCCTGCACGTGCATGTCTGGTGAGTCACATTTACTCTGTCCAGATTGTATCTCAAAACAGGAGGAGGGATGGGAGTGCCACGGACAGCCAAAAATGTCCAATCCATTTCAAAACCTCTGGTTATGACCATTGCCTTCTAGTGCAGTGATTCCCAACCAGCGTATTACAAGTTTTTTGTTTAATAGAAATGGTCAAACATGACCTAATTGGACTTTTTTTTTTTTAAATGTGAATTGTGTATTTTTTTTACATCCATTAACGATGTTGTGTCCAACTTATTATGACTGGGGAGGCTGACAATCACTTTAGTGTACAGTAGAATGTGGATGATAGCGTGGAAGGCACAGCAAATCCACACTACTCCACTAGATGGCAGAAGCTACATAACCAGCCTGGGAACACACTTTTTTTTGGTCATCCTCAATTGGTGCCGTGGCTCTGAAAAGGTTGGGAAACACTGGTGTAGATGTTGTCCTCCATAAAAGACTCTCCGCTTCATCTCGTCCGTCTCTCTTCAGCCCATACAAATGCAGCTAGCAGCCGATAAGGACGTGATGGTCCTCCACGTGGTCTGAGCGTCCATGAAGGAAACGGGTTCGTAGCGTTCGGGTCGGCAGCACGGGTGGTTACTGACCTTGCGGGCGGTGCGTCGTGGAAGCGAGCCGTTCTTCAGCAAGGCTTTGAGCGCCAAGTCGTAGTTAGTCCTGGAAGACTGGCAGGAGCCCACGCAAAACTTGAAAAGGATGATCTCGTCCGAGTCGAAACCCAGTCCCAGATCGCGGACTTTCATCTCTCGCTTCTCAATGCGGCAGTCCCTGCTGCTCTGTTTGCTTTGTTTTTTTCGACCCCGGGATTTTCTTTCTCCCTTCTCGTTAGTTCCATCCTTTGCCGTCTTCTTCCTCTTCTTTATCTTCGGCTCGAGTTCGGAAGCGTCCGAGGACCGCGGCGCGCGGGCGACCAAGCGCGAGCCGGGATCATCGTCCGCCTCGTCCGTGACGAAAGGCTCTGAAAAGGACAAAGAAGTAGAGCTGTGAATGATTATGTTTTATAGCGATCCAATCCATTTTGACTGATATGGTTGGCAGTGATTATTGTGAGAGCAAAATACTCTTATTAAAGTTTTTTATTCATTCATTGTCCAAACCGCTTATTCTCACAAGGATTGCGGGGGGTGCTGGAGCCTATCCCAGCTAACGATGGTTACCAGGAGGGGGACACCCTGAATTGCTGGCCATTTATTTATTCAAGAATAATTTTGCCAGTCGCGGCCCGGTGGACAAGTGGCTAGCACGTCTGCCTCACAGTCATGAGATTGAGGGTTCAAACCCATGTGGGTTTTCTTTGGGTACTCTGGTTTCCATATGCATCATTACCATAGAGAGGATGCCAAGGAGAGTAGAGGTCGTCGTCGTCTTCCCGCTCCTCCGACAGGGTGACAGTAACTTGTGGGTCATCTCGGTCCAGTAGCAGTGGCGTTGCGTGACCCCGGACCACTTCCCCCCTAGCAGATTCGTCGGGTTCAATGCCAGCTCCGTCCACCAGAGGCAACAGAAACAGGAGCACCCACAGCAGCAACTGCAGGATGCAGAAGGCTTAAAGGATTACGATACGTAAAATGTTTTGTAATCTAATGTTTTGCCACCCCAAAATTCAAGGCTGATCAGCAAACCCAAATGTCTAATTAGCCCATGTTGAAACGAATGAAAATTTAATTTGGACATTGATGCTACTTTTGCTGACAGGTAGATGGGATTGTGTTTGCAATAAGCTATTCGACAACACGTGTTTTAGGGGTTTGTGTATTGTTTTGGTTTTATGACAAGTTTAAACAGTCACAAAGATGCGGGGGGTGCCGGAGCCTATCGCAACCCACTACGGGCAACGGTGGAGGGACTCCCTGAACTGGTGGCCAGTCAATTTCAGGACACAAGGAGCCGGACAACCATTTGTACCTAAGGGCAATTTACAATGTTCAACAAGCCTAACCTGCATCTTTTTTGGGATGTGGGAGAAAACGGGAGTACCCGGAGAAAACCCACACAAGCCCGAGAAGAACAGCCCACAAAGGATCAATCTCAGAACTGTGAGGCCACTTGGGAATTGGACCACAACATTAGTTTACTCAATAGTATATCAGTAGTGCCTTGTGGGACTGTCATAAACTTAAATTAGAATTATCGAAAGATAAAAATTATCTTAAAATTATTTCATATTTTCAAACTTAGGTCAGATTATTATGACACTCTGTGCTGTGCATTTAGCTGGAAATGTGTATTCATCTGTTTCCAGTCAAGTCAGATTTTTTTTTTCATATTTTTGTAGTATTTTTTTCACCTAACTGACAAAACCATAAAAAATTGAACAAATAACATGTTTTTACCTCATTTCAAATATTTCTTGAGAAAAAAAGATTTAAAACATTTCCCAAAAATAAGTGTTTTTCCCTCAATATTTGATTTTTTTAATAGATTTTTTTTTTAAATAAATGAAAATAAAATAAAATAAGCACCTAACCTTTGCTGATACGACAGAGGTTGTCTCTCGTCTCTCCTTCCGCCGATTCCTCCATCGACTCCCACCTGGATGCAATAAGAAGAAGAGGAATGTGAGAACAAGGCTCACTCTGTAAACCTTCCTTCTCCTTTGAAGAGGGTAACATAAACTTCAAGCACAACATGCGGGCATTACGATGTTTCCCCATTCACACAATGCTTCAGATACAGTAAAAGAAACAAAACAAAACTCTAAACAAACCCCCTGAAAAGGGCGACGTGTCAAATAAATCACGTCCTCCATGCCCGGGGACTCGTCTTTGTTGCGCCATGTAACGCACCCGTGTTTGCTCCCAGCTAGTGTTGGCTTGTCGCGTCATACATCCAAGCAAAGGGTCCCAAACAAAAGGCAACATCTGCCATAGACTTGTCAAAAGCATTCTTCCCAAGTAGTACGAGATCGCTTCACGGAGGTCCCGGCCAAAAAGCCCCAGACATGCAGGACAGGTGATAAGAGGTGTCACGGATGCAGATGTTTATATATAGTACGTGCGAGTTTGGAGGTTCTAGCCCGCCGCCTGAAACGTAACATGAGGTCATCGGGTTCCTTTGTCAGCCCCCACCCCCCTCCCAAAGGTCGGAGGAGGTCAACGCGTCAGGTGTCAGGAAAAGTCCAGCTCGCTCATCCGTCTTGGAGCTGACACTATTGGTGTGAGGGTGAAGGTTAGAGGTTGACGACTCGTATACAACTCTCTTAGTCCAATCGACAGAGACCCAACACCTGAGGTTAAAAGGTAGAATTGGGAACATTTCATTATGGGGGTCCAGCAGGATTGACCTGGGGACAGAAAATGGACAGGCATATTGGAAGCTACTATAAAAGACGCATCTTTGAGGCACTTCATTGCCATTGGCAGCAATTGACATTCAATGGCACTAAAAGATGAGCAATCACAGCCATTTTTCCTAAGTTAAACGATTGTTGCCAATGGCAGCTAATGTGGTAAGAATGGAGAATTTGAAGTAAAAGTTCCTTAGGTGAGTCTATTTGTACATCAACAGGTGTGTCAAACATATATCCTGCCATGATGTGGCCCACCAACCAAAATACATATTATGAGTGACCCTATGAGATTCCTTAATTGTATTTTTCTTAGCTCAGTGAAGGTTTCTCAGAGTTTTTTAATGCAATTTTGGTCATGCGACTTTTGAATTGAGTCAGTCCTGCATGGTTTTCCTCAAGCCAGCTCCAAATGTCCAGCTCAAGGACACGCATGAAGATGGAGAGGAACATCGTGAACATAAATCCCAAACACACCACCATTGCAATCTAAAACCAAAACATGCAGACTATTTGGCTTTCAACATGATTTAAGCATACATAGTGTTCATTTATCATAGAGCGAGTACTTTTGGTTCTCAGTTGTTTTACTCAATTTCAAACATTTTTCTTTGTCAAAACTATTTCACTGTGTCTTTTTGTCGGACATTAAGTATCGTTAACCTTCACGACGATTGCTTGCAAATAGTCACATTGAATGCATCATACTTAAAATTCTATGCACATTTTAAATATTTAAAAAATATATTGTTCTTATTTATCATGCATTTTAATTAACTTTCCCAACATGATTTAGCATCTACTTCCAAGCAAAAACACAAAGAAAAGATCTTTTAATCTTAATTATTTTGTTTTCTCATCAATACGTGGCTTATAAGACATGCTCATTTATTAATTATTCCCCACTAAAACATGTACTATTAATCCGAGATATTTTTTTTCTTACAATCACAACAATGAAGTTGAAGTGCGGGTCAAATCAAAGACAGTTGTAGCATTTTTATTGGCGTCAAATTGAAGTCAAATTTGATGCCAATGCTCGCAAGGGTTAAAAGCGGCGAGGGCGGCGGGTCAGTAGCGTTTTGGCCCTGGTGTGCGGCTCCAGGCCCATTTGGAGTTCCTAATGCCACAGCTGGGAGTGCTTAGCTCCGTTTTGGCAGTCTACGGGGGCCCGTCTGCTGCTTCATTTCACCCTGGCACTCTGGAGCTCTTTACAGCCCCACGCCTGCAGCCTTTTTCAGGGATGCATTGAGGGGGTGAGGAGAGCCTATGGAAAGCAGCTTCCCTCGCATCTTTTGCTATCCATCTTATTTTTTCGGCTCTAGACGTCCCATCCATTTTGACCGGGAGGGTTGGCGTCTAGTGCCGTCATAGGCAGAGAAGCGGGAACGTTCCCTGCCAGCCATCCTTCCAAAATTTGTATTATTAAGTAGCCACTCATGTTGTTGTTGTTGGTGTCAACACTAATCGTTCGTGTACGGATTACAATGAAATTTGGTAGGTATTTATGGATATGTGTCGATCCACGGAGAATGATTTTGGATTTTTTTCCCCCCCGGGGCTGATTAATAAATAGTGTCAAAGCCTTCAGCCTGTAGAGCACATTTGTGCTTGCATACTTTTCATTGTAATGTTTATGTTCATCAAACCACAAGGTAAGTGACATAATGATAAAAATCAGTGAAAATGGACTGGATGTGTTGAGTTAAAATAGTTTGTAATAGTAAAATTATATGGGCTTCTGGTTAGGTTTAGGGTTGAAAAAAAATCATGTATTATACATATGAGAAGCAGTCATTTTCATAATTGCAGGTTTGACAGAAACAGGAACTTCAAGTGTCGTTAAAAACATATTTAAGGTAGGTTTATATATCATACATCATTTGCTAATTACGCTTTTCGCCTGTCTTTGAATTCCCATAAGTGGCCAACGTTTTACATCCATAATATTTAAATTCTCCAGTTAAACCTTCCAGAAACATACACAATTACCTTCCGAAATGTTATCTCAAATTTCCTCTTTTTTGTAGTAGCCCCTAAATCAATTGGATCGTATACTATGACAACCCTTGCAATTTGTGCGACTTCTAAAGATTTGACGATAAACACGTCGAGAAGATGAAAAAGTGCTTACTAAATCATTTACTTGCAAACTGTCCTAATCATTAATGCAATTTCTCCCATCTGTTTTTGCAATAAACGAGAGGTCAACCAAAACATAAATGTGTTTGTGATTAAGGATATGGCTGCCTACTGTATACTGTTACACACACTGCGCTGGACGTTTGCCGACAGTCTCCATAAACCTCTCACCTTGTTTAAAAAAAAAAAAAAGGCAGCGTCGGCATCTCTCGCATTTCACCAAAGTTCTCTCATAATGACCCTTTATTAGGGACAAAATAGCGTGCGCGTGCACGTACGTGAAATGACCTCCAGGGTTAACCTGTCACTAACATTGTGTGCCTGATTGCAGCAGTACAGTAAATCACGGCTGGCTCAATAAAACACACCTGCAGTGTAAGAGGAGATGTGGGAGATGCAGAACACCGGGAGAGCTGCCTGATCACTACCAGACCCCCGACAATCCCATGCAGTGGGGTCCCCCAAAATGCACGGTGTGGGCATGCTCAGTAGCTTTGCATGCTGTACAATAGATGCATTGTTTCCTTCTATTCAGATAGGATCAAGGTCTTAGCGAGAATCTATTTCAAAAGTATTTTACTGGATCAAAATCATTGGCGTGAATTCATTCATGACTAGTAGTTTGAAAAAGAGTGCCAATGCGAAAAGACATCGTTCAAATTACAATTATGATGCATCATGCCATGAGAGTATTAACAAATCCTGGGGTGATGTAGGGCACAATATAAACATTTTTTTATGCAAGTGTTGCCTACATGGACCAGAATTTGATATGATAGGTCTCAAATCATAAACAAATATATTTTTTATTATCATTAACCATTGCTGTATTTTAAAAATACAAATATAAACTAAATACAATAGAGAAATACAAATACACCCCTCGGTAACACAACTATAAAGTTAATTTAAGTAAATAATTTTGTTCTTAGTCTCCTATATTTTATTGATTGTTATTAAAGAGTTAAATGTAGACACTTCAGGGAAAAAGTTGGTCTCAAAACCTCAAGAAGTTAATATGAATGAAGCATGCAAGCTATTTCCACAACTCCTACTATTAATTGGTCTCATTCTAAATCTCGCCAAAGAAATTCTTCTTTTATTCAGATTCATTTTTTTTGCCAAGCCTTACTAATCCTACTTCATATTCCTAATTTATAACAAGGAAAAAAGCCATTATTGGCCTTTAACTTTCCCTAGTAATGCCCATTTCATATTAAACATAGTATAAATCTACCCAAAGTTCACCATTATATTTACCAAAGGGGAAAAAAAATTGTAATAATTCCACTGGTGGTAATCGTGCGATAAAACGAATTAAAATTGGACAATGCGTTATTGTCCAGGGGAAGCGGGACGGGGTAAAAAAGCTAATTGAGGCTCTGAATGAGAGGCGAGATAAAAGTTAAATCAGAGAAGCAAAGGGACTGTCAAATTGCCAGGGCAGACGGAAGGCCGGTCAGACGGTAATCCCATAATCCCGAGCGGGCGGACGGGATGTAATTGCTCGTTAGTGCCACTTTCTACTCGCCGGCCCGTCATTGCGGAAAACCACAGAGCGCTGCGGCCAAATGAGAAACAGATAGCGGGTCCCGTGCAAACGGACATGTGTGGACTCACACGTGTGTACTGTATGTGGTGTCTCTGCCAATTTCTCTCACCCTAGGGGGGCTCATAGTAATTAGGGGTGCGGACGGGTGATGGCGAAGACTGGAGAGGATGGATCTATGCGTTTGACCCCCAAGATTCAACCTCTCCCACCTGTGGGTTTTACAAATTGCGTTCTTTTGATGAACAGAAGTGTGTTCGTTTAAGTTGAAAGCAGTTTTAAATGAAGTCAAAAAGGGACTTCATTCATGAGCTGCCATTGACGATGATGGATGTTAAATCCCTTTTTTAGGTTAACAGCAACACCTGGAGAGTACTTTTTTTGTAACCAATTACTTTGCATGTGATTTTAGGGGTTTTTATTCCAAAATTTGTTTGAAAATGGTAGTTTTCGTGTTGTACTACCTAAATGTAGTACGTGGCACACAATTTGGCACGTTAGCACGGTTGTTTTAGCATCAATGTTTTCAGGGTTACTGGCCAAATTTGTTGAAGTCTGTAGTTTTTGTGCTGTACCTAAACGCATCAAGTGCTACACAGTTTAAGGCATGTGTCAAACGTGCGGCCCGGGGGCTAGAAGTGGCCCACGGGGTTGCCCGACCTGATGGGCACTTTGTATCTCATTCATACTGTATGCTTTCATTCTTTTGACAAGATGGCCACAAAACCAGAAGTTTGTGATCAAGTACGTGCACCACAGTAATCCCTTGAATATCGTGGTTAATGTAGACCAGACAAGGGCGCACTAATCGAAAAATCACAAAGTAGGGTCACTCCTATAACTTTTTTTCTTCAGTGTTTCACAAAATTGTGAATTTACGATAATTGAGGGATTATTGTACTGTGCTTTGCTCAATTTACTATGCACTATCACATTGGTTCGTTCGCTCCCTGGCGTCAAAACACCTCCTTCAATGGCACAAATGAGTTAATAAGGAACCTGTGTATTGCCCCAAAACCAACGAGAAGTCACCTGAAAATGCACCAAAATCTGCTGAAACAGACAATTGAACAAGAAGCCAAGTCATTGGCTGCCATTTACAGTGATATAAAACCAATCCATTCAAAGTGGGAGAGTTGGCAGCAAGTGAAAGATCGTTCCTTTGCTGCAACCCGAACCACTTCATGGATTGGACGTCGACAAGCGATAAACTCATTTGAACTCACAGCAGAAGGACGAAAAAATAGACATTTCATTCGCAAAAAGAGTTGAGGTGAGATCATTATTTCAACTTTTCCGGAGTGTCGTGAGATTTTTCTAATGCAAAATACGTGCCTTGGCTCATTAAAAGTGGGGAAACTGCATTTGGCCTTTGTCATTCGTCATGGTGAGAACGGGGTCCCACGCGGGGTTGCATCTGACCCCCACCCACCTCCGAGTCCCACCGAACGGGTGTCTGGCCCGGGCGGAGGTCGGCGCGCCGCTCCGATGCTTTCAAAGCCGTATGACAAGATTTATCGTCACGCTCGGGAACGGCGCGGTGACATGGCTAACGTCAGCCGCTCGTTCGTGCATCCGGGGATTTATTTGGAGTTACGTTTCTGGCCACCTGCTGGACTGACTCTCCCTTTTTTTTTAAATTCTGTTTTCCATCTCTAGGGAAAACATCTGGCTTGTGGGGGGTCAGATTTAGCAAACGTCGGCCTGAAATCGCAAGCCGTAAGACCGAAACGCTAAGAGTGGTAAACACTTGGAACAGCGACGGAACTCGCATTTCTCGGCGGAGCCATGAAAATATTTATTAGAGCGTTTTAAGATGCATTTTATGTCACACTGCGGTGATTATCTGCGTGATTACTGGCTTGTGAATACCTCTAGTTAACGAGTGGCAGACTTTGGCGCACCAGAACACATTTGAAGCTTGGCCACGGGTCAGACGACACAACCTGGACTTAATTACAAGAGCCAATTAGGGGTAACATATTGGGTGCCTGATGAGGAACCTGAGTGAGTGATTAGTGGTTTCCTGTAGGCTTCCCTCCCCATCAATAAGCTCCAGAGTGCAGAATGTCTAATGGTTTGGTGGTTGGTGGTGATGAAGAAGGAGAACAATGCGCTTGAAGGGAGACAGCGTTCACGCGTTTGCCAATAGGCGCTCCGCCAGGATGTTTGGACGGCACTGCTTTTATGCACGGCCTTAAACACATCGTGTGCCGTCACCGGAAGTTAAGCAGCGTCTGAATCCCAAATAATAGCAATTAGTCCACTTAGCGTGCAGTAATTTAGTATTAAAAGACAAAAAAAGTATATTTGGAAAAAAAAATACATAGTATCAGTACAGTATCGACATCAGAGAAGTCAAAATTTGGGTTGTTTTTCCACTGCTTTGAGATACGAGTGACTCATCCTAGCTATTCGGCTTGTATTTTTACTTTGACTTCTGAGCAACAAGCAGTTTATCAGATAACAATTCTTAAAAAAAGGGACTACTCAGTTCACTCCCAGGTGGAGTTTACTGTTAAACAATGCTAACACCATCCAGCTAACCAATAGCATCAGGTTTTATGATGTTTTAAGCCTTCAACAAAGAATATTTTGACCACAAATAGTGAAGGAACCCATGTAGACAGACAACATGCACTATTCATCCTTCGCAAACTGCGGAAAAATGGCTGCTAGCTTCACGTAAATCCTTCCGCAATAAACTGTACGCATACTGCATGAACCATAAGATTGTTTTGGCAGTGGCCATTATCTTCATCTTTCCCAATCCCTCTGGATGTATCCTTCTTTAAATGGTTAGAGGAAATAATTGAGCAGACCAGATTTAACTGCAGCTGCCATCACGTGTCACATCAGTGAAGATTAATGGATCCCTCCGAAAGAAGCAATTACGACCGTTAAGATTCACATATGAGCTTGTAAGTGTGGGATCATCTTTGTCCAAGATTCATCCTTGTCAGCACTTGGGTAAAGGTTAAGCATCGCTCCATTAAACTTGGATCATTTCCGAGGTTCGTCTTTAGTTTTTGGCCGTCTGGTGCAGTCTCTGTACTTTATGTATTGCGTTCCGTTCTCTGGAAATGGTTGCTGATGTGTCTCTTATTACAGATTCAGTTTTTTGTAGTCAACTGCAGTTGTTTTATTTAGTCTACCTGTTCAATGTCTATTTGTACAACAATGGGGTTTTTCTTCTTCTGGACAGTCCAAGTAATTGTAAAGTGGCTCGTGGCTTGTTTTTGCAACGAATCTAATCTATTTTCCATCTTCTCTTGGCTTCCAAATTGCTGTTTTGTTAACAGAACACAAAACTCTGGTTTTCTACTTACGTACATCTTTGATAAATCCAAAACTGAGGACTCTGTTTTCGGGGTAAGCGCAGTGCACGAGAGAGTGAAAAAGGGTAAATACACCCATTTTTCTCTGTCTTACGGATGTGTATGTGCGATTGGTGCAAGGCCATTTTGTTGAATTTGAAGAGAAATTACTATAGTTTTAAATATCCCACACTCAAATGTGGCAGATCGGGAGACTTCAAACATGAGTTCATGTCAGTATGTGGAATGTGAATTTGCCATATTAACATTTTACGGGATTGAGAGGAGCCCTTTTGATTGTCAGATTGCAGATTCTGCTTGGTTCAAAACAAATACGTGCCTCTGCGAAATGAACAATACTAACAACTGTTAACGCAATAACAATGCGCAATATCTTAGATTGTGCAATATTTTAGAATTTACCTTGCCCGGACGTGACTTTTTAAATGACTTATTAATGTTTTTACTGGGAAACACGCACTTTGTGGAGTAGCATCGCTAATTTCATTATACGCAGCTGTTGTATAATGACAATAAAGGCTTTTGATTTGATTTGACTATTTATTTTGAATACTTTTTTTACAAAATGTTATCATTTAAGTACTGTGAAAGTCGGAATAGTCAGAGCTATAGGACAACGAGGCAAAATACATCCAGTACTTGTCGGTCACAATTATTTATTAATTTATCTTAATTTTATATATATATATATATATATATATATATATATATTTGATTATTTATTTGTTTACCTTTTGTTTCAAAAAGCCAAACAGGTGCTCAAATCTATACATGGAATGTCACATTCATCTTACAATGTCAAAGCCAAATAGTTTCCATTTATTTTGCCTGAGTGCTCTCTAATACTTTTGAAAGTTATGTCATAACTCGGGGCGTGAAACAAAAAAAAAGTTCATGAAGTTACATGGGAAGTTCAGTCAATAAGAAAATGACTGATAATTGTTCTATTGGATTGCAACCATCCCCTTGATGCTAGCTGCCAACCAACCTGGCTCCCCTTCGGGCATACAGTATTCTTCAGTCTTGCTCTTTAACTATACATTCCATGCTGCAACCTGTCATCATTTCTGGTATGTACCATCCACTGCTGCCAGGCATCTCTCAAAACCTGGATATTTATTACAGTTCTAGCAGTTTGTAGCGAGGGAATGGATTTTCTGTTCTCTAAGAAGATTCAAGCGTTAACCCCTTCTGTGGAATTCTACCATCGCTCATATGAAAGTACAGACAATTCTTTGTTTTTCCAACCGGAGCACGAGACTGATAAAAATGGGTTATGGCTGCCTTATCGCACTTTTCACTGGCAGCAAGTGAAGACAATGTTATTTTTAGTGCAGGAAATCAAGGTTAAAGCGGTAAAAAAAAAGCGCCAAGTGAGGAGAGAAAAGGGCTCTTCGCACACTCAGGAATTCTAATGACTCTGCTGTCGGATTTTCCACATCAGCTGAAACTTCCTACACGGCAACCGCTTCTACAAGATTAAGCTTGCAGGGTCACTGGAAAGTTACGCTAGGAAGCAGTTAGCAATTATTGCTAGCGGGGCGAAGTAACCGAGTATGTTTTACTGGTAGAAAATGAGGCTGTGATCGCGGAAGTGTTTCTCCTGTGCTTTTTTATAAAGCCTGGTGGGCTTAAGTTAATAGTGTCAACTTTACTTAAGGAGTTAAATTAAGTTGCTTAATCAAGTTTGTGGGCCATATTTCCATTTTTGAGTAAAATGCAGTTGAAATGATAGGTTGAGTGAACTTAACATCTCTCCCGGTGCCTTAAAAAAGTGTATTGGCAAGCGAACAGTCAGACAAGATGTTTAACCCGCTTGTCTGCATGCTCCACTGACACTATGACAGCCCTGTTTGGATCCTCGCTAGGAGCAGTTCTTTTTGTATTTTTTTTCTAAATATATTTTAACTTAAAATTTAAACTGAATGCCAAGTTTAAACAACTTCATTCAAGTGTCCTTTCCTCAAAACGCTGAATTTTAACTCTTTAACCCTTTTTTTTTTTTACAGTGCCACATTTAACACTTTTGCTGCCATTGACGATGATAGACGTCGACTCAGTCTGCATTTGTCTTCTCGTCGAGTCTTTTAGGAAGAACTATAACTGATTATGAGTTTATTAGGTCTTAACTTTAGTCACCTTTGACCTTACAAATGTTCCTTTGTCAAATCTATTTCGATTCCACTGTTCCATGCCTTATCTTAAATCCATTTCACATGGGATGAAATGATGTCTCACCCTATTGGCCCCCAATAAACCTGCAATCAAATTTGACTAGAAGGTTACCTGGCAGCGACCATTCCATTATCCTCCTAGTCAAAATGGATTGAATGTCTATCACACTCAATGGCGGCCAAAAGGATGTCATAAGCATTCAATTTAATTCATTAAAAGTGTGTTAAAATGTGAAGTTCATCACATGATGTGGATTTCAAAAGATAAAAGCATAAAATCAACCACATTTTAAAATGTATCACCTTCCAATGTGAAAACCCGATCAAATATTTCATGCAAACGATCGCCGCTAGCCCTTCCTGTCAAAACAGGTTGGACGTCTCTCACCGTCAAAGGCACAGAAAGACAATTATTCCCTGCCAGTCCAAATGAACGTGGGACAAACGCGTGTCCGGCGGAGGAAGCTTTAACATGTCCGCGACCCCAATAACCCGAATTCCTGCCTGATTGAGTTGGTTTTAAAAGGAACCCACACAGGGAGCGCTCGACTGATCCTCACCTTAAATGGGAACACATTTTGGACGTGTGGGAGAGATGATCAGAGAGAAAGATTTCCTCTTTCCGGTGTTCGTGAAAAGGGAGCGGGGGGGTTATGTTTAAAAAAAAAAACTCGAGGGAGAGAAAAGACGGAAAACACTCACATCACTATGTCTTCCGAGTCAATCGGCGTAATCCTTACGCTGCAAAAAACAACAACAACGGGAAACTGATATGTTCCAGACCATCCCCTAAAAAGTCACAATTTAAGATAACAGTGGCTACTGGCAGTTTTCCTGCAGTAAAAACAGTCATTTTTTGAGAGAGAAGATAAATAATAGCATCTTTCTGGCTGTCTCTATCAAAAAGGTTCCCAACTCCTGGCTTATATTGTCACTAGACCCAAAACGGATTTGGATTTTCGGGCCGTCAACGGCGGCGAAACCCGATCGCTCACTGCCAGGCGGGGCAATTTTCAACGCATTGTTATTCCTGTGAATGAAGGCCACGCTGAGAAAAATAAAGCGCACTCGGGTCATTACGAGTATGTCTTGCGTCTGGGCGAAGCAGAACTCAGCAAAGTGTTTCCGCGTCAGCCGCTCTCGCCCCAGACGGGCCGACTCTAATGACCTGGCCTGATGGTTCAAAGCGGTCCGCAGACGCTATGATTAATGAACGGGACCTGCTAATTTCACCAGAATACACTTACGGTTGGAATAAAAACACTCTCCAGTTAACATTCTTCAGTATTTTTGAAGAAAAGTTGTTCTCAGGAGGCGATCTCGCGATAAAGACGCGAGTTCATTTCATGTTCCGAAAGGATTAAGTGCTGGCGCGCTCCAAACGATTGAAGCCGTTTGAACTTGACGTCAAAGCGCCGAACAACAAACGACAAAAACTCGGGAATAATTTTCCCTCGGCAGATTTTCCGGCGCGACAAAAGTCCAGGACTCGGGCCAAAGCATGGGAAGCCGTGGACCGGCCAGATCCATCCGACAAATTGAAATTCCTTTGTCAGATCGTGCCTCCTTCAATTTGCCCCCAAGACATCAACGGGGCTTGCCGTGAACTTTAAGCGCTTCCAGATTGAAGTTGCCCCGTGGCACTCGGCGTTGCATAATCAATCTCTCTCTCGGCGCGCCGACTAACGCGGCGGCATGCATGCGGCTATCTCATTATGGCTCCCAAGACCGTCCATCATTTTAAATGGATGTATATTTGATTTCATCAGGGTTATTAGGGGAGGCCGGTTCTGAAGTTTGTCACCGCTGCGTTTACATACAGCAGGCATCCTCACTTCCAATTTGGACGGGTCCGATTGCAAAGTTTCTCTCGCGGGGGCAAAGGTCCAAACCTCCAAATGTTTCCATTTGCATAGGAGACCAGTCAAACCGAACCAAAACGATGCATTTCCTTTTGTCAACAATGGTGGCTTTCGGCCATAGACGTCCAATTCATTGGAAGAGGGAGGGCTCGCAGCGATCATTCAGTGTCAGTTCAAATGAATGAATGAATTGGGCCTCTATCGATGCCAAAGAGTTCATTTAATGAATGACTTTTAAACAGGGACAACACTAAAGTTGTTTTTGTGTTTTCCCTAGTTTGAAGGTATTAACGCTGCATTCAGAGCAGATAATTACGTTGCCAAAAGTCGGCGTACCTCGAAAAAGTTCCCCTTCACAAATACGTTAAAAAAGTGATCAGTTAACTGCATTATTTTACGACTTTATTCCATAATAGTATTACGTCAATCTCTTCGCAAGCCGTTTTATCGCAAAAAAATACGCTGTCTCACATTAATAGAAATTATACAATGGAAATGACTTTACTAGCAGTAACAAAAAAACAACTGTAAAATTTTGATACGTTTTAGCCCTTCATTAAAACGAGATCATTTTTGCCTGATTCCGTATGATCTTCTGAAAAAGACGTGATCCAGCCTATCGTCTGATGTTTACTTTAATATTGAATATCATGTTATTTTCTATAATCTATCTCATTAGATTTGTATCTACAGTATGCCTAAAAAAGACCTATAGCATGAATAATGGCCAGGCAGAGAGGGAGCACATTTTGGGGGTCACGCCAGTTTTCCCTGCGCATTCCAGGCTTTATTTTCAGATTTGAGTCGCGAGGGCATAAATCTAAATGACATAAATCATAGCGAAATCCATCATGAGGGCAAAGCCTGTCTGTTCATCAGCTTGCCAAACAAACGTGAACAATTTTTTCTCTATTAACAGTTTGACTTTGGCGGACGTCTGCAATCCAGGCATGTTTATCCGCTCGTCACTCATAAAATTTATGATTATTTGTGTACTTATTAATGGCCGCGTGATAGCATAGTGACTAGCATCATGGGCCAGGTTCTGGATCGAGTTTGTAAGTAACATTTGATCAAGTTTCAACATGATAAATGTCAAATTAAAGGGGAAAGAAAGAAACACATCCAAATGTATCATGTAAAAAACCCTAAAATTAAAAGGGATAACTACATTCGTTTCCTCTGTGCAGTTAAAATAAAAATCCAGAAGTATTGTATGACTCTAAAATATTCTGGTCACTCATCCAGCTGGAATAGACTGTGACTGAATGGCCTCTAATAAGCCCAAGCGTGATCGAAAACTGATGGATGAATGTTTTAAGCACTATTTGAGGAACTGCTGACAAGAAGTGTTTGCGAGTTTGTGAGAAACGTGCACTTATGGTAAAAATCTTACATGTAAAACGCTTACAGAACTTCAGCACCCCTTATGACGGAGCACGCTCTGTCAGGCACCTGTCTGCACAAATATATCACCGCCTAGTCATCGGCGCACGTAATAATATTTATCAAGGCGCGTGAGTAATTGATTGTGACTCCTTTTTTTCAATCTGCTTCGAAATCATTCCCTTGTTGGAGATGATTATGCAACGTGAGAAGGTTTATGAAAATCACGTTTCATTGAAAATCAGTGTGGGAAATGAAAACGACGGGCTGCTACAACCGTGTTGATAGATTTGATGGAACTTTATACACCGTCTAGTACAGAGTGATATTGTTAGATAGCTGGCCCACACTGATAGGTCGGTCTAAGCTAAATTGTTCAACTAGCAAAGTGCCGTAATTTTTGGAGTAGAAGGCGCTACTTTTTTTCTCCCTCGCTTTGAACCTTGCAGTTTTTATAGGTTAATGTCCTCAAGCTACGTCATTTTGTACTTTACGCCGTGCCTCGTCCGCTATTAACTTGCGCTATACTTTCCACTTAGCTAGTGCATAGTGCTTGTCTTTGTCCGCCGGAAGCATCTTTGCCTTTTTTCGCCATCCATATTAGGACCCCAAAGAGGTGAGATGGGTGTTTTTGGTTTATTTATTTATTTGATAGGGACAGTGCATCTAATAAACGTAAATATGCTGGATTATATCAAAAATGCAGAACGCATCGGTCGCCAGCAAATGCAGTTTTGTGGCGCCACAGACCTTATGTCGCCACAGTCAAAGTCAAATAAATTCCAATTCCCGTAAACTGAAAAGAAGGAGAGCAATATAGATATGTCAATGTTGATTTGGGGAGCCCTGAGTTGTCCTGGCTGTCCCACAATGCACTGGATATCTGACTGAAGTAGGGGAAGGACTCATGGAGGAGTTGGCGAGGCAAATAAACTATTGAAAATCCTGACAGCACTCAGCAATACCGCCAAGTACAGCATCTTATTTTGTTCTAATTTACTTTTTATACGGAGTATTTCCACATAAGTTTCAGCTCTAACAGTCAAATACGACTGAAATTCGGTTTAAGTGTCCAGCGCATTATATTGTATTACATATACATTCCCCCTAATAAAACAAATTCATTTTGTAGTTTTAATTCTAAGGCTCGGACATAGTGGCGACAAATGTGTTGTGAAGCTTCACGCCACAAAACAAAGCGGACCACACATCCCGATGGCGGCAGTTGACCCTCAGAAGGGGGCCGACCGCCGTGACCTTTGACAGCAGGAAAAAAAAGCGTTGGCAGCGTGACGCCGAAGTGCGAGAACTACGAGCGTGTTACCTTAGCGGTAACTCGAGGTGGGCAATAAATCAAGCCGGAGTTTTTAAACACGCGGGCTGCCATTGTCGGCAATTGACGTCCGGCACCCAAATGTAATAATAATAATTCCCTTGACTTGGCGTCGTTTGTGTTCTCAGGCGTGGCTCGCCGCGCACACGTGTGAGTCAGTGGGTCACTGAGTCAGCCAGGTGCCTTTTGCTAAATGCTGACAAATGACACATAAAAACACAAACGACATTCCACACAGGGACGCCAAGGTGTGGGAGAAAAAGAAAAAAAGAGCTTTAAAGGGTCACGCTAGGCTTAGGAAGGAAACCTCATCAAAACAGATTTCATGTGAGGTTAAAGCTACACTTTAGTCATTTTTGCTCAGTCAAAACCCATCAAGATCAAAAGACGTCAAGTGCACTTGATGCTCTACTGCACGGTAAAAAAAAGTCAAATTGCAGGACCCCCCAAAAATTATTGGGAACAATTTTTTTATAGCAACTACTTATGAAAAAGATATGGGAAACAGGATTTCTACCACGGTAAATGACAATCGTGATTTTCAGTTAAAAATATTGACCATTCTATGGTTTCCGAATACTATTATTCACTGTGTTCAACATTGTCAGGAATGGAACTCACAACCTTAGGCATGGTAGACACAAATAGTCACGTAGCCTGTCAATCTATTCAACATTAGTCCAACCGTCAAACATAGTTCTGCTTCAATCAACACCATTCCAAATTAATCTACAGCCTGCAACATCATCATTTCACATGCTTCCACATCAGTCACTTTAATGCAAATTTATGCCCATCACTCAGCTTCATTTCACAAAATTCCACTTGTTTTTGTGTTAATCCCCACCAATTTCATTCTCATCATTCAACTTTAATTCACTTCATCTTAATTTGACATCAGTCCACATGAATCTAGATTTTTCCATTTCAATTGACAGATTTTTACACCCTACATTTCTCCTGCTTCCACACTAATCCACATCATTCAATAAATACCACAGAATTCTACTTCATTTCACACCATTCAGTTTCATTACACAGAACTGGTCCATTGTTAACATGCTTGCGAAAAAAATTCTATTTGGCTAACATATACTGTAAATTTTACTGCCGCCGCCTCCCCAAAACACTGTATTAATTTTTTTTAAAAGCACAGTAATAATTATTACCATTAGACTTGTTTACATAGTCACAGTAAATCTCATTTCATTATCTTTCAAAAAATGCGAACTAGAAAACATTTCATATTGTTCTAAGTTTTGCCTGACTAACCAGATTTTTGCACTTTCAGCCTGCTACATTAAGTGGAACAATTTGTTTGTGTATTTTCCCTACTTTTAATGACTTTCTGTGGAATAATGCTGCGATAGTTCAAGATTGTTATCTTCATTTACCTTTTGATGAAAGGCAGGAATTGTGGATTAATAGTAGATGAAGAAAAAACATTTGGCAAGTCTGTACTAATCAGTATAACCTGTCTGACCCACTTTTGAGGAATAAGGAATCAAAATAAATATGTCAAACATTAAATTCTCAGCCGGCCAAATGAGTGGAGGGAGGGTCAGACCGCGGGACTTAACGACAGCAGCCGCGGTTCCTTTCAAGTTTTCTCCACATGAAAAACATCCCCAAAGCTTTCACTATCCTCCTCCATTGGCACACTGGCTCAAACAAACCCTAAATTCAGCCCGTAAATGTGACTTTCAGGTTACGCCGACCCTCCGCGCGCGGCGAGCTTTCGCCAGCTGGCGTGTGAGAGCAACACGGTATGAAAAAGCCATCCAACATGAGCCAGTGTTGTCACAGCAAACACGCGCTGACAAATGACGGCTCTCAGCGGCGGCGGACAGAAAAACAGAAAAACAGCTCCCCATCATTTGGCCTTTCTGACCATCACCACGGCAACATGCTGACCCCGACGACTCTCTCTTACCGGATGACGCGCGGAGGCCCGTCCGTCCGCGTCGGCGCGTCATCTTGGAAGGCCTCGTGGTCACAGCGCGCGGGAGCTCCGGGGTGAGCGTCTCCTCTGATGGCGGAGCCCACGCCGAGAAGCCATCGGCGCTGCTTCGGCCGACCTTGCGCAATCCCGACAGCCCTGGACCAGAGAGGAGGGTGTTAAAGGTCCAACTTTTTCAGAGCCATGCCATTCAGAACAGATGATGGGCCAAGGCCACGTGTCAAAGTGGCGGCCTGGGGGCCAAATCTGGCCCGCCGCATTATTTTGTGTGGCCTGGGAAAGTAAATCATGAGTGCCGACTTTCTGTTTTAGGATCAAATTAAAATGAAGAGTATAGATGTATATTAAATTTACTGATTTTCCCTCTTTTAAATCAATAATAGTCATTTTTTGATCATTTTTTTCTGTGTTTTTAGTTCAAATATCATTTTGTAAAATCTAAAAATATATTTAAAAAAGCTAAAATAAACATTGTTTTAGCTCTATAAAAAACTGAATATTCAGGGATTTTAATCCAGTTCTTTTAACCAATTTATATATATTTTTTTAAATCTAAATATTATATCTAAAATGGTCCGGCCCACGTGAAATCGAATTGACGTTAACGCGGCCCGCGAACCAACCCGAGTCTGACACCCCTGGGCTAAGCGAAAAGAACTCCATTGATTTCACGTGGGCAGGACCATTTTAGATATAATATTTAGATATTTTTTTTATAAATGGATTAAAAGAACTGGATTAAAAGCCCTGAATATTCAGTTTTTTATAGATCTAAAACAATGTTTATTTTAGCTTTTTTTATATATTACAAAATGATTTTTGAACTAAAAACACAGAAAAAAAATATTTAAAAAATTACAATTATTCATTTAAATGGGGGAAAAAATCAGGAAATTTAATATACGTCTATTCTCTTTATTTTAATTTGATCCTAAAACAGAAAGTCGGCACTCATGATTTACTTTGCCGGGCCACACAAAATGATACGGCGGGCCAGATTTGGCCCCCGGGCCGCCACTTTGACACATGTGCTCTAGCCTATCAGTGACTATGTGCATAACTGACATCACAAAATGGCGGCGCCCATAAGCCGTATCATTCTAAATGTTCGTTTTCAATATTTTGGCAACTGTCTTTCGAATGAAGGTGTTGTCTGTCCCTTTAAGCCATTGTTTAGATTCCAATTTTGGGGGAAAATATGACTTTTTGGGGGTTACTAGTGCTGAGCGATACAAAAACATCCCTAAAATAATCATAAATCATACGTTGTCATAAATTCCTTCTGTTGTCGCTGTGGTGAATTTTCTTGATATATTATGAAAGGAGATTGGAAAGTGCTGATATTTCTTAAATCATTGGTGCGGAACAGCTACTGGGTGTCCCTGTGCCAGGAAAGCATGGTGTGATAAGGTGATAATTCATTCCACCACACAAATATATGCTTCATAAATAGACCTAAGGGGCTGCCGTTGTCCGTTATGGATGTAAGATTTGAACTGTAGAGACAAAAGTCGTGATTAATGCATCTTGCTTCAAATGATCAAACCTGTGATGACTTGGAAGGGAGAAACAAAGATGCCTGAGGAATTTTACTACCTCAATATTATACATATTAGTACAATAAACACTGACAGTGACAAAAACAACAAAGTTAATTCATTGGTTGTCATTGCCCAAATACATTTTCTGACCTTGTATTTTAATTTTTTAAGGAATAAAAAAGTGAAAATACTGAATAATTTCATTTTCTTTTTTAAATCAAAAACTATTCAGGGAACAAAAGAATATATTTTTCTGTCTAACTTTCCAAAATTGTAAAGAACCTTGAACACTTGCTCAACTTTTCCCAATTAATACACAAGATAGAATGGGATTATTTCCAATCTAGAAGTCTCATCCACTTGAACTGGTTGCCAGCCCCTCCCAATCCAAATGGATTAGACGTCTATGCCCGCCACTGGCACTCGAACAAGGTCAGTATATATATAACGGATTTTTACTTATGACAAGTTGTATTAACGAGAGTTCCAAGGGTTCACTCTTAATGTTACAAACATTTAGAATTCGATCAGAAACAGCCACCTAACCAAAAAAAAAAAAACTTTTCCCATTTCCATCATGAAGCAACACCTAACTATTTAATCTAATTGGCAAATACTTGTCCTCAATTAGGCTTGTTTCTGACTCACATCCAACAAGCGTGCTTTGCTTTGCATGTGATGAAGCCAGTTTTTCTCTTTCACACTAACCTGTTCAGTCCTGCCTCCAATCAGCGTGGATGCGTTTACCGCCGAGCGGGGAAAGTCTCGCCGCTTGAAAACTTCCACTTTTTGCTCACGTCGGTGCGGAGGATGAAAAGAAAAGACCAATCCAGCTTGGGGACGAGGTAGAACGGGCTTCTCGTAGTAGGTGGGGGTAGTCCGTTGGGGTGTTGCGCACCGTCAAGTGGTGTTCCTCCTCCTGTCAAAAGGGAAAGTGGAGCGCGTCGGCGGCTCCTCGAGCTGTTGTGGCTTCTCGCTGGCTCTCTCCCGTCGCTCTCGTGTGTCTTTTTGTTGCTCGGGGGGGAAGAGGGAGGAGAAAAGAGGCAGGCAGGGATGGGGAGAGATTATGCTGGAGGATCAGAATGGGGTGTTGGGGGCAGGGGGGAGGAAAACGCTGGTTTTAACTCGCTGGGAGGGCGATAGGTGTCCAACGGCGGGGAAAGATATCAATCTGTGAATTAGACAAACGATGAAATGGATTGAGTTCGTGCCGGGAGATAGGAGCGCTTTGATTTACGAGTTTTTGGGGTTTTTTTTCACATACGAGCCGTCGCAGCGTATTTTGCGAGTTTGGAAGGCTAAGGGTTATTTATTGTGTTGTGATATTGCTCACATTTAAAAAGGTAAACATTTAAAACTACATCATAGTTAACCACGAATAAAATGGAGGTATTTGAAATTCATGCATCAAAATAATTTCAACATAAAGCCGATGTGAAGAGAAGGGTCAAAGTTTATAGGTCGAAAAAATGGCAATATTTTGAATTTGGCTGCGCTCCCGTTTTTAATTTTCATCGCGAGCTGCGAGCTGTTGAGACCTCCTACAAGTCAGTAGCACATTCTGACATTGCAGTTAAAGGAAAGCAGAGTTCAGCGCCGCTCTCCACCTCGCGCACAACGACGAGGCACTCCCTGCACGGCAAACACGGGCGCGCACAAAAGCTGGGCAAACCCACTCTCCTAGTAAAAGGCAGAGACAAATGCAGGGAGGATCCCCCTTCTGCACCTCTATTAATAGTAGCCACGACAACAATGGCCGCCGCTCAAGTGGGTGACAAGCAGGAATGTACAGTCAGATAATAAGATGGGCTCAATAGGAATAGGAGCAGGTGAAAGGGGACAAAAGCAAGTGTTGTTTTGTTGGGAGGATTTTCAATTGAGGGAGCTGCTGAAATAAAATAAAAATAAAATAAACAACCCATTTGTAAAAGTAATAGTTCTTTTTTTGACTTGGTTGCCATTACATAGCATCTTTACATGCTTACAAGTCTAATAGGGAGATTCTTGTCATATAACCATTTTTTTTTCCGGTGTATTATTAGGGCTAAAAGGATACAGGGCTAAAAATAAACTGAAAGGAATGGAAAGACGGTCTAGTTGCGGAGAGGCCGCGACATGTATCAAGTGAGTCAACCTCATCCATCAGTGTGAGCCATGAACTTGTTAAGTGTTGTTTGAGGCTCTGGAGCGTGACAATGTTTGTACACTGGCCTCGCACGTCACAGTCTTATATAGGAGCTTTGGAAGAATGTTCAACTTTTAACTTAGAAGGTCGCTTGACCAGACGCGATCTTCATTCATATATTTAAATAACAGTGACACTGGTCTTGCCATTGAAAGATCCTGTTCCAGTGACGGCAGATTGTAACGTCAGCAAGTATTAACACTTTCGTTATCACCACTACAACATTGAGCTAGGTTATTTTTGAATGTTATTTGACACCTAACTGCACTGTTAAACCATTTTCTTTATGAATTGGAGGTCTTAAACAGCTATGCCTTTTTTTGGGTGGTCTCTTAGGTCGAGGTACGACTCTCTCTCTCGTTAGTCGTCTCTAATTTTAAGTCAGTTCAATTGGATTGGACGTCTTTCACTAGCAGCCAGTAGGTCAAGATATTGTTGCATTCAATGCGAAAGTGGCGGATGGAGAACAGGAATCCTTCAAATTTTCAGTCTACTGAAATGTTTTTCTGTGGGAACTTTTGTCTATTCATCCAAAGGAACATTTCTAAGGTCAAAGGTGACTGATGTTACGATCTGATAGGCTCACAATCGGTTGTAGTTCTTCCTAAAGGGGGTCCTAGACTCAACCAGAATGCATTCCATGAGCTCTTCACTGTAAAGATTGCTGCCACCCTCCCAGTTTAAACAGGTAGGAAATCTAGCGGCGTCAATGTTACAGAAATGCGGTCGCTGAGAGTCCGAACACTATTTGTGAGGACCCTAAGTGGTTCCACCCAGTGCTAACTAGCAGAGAGGCTGATTTTTCACTTTTCCTCACCCTTCTTTTTTTTATAAAGGGTTGAGTTTCAAGCCTGGGGGTCACGGCCTCTTGGTTGCAAGTCTTCGGAGAGGAGGCGGGGTGGGGAACTTGTCGCCGGGAATAAAAGGCCCGCCAGCTGAAAAGGCGCAGGCTCGTCCGGACGCCCGTGTGCTGGACTAACACTTGGCGGGGCCGCTGCCTTCAGGACATCCCAGGTGGCGAATCGCAGCCGCCGCTAAATCCCACCCACTGGAGCTGGGAAAGCTGTTGGGGAACCAGACCTTCACGTGTGACTTTTTTTTCCCATCTAGGGTCATGGTGGGGGGTGGTCCCGTCACCCTGTTAACAGCAGTGTAGCTTAGTCCACAAGTTAGGAAGTACAATACCTGAAAAATCCACTTGAGTAAAAGTAAACCTCATTAGAAATTAAATGGACATCTATCTGGGTCAGTGGCAGCCAGTGAGTTATTATTGGAAAAGGTGTATTATTCAGCTTTTATAAAAGGAAGTACCTATTTTTTTTGATAACTAAAGAAAAAAAATGAACCCCATAAACACAGACATCATATTATGGGTTAAAATTAACATTTAGTATACAATCGTGACATATGTGACCCATCATGTGATTATAATAATGCAATTATGTTTAATGAACCATTATTTTTCTATCTTTAGGGATAAAATTACAAATTAAAAAAAATAATGCAATTAAACGATTGAAAACAGAAATACTAGTCATATCCCTCAATAAAAATAGTTATTTTCAATGTATAACTCATTGCCTGCCATTAGCAACAATAGAATGATTGATTTTGATATGCTACTTGATTCAAGTAGCATTGCTGTCTAGATACACTTACCAAGAGAAAACCATGTAGGGAGGAGATACACCTAGTGAGAAAAGGATAAAGAGGGAAGAAAGGTTACTAGTACTGTCAGTAGCAGCCAAAATGAAAAAAGTAAAAGGAAAATGCTATGAATCAAATAGCATTTGCATGATGCAAATTGTCAAAAAAATCTCACGCTAAAATTTTTGTCTATACGTACATGTTGCACAAACGTGTTCAATGCATTGGGTGAAGAGTGGCAGTATTTTTACATCTTCAAGAATCTGAACAAAAGTATGATTCAAACAAAATAAAGCCACATTGGGTCCAGCCCCACTTTAATAAGACCCCGAACATCTTGTCCTCCCACACTTCCCAGCGATGCAGCCAACTCACAGCTGGACAGGCCGCTTGACACTCTTCTGGTTTGTTTAAGGTTTCGACGTGTGCGAGTATGTGAGCGACAGCTCGACTTTCACGGCTGCAGCTGACAATTGCGCGTTTAGAGTGTGCGCGCAATATGTGGAACAGGTCTCAAATGCGTCCCTCAGGGTCACAAACATGAAACCAGACCTACTTAACTGGACACAACGATGGGATCACAAGAAAAATCAAGGAAAGAGGGCGGGCACAAGGTTATGAAGGTCAGGCCCCGCCCATCCCAGCTCAAATGGTTTTGTATTGAAATGTCGCCGTGCATACAAATGAAAATAAGAGTATCACACTAACCTGGTTCCGTTACAAACCTTTTTATTGAGTCGCAAAGCAATTTACACTTGGATTTGAACAGACAGTAACAACTTCATTTTGATCACTTGCCATTGATGATGCAGAAATGTTAAAATAATCAACATGATTTGATTGAATACATTCGACTTCATCAAGGAGATTTGGGCCTGGTCCATCTGAACAAAAACTGCACGTGAAGGAGAAAAAGAAAAACAAAAAAAACTTATATGGGAAAATGTCTTGCTTTCTTGGTGTTTGTGCGTTCAAGGACACCCGTCCAAACGCAAGAAGCCAAATTTAAGAAATTAAAATTGACAAAGCGAAATATGTCAAAATTAGACAAGGGGCGAACTGAAGTCATTTTGGAAAGGAAAAAAAATAACTAAGATGAGAAGCATGATAAAATTGTTTGCTGGTATTTGGGGAAAAGTGTAAGTACACTTGGTAACTTAAATTGAAATGCTAAATATTTCTCTTTGAAAATAAAAGGCATACTTAGCAGATTTATTCATGAGCCAAATATCCTTATTCTTCCCCAAAACTTTTTTAATTCATTAAAACACCAGACAAAATTAATGTGAATGAAAATCGGCAAAAATATTAAATTTAACGTCAAACAGATTAACTGATTTGCATTAAAAAAATAACAAATATAGGATTATCATATTATTATTATAAGATTGTGTCCTAGTCATTTGGACACCAGATCTTGTTTTTAAATAATTCCCCAAAATATCCACTAACCTTATGAAGGGTTAAAGGTCTCGAAAATTTAAATTGTCAGATTAATTGGTGATTGTAATTTAATCATGTTCAATATTTGAATTGGCATCCGATGAGATTTCTCTGCTTTTCCCCTCCAACTAAAGAATGAAAAATTAAATGAAAAACAAACACAAATCTCGTAAATGACTGAAGATGAACAACATTCTTGATAGGTGATCTTGATTTGACTTTCTCCAAACTAAAATATTCAATATTTCATGACTAA
This sequence comes from Stigmatopora argus, assembly GCF_051989625.1. Taxonomy (NCBI): domain Eukaryota; kingdom Metazoa; phylum Chordata; class Actinopteri; order Syngnathiformes; family Syngnathidae; genus Stigmatopora; species Stigmatopora argus. Next base: position 7,540,255 of record NC_135398.1, read on the forward strand.
AGACTAAAAAAAAAACAAAAAAATTGCCATTACCACAGGATGTCCACCTCTGAGTACGAGACTGGAAACTACATTACATAAAGTCGTATATATTACATTTTACAGCAGTGGCAAGTGCAAGTGGCAGATTTGTAGCCTATGGCTAAAGCCTACAAAAAAGAACAAAAAAAAAAACGAGGAAAAAAAGACAACCAGTGTCTTCAAGAGTTCCTAAATCCGATCTACATACGCACACACAGCAGATATGAAAATGGACCAGAGCCAAATCTCCCAAATGATGTGCAGCTCACGGGGATCGGCGGCGCTTGGCCTCGTTACAGTTTCCAGGAAATGTAAGGCAGATTGATTGAGCGCCCGCAAAGAGTTCTCTCCGACTTCCGTCCGATGCGACGGAAGCGCAGGTGCCTTTACAGTAAGTGTGCACTTGCAGATACAGAGAACAAGTAAAAAGCCACCGACAATCAGAAATTTGGCCATCTGTCAAACGGATCACAAAAGTGACCATGTCCTTCGTGGATATTCGGACATTCCTGCCTTGAGCGCGTGTTGTTTTGATAAAGTATATGTCATATGTCAACGATTTAAAAAAAAAATACTGTGGTGTCTTGAGATAAGAGTTGAATTTGTTCCATTATCGTGCTCAACATTTTTCTCATCAAAATGGGAAGAAACCATAATAATCCTCAACCTAATGAGGAAAAATATTAGATTTTCCTTTCAGATGTCAGATGTAGAGGGCAAAAACCTGTAAGGTTGTTGTTTAAAAAGCACGGAAACGTCACCACTGACATCTATCGCAGTCAATGACGTCAATATTTGTCACTCTTATCTCAAGAGGCCACAGCTCTTGGAAAGGAGTTTACAATTGAAACAACGACAAAAATGAAATTCCTGGATTGTAAACGCCGGCCCCCCCAACAAAGCGCCGCCCTCTTTGCGGAAGAGCGCACCGGTCAAGTCAAACGGATTGGTGGAAACGCCGCGAGAAAAGAAAGCAGGCCTGCCTGTGATCCAAACGCTGGGTCTCAGTAACTAAATAAATAAGGAAAACAATATATCCATGTTTCTTGCAACAATCAAAAGGTGTCTCCGATTTATGAAGCACAGTGAAATCTGCAGCAATGTGTAGGATGGAAGACGATTCAACATTCAGACAATGAAACGCGCACGCTGACATGAGATGGAATCGATTGAAAAATCATTGAAAAGAATTTGCTACTTCTTTTCACTCAGAGCAGTGATTCCCAAATAAACATGTTTATACCTTCATTTGGTCCAAAAACATGTCTTTATAAATGACAAGATTAGGCAAAACACTCATCCACCAGATGACCTGCGTATCCTAATTCACGTTGACGGCGATAGACGTCCAATCCAATTGAACTGGCCCCGTTCCCACTGGATTGGACGCCCTCCGCTGTCAATAGCAGCCAATGAGGGGTCTCAAAACTCAATATATCGAGAGGCCACAGAAAATATATCGGTATGAGTCTGGACTGCATTAAGTATTATTTATACACTAATCTTTTAGTTTTTAAACATCATTTAGTTTGTACATTTTTCCCCCGTTAAAAAAAACGTATTACATTATTTTTTGTTTCATTTAATATCTTTGTTATTATTTGTTATTAATATTATTATTTAAATGATTTGTTATTTTTAGGTAACAGCCCGGACCGCATTCGTATTGCATTTTGATGTCGAATAGCGGACCGCAAAATCATCTTCCGCAGGCCTTATTTAGACCACGGACCTCAGGTTTGAGACCCCTGAGGAAAAACACTAAAGTTGACAGTTTTATGTCCATGTATAATAATAAAATGTAATGTAACAGCTTTGCCGTCAAATGGAATGGGCTTCATCTTGATTTTTTTTTTCTTGAAACATTGTAACAGTCAAAATGTTTTTTTTCATGATTTAGGAACTTTGCTCTGCGCTGGGTGAACGCTTATACAAACACGATGTGATTGTAATCATCAAAATTAAATTGATTTCAGCATCTACCGACTAAGATAGTGACTTACATGGTGAAAAACAGCTATCGTGTTTGGTTGTGCGCCACTGTTGTCAATACAGGTTGGTTAACACTGCATTAGAAATTCAGATTCAATAATTAAAAAGAAAAAAAGGGGGGGGAAGGGAGTTTGGGGATATAAGTTTACAAAAAAAAATGTTGCGTACACACAAATTAAATTAGCATCACCACTGGATGTGAAATGTCAAGCTAAGATGTTAAGATTTTGATCTCCTTTTCCTAATGTTTGCCAAATCTTCTGCTTGAGTGAAAATGGACAGAAGCGAAATAAGAGGGGCAAGAGTGGGATCGGGACGCTGCTGCAGCAACTTGTTAAAAAGTAAAAATCTTTTGCTATTTACACGGAGGATAGTGAATACATTCAGGCAGCAAAAAAGGAGAGGAGCGCCACCGCTCTCCTGTTCAAGGTACATTTGGCACTGCTAATTTTCGGCCCGTCCCTGCGCCGTCTCCGTCATTCAAGTGGCAAACGCTTTTTAGGAAGTGGGTGCGTCCAGTCGTCGCGCCACACCCTCCCCTCGCGCGTTAGTTACCTCGTGCCTCGAGCGATCGGTGTCTTTGGTACGGAAGGCACGCGTGTGCGCGTCACCGTTCAACTTATTTTTGTAAGTATAATCTCCTTAGACATGAAAACTCCCCCATAGTGGAGGCCACCTGGACTCTTGGTTTGTTCTTTCCTGGCAGTCCAAAGGGAAGAAGAGGCCAGAGAGGATGTTCAGATGCCGTTGGTGAGGTCGGTGATGACGTTGGCCTTCACTAATTTGCGCAGGAACTCCTTCTCTTTAGATATGTTATGCGTCCACGACTAGAGAGAATCACGGAAACAGAAATAACCAATTACAAGGGAGAAAAAAGAAAGTTCACTTGCAAAAAACTTGATTAATCACAGACCAAGCCAGACTATGAAAAAAAATAGTGCGGAAAACACGGTAGTAGTAGTAGTTTCTTTGAGCGTAGTTTGCCTTTTCAATTCACATTTTAAGGCTAAAATGGTAAGCTGGGAGTAATAGAACAGTAAAATATGAATAAAGGCATTTAGTTTAAACAATATATTTATTGACTATCGAAAAATAACTGTTTGGCAACCCGAGTGGAGAGCGAATCACAAGTTAGATATAAAGTGAAACTCATTTTTAAGTAGTCATTTGTGTTGTCTGTCAAATGTGAAACGATCTTGAAACCTATCCACCATGATGGGAAACAGAATCTCCTGTTATCAACGTCATTATCTGTGGCCAGAAGACCAAACAAAAGCACGGAAGAGCAGCAGTCGCACGGAGAACAATGAATGGCTGATGATGACAGCGTCGATGAAGATAATAATAAACGCCCAGGGCTCACTAGGAGTTTAGAGGAAGGTTATCATCAAACGGAGTTCATGGTTTACACACATCAGCACTTGGGTGACATCGCTGATACACCGTTTTTCAGCATAAACAATGGGGGCGACATTCGGAGCAGTCCTACACTAAGCAGTTGCATATGTAAATCTTCACCCCATTTTTCTATTCATTATATATTACTGGCAGGTCGTGATGAATTATCATGTTTCAGTGCCTTTAATGGCTATAAACCTCCAATCCAGGGGACTCCAGACCTCCCAGTCAGAATAACCTATAATAAAGAGTACCCTGCATAGAAACGCAGAATGTGAATACTATTACTTTTGTAAACTGTATTTAAGTTTAATGTGACAACACCTAGTATAAATTATTCAATGAGCTCAGATTATTGAAATCTCAAAATAACAGTCAATTACTATACAAATATATACACAAGTCACATACTATTTTTACTATTATCCTTACCCACAAATGAGGTTATTGCAGTATTGTTTCCCTTTACTTGAACAGCAGTGCGAGTAATATTTGCTCAATACACAAAAGCATAAGAACTCACAAGTACTTTGCTTGGAATTTCTACAGAATTGACCTGCAACTGTGAATAAATGTCACTCAAAGCATATAGCAAATGCAATAAGGTTTGCCCCAATTTCCAGACGTTCACTCCAGAATATTAACACTTACCTCTTTCATAGCAGACATCTTGACGGCCTCGAAATAGTGGAGGGGTGCGTGTGGCGTGTTCATATCGTAGCCGAACCCGGCCACCGCAACCTCGTCGCAGTTATGCAGGGCCATCGTTATGGCAACCGTGCCTAAAGTTGGAATATTCTGTCGGCAAACACAAAACACAAGTTCCTCATAAACTACAGATCATTTGGAAAATGTGTCACTTGCTGTGCAGTCTAATTTTCCTTACTCAGGGTTTCCTCTCGGAGTTTTATAAGCCTGGCGGGCCACTGAGCTTCTCTTGTTATTGCACTGAATTGCAATGTAATTGTGTTTGTGCCTTCGAGTTATGTTCATACATTGGCGACCTTTATAAATCAACAGCTTAAAATAAAACCTAAAAGTGCTTAATCCAACCTTTCTGTAACAATTAATTTTTTTTTTGGGCTTCTCGACCACCAGGCTTAGCAACAGTTTTTGGAGAAACCCAGCTTATCACTATCCTCACTTGTGTCTCTGCTTCTACTAGGCAACTTTGAAGACCAAGTGATTAACTATTACCTGTAAGACGTGACCCCCTCTACAGGGTTGAACTGTGCTTCCTAATCGCCTCGGGCTGCCTTAAATCGGGTAAAGGGGTGGTTGCAGATTCTGTGTGTGTTTTGTTTAAAGAAGAAAGAGTGGAAGCGAGTCCCCATTTAAATCATTACCCTGATTTGCAGCCCTCGGGGTACGTGGACGTGAAGAAGCAGCTGGCCAACCCCCTACTGTGTGCTCTAATACAAATTAATTTGCACACACAGGTAGGACCAATCAAGCTACTCATTCATTTGCACATGGATAAATATACAGTGTGATGGTCAGACGGGCCAGAGAAAATGGACCTGAGCATAAGAGCCAGCAAACAGTACAATGCTACGAGGAAATACAAATGCGCTCATACAAATGAGGAGAAACACACGCCCACCGGATGGCCACATGTTGAACACATGTTGGTACGATAAGAGTTGCAGTGAATGAACCGGTTTCGGTGCCGTTGACGGCAATAGACGTCTAATCCAAGGCATTTTTAGACCTCAAAATAGTTTCTACCAATTTTTCAAGCATTATCAATTCATTGTTAACAGCGCTAAACGTCCAAACCATTTAGATTGGGAGGAACGACTGAATATTCGTCAAGGCACTAAAAATGAGCACTCCATTTGTTAGTTCATACACTGCCAGTCCACCCAGTAGTTGTGTTGTGATAAGCTCATGTAAATTCACAGTGGCAAGATGAAAAAAGTCTAATGAATAAATGTCTATCAACGTCAATGATGCATTTATCAATTTGGATGAAACATTAACCTTAAATAGTTTTCGTGGTAAATGAAAAAGTGTGTACTGATTCATTCACAAGTATTGCTTTACCCCTGCGCCCCCCCTATTTTTTTTCTTTAACTTCCACACCAGGTGGGAACATTTTGTGCTCCAGTGACTGCCAACTCTCAATCACTTTAAGAAGGTAGATACTTTTACAATTTTCCAGGCTTAATGCTGGTAATTCTTGACTGCTGGCTCATCATGGGGTTGCAAGTGTGTGCCTGTACGCGACTTACCCCTTTTCCCATTATGCCATTGTTAAAGGGCAGGCCTATGAACTGGAGGGATGCCTCCTGGACGAAGTAGGGGTTGAGGATTCTCATCTCGCTGGGCTCACGAGGGACATGCTGGGCCACGGGTTTCCAAAAACCCTCCACACCTCGCTGGGGTGATCCAGAAAAAACAATAAAAGGGCATGTTAGAGGAATAGCTTGAGGGCAAAACAGAAGCAACCATCATAAGTTGGTGTAATTGTTTCATTACTCATTTGGAAAAGCAACAAATCTACAACTTATGCTGGATTTGATTGAATTCCTAACAAAAGATCATCTTAAAAAGGTGCTATGAAGTTCACCACATTGTAGTTATATCACCCAAAACAATTCATCAGGCAATTCTGGTTGTGACATCACAACCAGAATTGATGACCATATCTAAGCTTTCTAGAGCTGCGTTTGCTAGTTCTTGTTGACCAAACAAGAACAGCACATCTATGGTTAGCAAGGCAGCCAAGGATCTAATTTAATGAGTTTTCGTCACTCTTACGGGTGGATTTGAATATTTATTTAAAAGTTGCCATGTGCACTTGCAATAAATTTGAATATTGAAATATCTGAAAAACCATCAGTGCCAGAATGTTCATTCAAAATGGATCACATGTCTACTATAGTGGCAAACTCATTGAAATTCACAGCAGACGGAAAGAAAAGAGCCACCTGATTGGACGTCTATCATTACCCTTCCAAGATGATAAACAAAAATTCCGAGACAACAAACCAGAGGGGCGTGATTGACTTAACCAATAGTGTGACTTCCTAAAAGGAATAAAGATTCACTAGAATCACCTGTTCAAATAGCGCTGGCTCGGCTCGGCACGGCTACCTTTGATACATCCACAAATGACTGTGCTTGTCGTGCGTGTGTGGCAGAGGCAAACAAGTCTGCTGGATTCAACAACAGTAGCGGCTCTTTTTGAACGTAGGCCCAACTCTGCTTTTGGCAAGCCGTAACAGGAACAAGAGCTCATCTCTCCTGTCAACACAGCTTGTGTTTGCCACAAACCTTTTAAGCCATGTGTACTTACTTATGCGTGGCTGCTACGCTCAAAGACGCAACGTTTTCTTCATTGTTAGAACAACTAAATAACACGCATGCAAAACACGCCTTGATTTTACACAGCAATAACCCGAATTGTACATGAAGGTAAAGAGTGGGATTGCTTTGATGGTCTTCATAAAACGGACTCTGAAGATCACCCATTTACAGAGTTTTGAGCGAAAATGGCTAAAAGTGTTTTTAGGAATCGGAGTATTAGACCGTGAAATGAGCCGATATGGCTCGGAGGGGGAAGTAAAGCGCATCGTTTTCAGTTGAATCTTTGAATCTAAATGTTACTTCCTGTATGGACACGCAATATTTTGTGCCCCCAGGAATCCGCGATTCCACAGACTTTCAATCAAAACAGTGAGTATATAGGGCCAGGTGTATTATGTATTATGTATATGTATGTTACCTGTAGTTTTCATCATGTTGCGGTTTAATAGCACACGCCAAACACAGAAAAGAAACTGCTACTAATTTCCTGAGTAAATATTTACATTTTTTTCCCCAGCAGTAATGTTCAAAAAACTAGTGGATAATTTAGACTTAGTTTTGATGGTATTGTTTAAGTCAATGTTCCACACTTTATAAGTAATGCAAATAAATATGCGTGTGATGTTTATCAGTTTATCTATCACTTAATTTATGATCATTTTGGCATCCAAGAAAAGCAATCGCCAGTCACACACACCTAAAACACCCTGCACAAATAATAAGGTGGAAGAATTACAGTTTCATTCAAAGCCATTTGATAATGAGCATAAATAGTAACTTTTGTGATTTCCAGTTCAGGACACAGGTCTCTATATTTGCTTCGTGAAAAACAGTTTAGAGTACGCTACTAAAGTTTTCCATTAAACCTATGTAGCCACAATGAGGTAAATGAATGTTGTACATTCCATGAAGTTGTTCTTTTTTTTCTATTCAGGAGTTTAGTGAAAACACCTTAGGCAAGACTGAATGTAAGAGTAATTAATCATTGGTGGAAAACCAGAAAGTGAGAGGTAAGTGAATGCATATAAACATGAACAATGAATAAGGTGATCGAGTCCTAAAACTGAATGCAGTAAAAGTCAAGTGTGGTCATTGGCATAGTTTATGGCCAACGATTACCAAGTTGCGCTAGGCTATACACCTAAAAAGCATCAGTGTTGCAATCAGGACTCTCAATTTCTATCCAAAAAGCACAGCTGTGTGGTATTTGTGTCAAGACTCCTTAACATTAGAGGCGAGCGAGTTGTACCTCAAGTAGTGTTTGCTCTGTTGATTTTTTTTGTTGCTGTGATTAAACATTTGTGTTGAACATTACAATACGTTTTTTTTTTAACTAGAAATACATAAAGTGGCCAAGTGTACAGTGGTACCTCGTCATACGACCGTTCGTCATACGGAATGCTCGTCTTACGGGGGAAATTTCGATCGAATAATTCGCCCGTGATGCGGTCAAAATTTCGTTATGCGACCAAGCCAGGTGGCCATGGCATTTTTTTTTGCATATCTTTCGTGTACGTATAACAATATTTACGAGCACCGGATGAGCTATTCAGACCAGGAAACGCACAACGCCCATGCGCGGGGAAAAGAGGGCTTTCTGGGTAATGAAGTATACTCGTGCTCGCAACAGCATCCCCGGGGATGCGAACACAGATGCTACAAGCTAAAAGGAGCCGCTAGCCAGCGCCCCCGAAGCTACCATGAGCAGCGGGGCGATCGCTGATAAAAGACTCTGCTCGTTGGCTGCTCATAAGAACATCGGGGGCACTGGCTCGCAACAGCATCCCCGGTAGAAACTCTATCATAGTCGCCGTTCGAGGGGATGCAAACACAGATGCTACAAGCTAAAAGGAGCCGCTAGCCAGCGCCCCTGTAGCTCGCATGAGCAGCGGGGCGATCGCTGATAAGACTGCTTGCTGCTCGTTGGCAAGTGGTCGTGCGTTCTTCGATTGTGAGGACATTTGTGTGCATCATTTTCGGAATATTTTGAAGGGAATAGTACGACAGCAAACAGCCCATGGATAGCGAACGTGAGGGTGGAGTGTTTGTTCTGTTTACGAGTGCGTCGTGTTGAAAACAAACCGAAGCCCCCCGCCCCTTTTGTGCGTCTCTCTCTCCCCTCGGCGAAATCCGCCCAATTTTAGTTAGATTAAACACTTTATTTCTATTAAACCACTCGTTATTTATTACTTTGTCAATATATGGCGAATTATAAGAAATAAAACATTTTTTTCAATCCAATATCCTGTTTTTGGTGTTTTTTTCAGAGAGTTGGAACGAATTAATTTGTTTCCCATTCATTTCAATGGGAAACTTTACCTCGAGTTACGAGAAACTTGTCATACGAGCTCAGTCCCGGAACGGATTAAGATCGTATGTCGAGGTACCACTGTAGTTTACTGCCAATAGATTGTTTTTTTTTAATTATTCGTTCATCCAAACTACATTTTGTAAAACTCACCAAGCTAAAAAAAAAAAAAAACCTTGAACAGAAAAATGGCCAACTGTCAATTTTAGATATGTTTGCAAAAGAACAACAACAAAAAACCCATTAAATTAGGCACATAGTCACGGGTTCAACTGGTAAGTCAAAGCACTGCTGTGTTATCAACAGTTCAGTAAGCAATATTAAAAGGGTTAAATGTAAGTTCTTGCTTCCATCGGGCTGAATAGAAGCGAGGCAAGTGGGAGCAGCGGTGGAGAACCTTCTCACAAAGAGCCTTAAGGGAACAGGATGTTGCCTCCACTTGGCCTGACTGCTTAGCTCTTGTGTGATCCGCGGAGGAAAAACCAATGAATGGCTGCTGTGCCAGTGGCATTTGAACTGAACACATGCAGTACAGGAAGCTGAACCCGTCGAGTTCAGATCAGTCACTCTGGCACACATGCTCAAAAGATGCACATTAGAGTGCAACTACAATTGTAATTTGGGATTGTCACCAAGCTGCTGCTGGAGAGGAAATTGCTTTCCCGCTCGTCCTGCAACTGTTTACGGTAAAATAGGCCTTCATTAGATTACGGGTGCGTCTCTGCTTTCCAGTAAAGCACCTGTTAAAACAAGCTCACTCGGAATGGTAAAGTAGGACGGAAAATTACAACTTAAAATCTGAAAAACTGAACGGAAAAGGCTGCCCTTTTAATTATTGTACTGTACACGTAGCTGGAAATCTGCCATTTTTCTTCCTGGACAACAAATTTGAGTTTTTTTTATACTGCAGATTATTTTTTTAATGAAACAATAAGGCTGAATTCTAGTGAAAAGTATAGGATTATGATGATTAGGAGTCAATGAGACGCCACAAATATTTTGTACCGAATCATGGTCTTCAAATGACATCAGGCATCAGCAACCTTATTTTTTCCACATTTGTTCATCATGTTCATTCTTTTAATCTCTTGAAAACTTTTGTTGAAGTGCAACTTAATTGTTCTCAATCTTCTCGAATACTATTCCAAGTTTCAGCCTCTCCATGTCAACTACAACACTGGCTTTACAAAGGTTCAGTCTATTTGTAGGGAAAAATCACAGCCTTAGAAATCATCACTAAAGATCTTAAAGCTCAGGATTAGACTGAGATTCTGTCAAAGGGCGAAGAGACCTCGTATAAGTCAGGACAAGTGGGGGATCAAACATGTGTTATGGGAAGGAAGACTCAAGTAATTGAGTGCTAAAATGGAAAATGGGCAGCAAACCACCATGGGAAATGTTTTCCTTTTTATCTTTACTATGGCACCTGCCATTACAGGAATCAACATTTTATAATAGTGGCTCTTAGACTTTTAATGCCCCTGAAAAATTGACCAATGTCAAATGTCAATAAAAAGTACATTAGCGTTAGCATCGGAACATTATACCCTGTTTGAACACGTGTTACGTGTTTTTATAAGCTTTGGAATTCCAAAAGTCATTTTACGGGGCTCCCCGGAATGAGTTCGTTATAACCCTGACATAAAGAAGATGCCCGTCATCCGTGACAAGCAGCGATTGCAGTCTTGTAAACCAACGTCTATGTGGTCGGATGAGGTGATGTTGATTATGGAGCGGCCTAACCACAGACACAGACTGGATTCCGAAAAGGTGGATTCCCTTTTAAAATGTATTTTTATTTTATGTTCATGTGTGAGGTCCATCACAAATGAAGGATCTTTTGATTTACAAAATCCTTTGACTTCAATGAATGTTCAGGTCAGTGGGGCGAAAGGAGCGCAACAATTTAAACAATCAAACCATGTGTTTACTGCTTGTTATGTTATGTATCTACCCTGATTCCCTTTGAAAGTACTATTTCATATACACTCAACTACGGCTTTAAATCATGATTATACATACTGAGGGTTTGATTAAAACAAAATTTCATCAAACCTGATTTTAGTGGTTATCAATTTGCCTCTAACTACACAACATGGAACGCAGTAGGCACAGCATCAAAACAAAAATTTGAAAAAAGCCAAGCCCTTTAAAAAGGGGACACACCCTTAACCTGGTGAACACTTTATCCGATAAAATCCTCAATAAAAAAAACGATCTTTTGGGGACACGTATTGTCATTAAAATGCAACGTGTTTTTAGAAGCTTTGGAATTCCAAAAGTCATTTTACGGGGCTCCCCGGAATGAGTTCGTTATAACCCTGACATAAAGAAGATGCCCGTCATCCGTGACAAGCAGCGATTGCAGTCTTGTAAACCAACGTCTATGTGGTCGGATGAGGTGATGTTGATTATGGAGCGGCCTAACCACAGACGCAGACTGGATTCCGGAAGGTGGATTTACCAGTGGAATCTACCAGTGGAAATGGATTGGACGTTCTATGCTGTCAGTGGCACTCAATGAATAAAATGAGTGCCCTCGAAAGGCTTAAGAACAGTTCGTAAATGTCAAATCTAAACGGGGACAAGGAGGGGGTTTGCATTAAATAAAAATGCCTCAAATGTTCATTTTTTGGTCAGCCATCCGAGATGAACACAAAAGCACGGCAAAGTCAAACCCGATGACTAGCGGCTAAGTAAGACAATGGCGGAAGCGGCATTATATGCACCGTCCTTATAAAAGAATAATAAATGGGCCCTACACAAGCTTTTATAAGCAGTGTAGGGATGAAAAGGCCTCACAGATCCCCCTCTAGCTGTTATTCTTCAGATTTTACTCAGAAAAACTTTGATGAATTGACTAATGTGAAGCAGTTCAAAGCAACATGAAGGAAGGCTCTTTCTCTAAAAGGCAACATTGAAGAGTAGTAACTGAGGGATGCCATTTAGCAATTAACTCATTCACCGCACTCAGCGGCGATCCAGGGTTAGGGTTAGCATCCAATTCATTTGAACCGGGAGGGGCTGGCATAAAGCTAGCAACGTGTGAAAGAGAGCATGCAGCACACGGGCATGTACACAATAGCATCCCTGCATGTTTACATTTCCAAAACATTGGCGACTGTTGGGTGAGTCAGATTAAATAAAGCTAGGATAACAGCCTTTACAAGACCCAAATTCCTCTCCAATTCCAACTAAGACTGAAAACCTACTTTTTGTCATACATAAACATATTGTTACCGCAGCAACACAAGTTTTGTTTTGGAAAAAGTCTCACCCAATGAAAAAATACTTAGTACCCTGTAACAAGTTTTAATTGGATAGGTTGAGTTGTCAATTGATTTTAAGATCATTTAGTTTAAACTTGACACGACTGATCAATAAATATATTCCAAAGGATTCAATTATTTTTCTCCAATGCCATTTCATTTGATTACACACAAACGGCATTTAGAGCTTTTACTGACTCATAACAAATGTTAACGTTGCTCCAAGTCATAAATGAAACTGTGATTCTTTTAAACCTTAGAAATAAATAAAAAATTTGGAGCCACGTTTTTGTTGGACAGCTGCCATCTTTTACTCCTTTCCCTGAATACATCACTTTAAGGTTGTATTAAGCGTCCCATTGTCCACTGAATGGCCACGAAATAATCTGAGAGTGACTGTGAATGGGGAGGATATAAAGCCATTAAAAACGTATTGTCCGTTAAAATCATTATACTCAAATAGATAAGGGGAGAATAATGGTAAATCAGACTTTGCCGATTTCAAGCTTTTCACAATGTTGAGAATCTGACCAAGTAGAAAGCACAAAATTGAACATCAGCAGGTAAACGAGAGAAAAGAAAGGCTCGCATGCTAGCCATTGTTCTCCTGTCCATTAATCACTCTTTCTTAAGAATTTAAACCTCTCAAACATAGTAGAGTTGACATTCACGATGCCCTCTTAAGGATTTCCTAGTAAAGGAATGTACAGAATGTAATCGGAGGATAGGCTGCCGTGTTTTGCTAAAGGGAGAACCTAACTCAAAATGCTCCACCTGAGCAACATTATGTGTCTTGTAGGGTCCTACTCTAACCCAGAAGCCACCAAAAATAAATATAAATGAAGCGAGTAAGTTACATTTGATCCTTCGTACAGTATTTGCCATATAAAAACACCCCGTCTTTAATTTAAATTGTCAAATATTTGCCCCCTAAAGATAGAAACCTGGTGATGATCTCAAATGTGTTCTTACCAGTCTCTCTTTGAAGACCATCTGTCTTAGCCACTTGAAGTCCAGTGGTTTAAACGCAGAAAAAACAAACAGTGAATCCTTTTCGTACTGTTCCGGCTTCTGAATCGCTCCCTCTGGGTATGTAATTCTCATGGTAGTTTTGGTCCCGACATCCCTCCAGTAGCCAGCCACTGGGGCTTCATTCAATCTTGAGCAAAATGCAAAAGGGAATATGAGTCTCGGGCTACAATAGCTAGCAACCATGAGTCTCAATACTTTTAACCACGAGGGTACAGTGCCGTTTTTGTGATGACGGTCTCACCTGACTACGACATCGTAGTCATCTATACGGGATCCCAGAGACTTGTTGGACAGGATACCTCCATTGCCCACAATGATGCATCTTTTACAGCTGAGACTGAAAGATAGAGGTCAAGGATTGCAAACCAAGAAAGCCTATTTCTAACATCAATTTACCTGTCCAGTTCATCTCCCAGTCCAAAGTTTTTGGTGGTCGTTAAAATGCTGTCGATAATTCTCTCTGTGGAAGAAAGAAAAGAAAACCATGAATACATTAACTAGGTATATTAATTGCCTTGGACTAAAATTCATGCTTGATTTGTTCGACCCCTACTAAGAACAAAAACCAGGCATTCAGTTATTATGCTCCTTATACTTGTATAATGACAATAAAAGCATTGAATCAATCAATTCATTTGTTTTTTTACTTCTATTTCACGACTTACTAATTCGATGTGGCTTTTACGAATCATTTGTTAGTTTCATTTCTATAATTGGTTCTTGCGGATCAGACAACGACGTCAAGCATTTTGAATGATCTTGTGTTGAATTCAGCTATATATTGAAATTTGACTTTCCTGGTTCACAGTGCATTTTATGCTTTTTAGAATATTCATTCTCAAATACCACTACATGACTGGGAGTCAAATTGGGGGTCTAGTGTTGTCAATGGGAGAAAATGTGTAAACAGATATGGAATGGCCAAATTATTGGGGTGGATATTGGGAACCTAGAATCCAACAGGGGGTTCTGAAGGGTATGTATATGTATGCAGAAACTCTCCATAAAAGCACTCGGAGAGGAATGCCGTTTTCAAACAAGTGTGTATTAAGCGGGGCGATGGAGCTCATCTCCCCTGCATGGCGAGGACCCCTCTGATCACAGGGTGAGGAACGGGGATGTTTAGCCATAGCGCACATTCCTACCGCGTTTGACCGCGTATTATGAGAGTTCAATATATTCGCCCTCTCTGTGACTATGTTTAGGGTAGTCGTGCTTGAAATTCTTCCACCCATAACATCCTAATATACCAGAACAGTTTAACCCCTTATAGAGCACATATTTAGCTCATTGGATGCCATTGACAGGACTAGATGTCCAATTTATTTCGACTACGAGGGCAATCATGTAGCATCTATCGTCGTCGATGTGGCTCTTTTTCATTAAAATGGAAGTTGTCATCAGACGTTTACCACTATTTACCATCCAATACATTTCAACTGGGAGGGTAGCAGCCAATGACATCTAATGATCAAGCTGCTGAAGAATAAAAAGAACAGGCCATTGTTTGGATGTGGTGTGGATATCTGGCGTCAAGCATCACCCCGAGCAGCATAACCACATGGTTGAGGACCACACCTGGACCCAGGCGGGTAGGACTCACTTTCCGAAGGATGACATGATAGCTAATTGGTAAGTACCAGAATGTAAACATTTCTGTTGAGTATGTCTCGTTGCAGAGAAAAAGACAAATGGCTGTAGGTTGTCAAATGTCAACACTACTCTTGAATGACAAAAATCTTTTAAATACAACACAGGAGGGTTGGAAGTATCATGCAAAATATAAACACAGACCCCTTGCTGAAAGTGGTATAGCCTAAACAACATAGAAGAGTGAGGAAAGAAAGGTATTTTGTTCTGCACTTTTGTAAGCACTCTGATGCAAATTGACTAGTAACACGCTGTCTAAATCTTTCCATTTTCAACACCATTTCACTTTAACCTTCACTGTTCAAACTAGTATTGAAGCAATACTAGTATTGCTGAAACTGAATTAAAATGGAATTATCAATATTGGTGACTACTAAGAAATGTTATAGCCATAAAGTGGGAGTCTGGCAGCGAATTAATGTTCTTTGTCAGCCCTCTCATTGGACAGCTAGCGCAAAGGCAGACAATGAAACAAGAGTGTCTGGCCAAGCCATGAAAGCAATTGCTTTAGAGATTAAAATGACTGCATGATTTAGTTGCAAATAATTTTTGTTCTCTTTAAAAAAAAAAAAAAATTAAATACAGTCAAGTATCACCAATGTCTGACACAACACAGCTGTACAGTATCAAGAGCCAAAAAACTATCGGCGCAACACTAATTTAAACTGGAGCAACATAATTTATGTCATTAATATGAACAATTACATTGCCCAGTGATGTGCGATTTGAATCAAGCCAATACATGTGAGCATGACATAATGCCACTGCTACTGTTACATCCTGCTCTGACAGCCAAAAACAGCATGCGAGAAAGTGCATTCCACCTGGCTGCATCATCCGAAAACCATAACGTTGCGGCCCTTTTGGACAATTAATGAAATGCAGGTACTTTATTGTGGGAGCTGCTTATTTTAACATGTCATCAGGAGCATGCCCAGACGTTGCGTCAAAGTGCAAACAGGCAAGTGGAGGTCATAGAAGCAACAGGTTACCGCTTCCACATTAAGACTATGAAACTGGCTTGTAGTGAAATACAAGCAAAATATGCAGTCCTTAATAAGCAGAATGCTTTTGATTATCTTGATTTAGCGCAGATGTTTCCAGCACGTTCAGCATTCCAAACAAATAAAGTTTCGATGACTGATCAGATTTAAATGTTTTAGTGATCACATTTACTGTACCAATATTTAGAAGTATACATCACTGAACCTCATTTACATCAATGTTGCTCAATCAATTGTTAAATGTTTTTGTATTCAAAGACTTTCATGTATCTCATAATCAGACTCAAATCATGCCCCGATAGGCAGCGAATGATGTCAACTCTTCTTTTGAATGAGAGGCATGGTTAAACTCACTGATCTCAATCAGAAGGTTAACAAAAGTAAGCGGCAACATCAATACTGCAAGGGCATGATTTTATCAACATCAGAAACAGACTTCATGAGATACACAAAAACATGCCACGAAACAAAGTCCAAAACAATGACTATTTCGTATTCTTACCTTGGGTTTTGAAGCCGAACGGAGGCAAGTAATTGCTGACTTTAGTGAGACGTTTGAAGTTTTGGTCAAGAAACATGGGCGCTGCTTTCACGAACCTGTAGTAAAAGAGAGCGGGGGAAAGGATTAGGGTTTATTTTCTCAGATGAAACTAAACATATTACAGTAAGAAACATTCTGTCTGGATCATTTAATCCACGGTGACTCAATCTAAACACACTAGTCTCCTTTCTAAAGAGGGCGAGCAAATTGAAAGCAATCAAGATCTGTAAAATAAAACAGATACTTTAGCGGAAGCCAATGCTTTTAATTAAATACACAACCTGTAAATTCCAGAATTGTTTCTCCTTTATCCTGTGTGTGTGTGTGTGTCCTGCTGTGATGAATCGATTCTGGAAAATCAAAGTCATTTCCTGACCGTCACGCCCGAATCCAGAACGCCGTGATTCGGGTCACTTCTTGCATTGGAGTCGCAAGATGGATGTGTTTGTATGACCCAGTGCTGTTATGGGCAAAACAGCTTAAGGAGATCTTCAAATCACACTTTTTTTATAGCTCCAATAGCATGCGTATGCTATTTCATTAGAATTGTAGGTGGATTTTCAACCAGCTTGTAGCCAGGCCACTTGGGTTCACAAAAACTATGTGTAGCTCAGCAGCACAATGACCAAACATGGCAGACATTAAGCAAAGGCCTCGTAACTTCTTCTCCCTGGTCTCTTTTCCACACACCCTAATCTGTCTTTAGATAGCTTCATTACGCTTCAGCTTCAAAGTCTGCAACACCGAGAGGTCGACAGGGGGGACAAGCAGCGGTCTATCCGACGTCTCCATTCCAGACCAGAAGACCGGGGAGGCTGCTTGTTGTTAAAAGGCTGAGGGCTCCCAAACCAGCCAAGAGGCTACAACACATTGTCTTCATTTCCTTTCCAAAATCCATCTCTCACTGGCAGTATTTTCATAACCGTGTATCCTCAAGTTCACTGGCAACACATGATTAAGTCCTCTATTCCTAATTGTTTGTGAAAAAACTAAGGGCAAGTGTGGAAAATCAATTGGGTTGTAGAGAGCAATAGCGTCAGGAAGCAAACATGGAGGAAACAAAAAAAAGATTAGCAGAAGAGGTGATGGACCTGCCCTATAGAGGTGATGTTGTTTTTCCTAAAAGCTCCACCACCTATTTACACAATACACTGGAACATCTCATTGATTTATTTTTCTATTGGAACCAGCCTCTCCCAGTTCCAATGGATTGGATGTCTATCCCCGTCACTGTCAAATATTAAACTCACTGCAAATATTTGTCACTCATGGTGTGGGTAATGGCCACAACTCATGTTGTGACCAAACCTGTCCCAGCTCTCTGCAATTGCAGTGAATTGCAGGTCTGGTTTTGTCAAAACTCTTCCAAGCCTTTTTTAAGACACTACAATTAGGCGTGGGGAAGAATGGTTTACAACAACACAACAGTCATAACTTCAAAATTCCTGTCAGTTTAACTCATTGATTGCCAATCGTTCATCTGCTGCCACCCTGCCTGTTCAAATGATTTGGGCATCTACTAGTAAAGAACTCATTTAAATTCACAGCAGAAAGATGAAAAGAACCAGCCTATAGATAGAACCGCAATGAACGAGAAACAAGGCCGCCAAGAAATCAAAGAAGGCGATGACATCACAGAAAGTTGTGGAGGATTCTTTGGGCTGTGTGGGTTTAGGGTAGAAGGAAGCGGGTGATGAGTCATGGTCCGGCAGACAGGAAGTTGGTTGGTGTAGTTCACAGAGAAACCCTGTGAAGATCCAGGACTCGATAGCAGAAAGATGGGGGACCTTGTATTCAAACGACAAAGGTTCTTCTGTGTCAAAGGGGGATTACGAGGACAACAGTAAAGTCCTGTGGTTGGACGAGATGATAGAACCGTGACTGAAACTGGGGAACATTGAACAGGAATGTGGGAGTTTCTCTGTTTCTATCCCAGAAGCGCTTCGGGCGCCGCCGTCTGTGCATGACAGTGTGCACTACTAATTCCCCCCCAAATGTCATTAAATTAAAACCATCTCGTTTATAGCTCTTTTGAAATTCAAACCACACTTGTTCTATATTTGTCACACACAAATGGCATTTCCTCTCACCTTGGATAGATGGCTGTCATCTTCGCTGCCGCGTATCCTGGCTTGCACACACCTTCGCTGAGATTGCCGTACTTGTACGCCAACTCCGGTGGCCTGTAAGTAAAAGCGCAAAAGTATCCATTCATCAGTCCCACGACGATCGACGATTATTAATTACACGGGACACATTTCCGACCCTCCAAAGCAAAGATGTCAAACAAGCCACTTGAGCGATGCTTAGGAAGTTGAAAGAATTCCCCGACGGGTCAGCATGTTACGTGTGACGTGACAAAGCAGAGAAGCCTTGTAAAAATAATCAAGATGGCTATGCTAAAACTAAAACCTTTGCACTGATGGATTCTGTGAATCTAGTTCAAATAAACAAGGAGGGGAAAGCCAGAGAGGCCCAAAATACCAGTTAGCAGAAGCGGCAGCCACCGTTTACATTAAATCTACAAATCTTCCAAACAGATTTCAAGTACAAAATTAACTTTGCCATGATACACCTCTGTTATAGAGACAGACACCGACGTGTCAACTAATGGCCTACCCAACACTGACAGTGTTAAATCGATGATAACCCTTGAAAAATGATGATAGCCTGTGTTGTCATTGTTATTTAGAGATTGAGCGTTAAACCCAACCTAGTAATTATACCGTTTGTAGCTCCGATGCAGATGTGTCATGTCTACAAACTCAATTTCTACTGGTAACGTATGTAATTTCCACATAAAGGTGTAGGTGGTATGTACGTCCCACCGTGTCTACTTTTTCAGCCATTTGTGAATAACAATGGTTAAGGACAACCTGTTTTTGGCATTATTTTAAAAAAAAAAAGGCAGAAAAATGATGTACTCACAACTTTGCGTCCAAATTCAGCAAAAAGCCCTGCTTGTCATACACTGGAAGAGATAGAGAAAAGAAAAAAAAAGTAATATAATTTTTCTTAGATGGAAACTGGCAGAAACACAATGGGTTAAGTAGCTTATATTCATTGGTGATGGTAAACTGTCTACCAGCACTTGTAGTTGGACACAAACACTGTTTTACACAATAGCACTAGAATTAAAGGGATTAAGATACACAAGCAAAGTTAGTGAGAAGCCAGCCAAAACAATCTGTCGAGTCTAAAATAGAGTGAGGGGGGAAAAAGGATTAGCGTTCACCTATGGACAACCAAACTGGCAGCCAATAGGTGCCTGCTATGATGTTGAGGGCAAAGCCATTTGGAAGACAGAGAAACAAAACAAAAAGAACAATGGAAATACAAGGGTGTCCCAAAAATTTATTCACATTTGGGATTATTGGAATGAATTTTAATATCAAAATCTATAGATTTCCAAATGAGATCCATTTTAGTCATTTATGGGTTTAACGGTCAAATCAGCACTCATTTCTTTTAACCTTAATCTGGCCTCTATTACCATTTCCAACCAAAATAAGGATAAAGAGCATTTAAAATGAATCTATTGAGCTTTCTGTGCGTACATTTCTCGAGACACCCTTTTATTCTGCTCTTATGGCGTGTACATTAGGGAGAGACAAGGTCTAAAGCCCACCGCACATCGACCTGGACAACGGAGACGATTCCCAGCTGTTCATAGACGATTTAAACTATTATAATATATTTAATTAAAAATTATTCAGCTTTACTACACCATTACATCAAAGACTGATCCAGTCACAATAGGAATATCATGCAACGAGAGCATCCCAAATGAACAGACCTCTGAAGAAAATGTGGTCATTTGTGGAAAGCTGCCGCCATCAACCTGCTATCCAGAGTATTGCATTTAAAAGCGGACTATCTCTAGCTTTAAGACGTGCAGTAAACCAGAACTATATAAATAAATATACTTGATGGGTTGTACTGTACAGAAGCCTTTTGCATTCTCTTTAAAAATAAATTTTATATTTAAAAAAAACCTGGGTGCCAAACTCTTGTTTTTCTAAATAACTTTCCGGGAATGTTTTTTGAATTTTTTTTCCCATTCATTAATCATTTAAGAAAAACAACACAAAATATTTTGGAAAA
Organism: Stigmatopora argus; assembly: GCF_051989625.1. Lineage (NCBI taxonomy): Eukaryota > Metazoa > Chordata > Actinopteri > Syngnathiformes > Syngnathidae > Stigmatopora > Stigmatopora argus. The sequence goes on from NC_135398.1 coordinate 7,560,886, forward strand.
ACGGTCAGGGCTTTTTTTAATTTTTTTAAAGTGAATGCAATACGCTTCCGCAATCCTGTCTGATGAAAGATTAGAAATAAAATAGTATAAAAAATCATGCTCCTAGGGGTCAGCAGTGACAAAATTATACAAATAGTCACACAACTTAATATATTAGTAAATACAAATTGAAATATATGGGAATTAACATTTAACCTATTGTTTTTATCCAGGGAAAATTGTGCCTTTTTCTATTGCTTGTGTCCATCTGTGACTCCTTTTTTTTAGACACAGGCACAAATCTAAAAAAAAACTAGTCACCAAACCCCACACAACAGTTCAGTTTGGCCACGTCACTGTGTGCAGCGGGCCTAGGACCACCGCAATGTACCCCACCGAGCCATTAGTGTCAACAAACTAGTTGAACAAAACAATCAAATTCTAGACAGTCAGCTCAAACACAATTTTCAATCTTCAAACGCCATCAAAATTGTTACCATCTCAAGGATTGCCATATGAATATGACCAATAAATGAATAAATATCAAAAGACAACAAAGAAGAAAAATAAACCCACGGGTTCCTTTGGCGGGATTCAACTAAATGCACCGTCTTATGATATACATACATCCTATGACACCAAACTTGGCCCGTTTGCAACGTCGACCCATGTACCGCTTTTAACAAGGTAAGCATTAGTGGGAAGAAGAAAGAGCAAAATATTACGCCTGTGGTTGTGGAGTTGGTCTTGACAAAGAAGCTGAAGGAGAAAGATAAAGACAAGCAAAAATTGGAATGCATGACAGCTCTCTAGGTCGGCTGGAGGATGAGGGCTTCTACCAAAGCAGCCAGGATGACAAGTTTGAGTGTATGCGCAGGGTCAGGGGTCCCTGGACATAACACTGGAAACAGCAAAAGCCGTGAGGTTGTACAAATGATGTCCAATTTAAACCCATCGTGCATATATAGTTGGCATTTACCAGACTGCATTTGATGGATACAGACAGTAGAGGGCAGGATTTCTATACATCGCATCAGAATTTATACTTAGGATTTGGATGAAATTGATCAAATTGAAAATCTTTCAAAGCGGAATTCAATCTTGTCCCGTCTGTAGTTTCAAACCCTTTTTGTGCGTGTTGAAGGGATTTAAATATTTTAGTCAAGTTTGCTCGTTTAGAAAAGATTTTCATGGGAGGCTCTTCGATGGGGGGGGGGAAAGAGGAAGACGAAGAAGAATGGGTAAAGAAGGTTCACTTGGTGGAGCTGCAGATGTACCTGAGCCAACTATTCTTCCCACGGAGATATCCGTTTCCAGTTCTGAAACACAGAAGGGTTAGTTAGCAGCATTCGAGGGCAGTCTTTGTCAGAAGCATTTGACTTGAAAATGAAGGTAGGAGAACCAAACAAGCACGCAGGAAAGAAGAAAGATGAATTAGTTGATTCTGAGGCTGAATTGTCAACGCCCCGTGATTTATTCAAAGTCAGATGAAATGGAAACAGCATTAAATCCAGAAACACACTCACTGTGCTTTAAGGATATTATTGCAGCTGTGTGTCGATGCAATGAACACACACACACACAATTGGGGTAAGAAAATGAAAGGTAGATGAATGTGAAAAGGCAAAGCTTTAGTTGATCAGTTAGCATTGATTTGTACTCCATGGCAATCAACCACCACCTAGCAGCCCATAAGGTTGACAGTCATCCCGTTTTTAATGGGCGGGCCCACTACCTGCAACTCTTTTCACTTCATTGCCATTAGTGAGGACAACAGTTGTCACTTCAGCATCAAGCTCTGAAAACAAAAGGGGGTTAAGATACTGAAAATAGTTGCTGCCATACCGCTGTGAGAAAAATAGTGCCATACAGTTGGTACGCATTAACACGTGCACACATAAGAGAGGCAGTGGGGACAGAAAGACAGGTAGAAAAAGGCAGCCTTTAGAATTATCAGATAGTGACGCGGCCAGATAGGAATGGAGTGGATCGTTGGAAGAAAAATAAATAAATAAAGTTGGACACAGTATTGCACATCTCCACAAAACCTTAAAACCTTAAATTCCCACAATGAAGAAAATAGGCATCTCGTCACACTCGCAAAAACAGCATTACCCATCAAAAATCTTTTAGTAACATTTTTGACCATCTTTTAATGAAGTAATTGGATAAATTACAGATAAAACTTTGGAAACTGACCTATCTACAAGAAACCCTTTGCATTCCGAGATTAAATTAAACCAGTTTGTTGCTTCCCGGCGATTTCTACGGATTGCCTCGGTCACCGGATGGCGGTTAAGTGGTTAGACATGAATCGGACAAGAGCGTTTTCTTTGGAAGTCTAATGATTTTCAAATTGCAGCAAAACTAGTAGCCAATGAGCATTCATGAACTTCTAAACTTGTGACTATCAGGAGACCTTAAAATGACTTTTCTGATTTGCAATTTTAAAGTGGTGGGGATGGGAAAAAAAATGATTACTACTCCTGTAGCCAAATTGTCTGCCAGGGGTGTGCCGTATATGTACACTATACGTACTTCTATACGGCTGCCGCATCAACTGAACAGAGCACTATTTGTTCTCCTAGGAACTCACTAAAAAAAGGATACTATGCACAACATTGTATCTGGACCAGGAATATCTTTGAGATAAAAAGAAAAAGTAGGTACAGCTAGGGGAGAACGGGGCTCGTTGTCCCGTGGGTTGGTTGCAGCACAATATTAATATTGAAATATAACGTAAGGAGCAATTCATCTTTTTAAGGTCGACTTGAAATTCTTAAAGTCTTTACGATTTCACTTTCTACAAGCGACAGTTTTGATTCACATTCTCTATTCGACAAATTTCTTGCTAGCTGGTAGTCGATATTTTAAATCACTGGAGAAAAAAAATAAGTGTGCAATCAAAGCCTGGATTATGATTTCCAGAAATACATGATGTTGATTGGATGATATTCATGAAGAGTTAAAAATGTGACAATCAATTCCACTCTTCTTTACAATACCAAAACAGCCTATTATGAATACAATAAACAGAAATTGTAGTGCATTACAGGTATACACAACGAGGTTAAGTATTTGGTGAGCAAACCATTTTGCATAATCCAAGAAGCATGTTACCGTGGATGCATCTATGTCATTTATATTTTTGCCGCTCTTAGCGGTGCCTGATTTAATTTGTCGAGACAATGGAGGACAATGTGCACCTTCTCATGCCAGTCAAGTAAAATAAACAGCTACCAAAAAAGCAGACCATGAAGCACTATTATTGCTGAAACTATTCATGAAGAAGAATGAGGAAGGGCAATCCCTGGAGAACCAGGCTGCGTGCGATCAATTACAGCAGGTTCTTTGGAAAGCTAACATATCTCACCGGCCTTAGAAACCACTAAAAATTAGAGAACAGAATAGTATGTATGAATGTCATGGGTTAAGGTGGCCTGGTGGTGGAATGAGTGGTTAGCGCGGGCCACATTAACTGAGAACATTAACCACTTGTGGTCTGGGGCAGGATTTACGTTTTTTATATTGGTAGAGAAACAGGCAATGTGATGGAGCCCTATATGAGATAAACATCCTATCCATTAACAGTGATATGGATCCATTCCATTGGAACTTAGACAATGCCTCCCATTACCACTTAGAAAAAACCTTATTTATAGTTATTTTTTAATTAACTAATTGGCTGCCATTAACACCAATAGATGCCCATTTGGACTAGGAGGATGGCATCAATTGTGCAATTGCTGCCGATTTTTCAAACTCCTGCAAAGCCTACCTGTCCAAATTGGATTGGACGTCTATCGTCGTCAATGACATTGAAAGATGACAAGTTCAGTGACACTCCAGTTCAAATGGCCTATGGCAGAAGATGTGTTAAATACATTCGCATACACAAACAGGCTCTTTTCTGTATTTTTAGACTTATTTTAATTTCCTGTTTCATACAAATGAAAAACATTTACTTACCGATTCAATGCCAAATAAAATGGGCATATTTTTAGTCTTTTTTTCATATGCATACAGCATTCCCTCAAGCTACAGCTTTTTATAAATTAAATGTGTATGCTCAAAGTGCTCCACAAAGACTGAAGGGTGTGAAAAACTGCTTAATCAAATACTTCTGGCTTCAATCCAAGGTATTAAAGCACAACACTAGAACAATTCAGTATTTGCATGCTTTTATTTTTTCAAGGTTAACATCCTTTAGGGAGGTAAAACTAGCCTGAATTCCTGATACAAATAAGCCACAGTAACAGGAAATGGGAGGGGAAAAAAGCTTTTTGCAGATCAATCACGATAGCATTTGAGTACTAATCGAAAATTTCCGGGCAAGCCGAAAATAATTAGAAAAACAGTGTCTTGATAAAGAAAAGACGACATGACACACCTATTACAGCCGTTGCAAACATCTGGCTTATCTGCATTAAGCAGCTGTTAAGTGTATCTTTATCGCTGCCAACTATATTCACAAAGCCAGGATTATTGCAACTGTTTCAGTATGGGTTACAGATCAGATGGGTTTTCCTTTCCTGATACAATAGCAATAAACGTCCACCAATTCCATCCAGTAGTGAGTACACAACAGCAGTCTTTTACGCAGCATAATCTTCTAAAGCATTTTTTCCACATGAAAATATGAAGGCAGCACTTCAAGTCAATAACGAGAGAGACTGATTATTTAGAGGTGATCCTTTTTAGTGAGACAGCAAAGTTCAGACGACCAGAGTGGAAGCCAGGGGAGATTTGCCACTTTGCTCTCCGACCTTTAAAGCTAACATCTGGCAACGCAAGCCCCATGGATAGTATTAACTGACAAGTTATTTGCGTTTTCTTTTTCTATAAGCAAAATCATTAGATTAAGTCTGTTTACTCACAAATGATTACGGTTAACTCGTTGGGCAGCATTGATGATGATCGAAAAATCTGATCTGCTCTAAAAACACACTGTATTTAAATACATTGAACCCACAGCATTAACAACACTTAAACTAAGGTAATATATCAACAATATTCCTACTGTTCCAACCACTTTAAAATGTTATTTCATGAATTAATTTACTGGCTGTCGTTGACGGCGACAGACATCAAGGGCATTGAAATCTTATCACTAACTGAGTGCTATGCCAGTACTACTTCTTTATTCATATTTTGCTGTGTTTTTCATTGTTTTCTGAAAAATGGCTCAAACAGGCACCAGCAATTTTGTTGCTGGGTGAACGAAAATACATCACGATGTCCAAATGTCATGCACAAATCATTTGTTACTCAGAAGCAAAGATAATTTTTTAAATCACCCTGGGTGCATTTGCGTGGAAAAATGGCAGTAAGGGAGGAAACATTCCTTATTAATCCTTTAACTAATCCAAAGTAGTTAAGCCTTCAAATCGAGAACTCCTGCCCTATAGGGAAAACATAGGGCCAGTCGGAAGACATTTGGGGCAGAATGTTAATTTAGGCTAAAGAAAAAACACTTATAGACATTACATTAAAAAATAAAAAAAGTTCAAGAGTAATCTAAAAGCCTCCTCTGCAGGTTATCAATAGCAGTTTAAAAAAATAGCCTTGGAAAGCCATTAGCTGTGATAATTTAGTTTCTATTTAACAGGCATAAACATAGATAATCCATTGGGTTACAAAGTATTCCAAATAATCACCTATATTTATTCTAACAGCCCTAATCAGAGAAATGCATTTCAGTCCTTTAAATCAGTCAATTGTGACTCTTCTGTTCACGATTGAATTTGTCTTGAACCAAGCTAGGGATTCATATTTACGAGCGGAAATATCGAAAGTCATTTCCTGTTGGCAGTTGCAAAGCCACAGGAAACAGAACCTTTCTTGCGCAACTTATTCGGTGCTTGTACCTCAGTTAGCACAACAAAACCCACACTAATGAGTTGAATGAATAGGACGTAAAAGAAGACACCAGACTGAAACACATGGACGACGGTCAATCAACATCCAGTGGGAAACGAGCAATCTCAAACAAAACAGAAAGAAAATGGCGAGAGGCTTCAAATATGAAGTGAGGATACATACAAGTCAGAACAAAGCTGTGACTTACGTGGCTTCTGGCCCCATACGTTTAGATGTAGCTTCCCTGATGAGTAGTAAATAAAGACGAGGACCAGCATGGGACAGAGGATGAACACCAGCTTGTGTGTGGGCTTCATAGTCTTCATTCTAATGGCACTATCCAGGTCATCACCTGCACAACAAACTTATTTCATTTTCTGAAACTCAATGGTAAAGTAATACGGTAATCCCTCGAATATCACAGTTAATGTAGACCAGACATGGCCGCGATAATCCAAAAATCGCAAAGTAGGGTCACCTATTATAACTTTTTTTTCCTTCAGTGCTGAGTCGTAGTAGCGAGAGAATGGCTTCCGCTTACGAGTTTCAGCATGTATTTTCACATTTATGAACTTAAAGAAATAATAATAATATAGCAGAAGAAAAAAATCACAAAATAGTGAATTCGTCATAAGTGAAGACACGATAATCGAGGGATTAGTGCACAATGGTCACAACAAAAAATTGTTGACATAAAAGCCAGATCATCAGGAAAAGAAAAGCTATTATTACAAGGAGGAATGAAGGTAATGTCACGAACAAATAGCCGAAACATTTTTTTTGTCAACCCAATGATCCAGTCCCATCACATTTTTAACCATTTGGCTCCCCGATGCTGTGACAATATATGCTTCCGAAAAATTGCATTTTACTTCCAACCTTCCATTTTCTTCCTTTGCATAATTCATTGATTTTGTGGAGACCACTTCCCATTCAAATATACCAAAATTAACTTTGAGTTAATTCACATATTCATTAAGAATATTTTTTTCACAGAAAATAAATGAGCTTTTTGTAGTTTAAAAGCCAAAAAAGTCCAGTAAAATGTTCTTCCACATTTGTCTTATGTTTACATTCGAACAGCTGTCTAGCAGAGGGTGCTTATTTCTTTAAGCTGGTGAAAGATGGCAGCACCTGACGGACTCTAAACATCATGTGCCCATGATTTTCTTTAATGTCTTGAAATAGAAGGGGAATTTAATGAATAATTGGAGTGCAAATCCTACATAATGCACCTTGGGTTCTCAATGGTTAACCAAGGACAGCATATTGGCAGACTGCACAAATAAATCTGCAGCTCATTCTGGATGTGACATCATCTTTTGCTTGGAGTATTTTTAGTGGCTAGAACAAAGGTAGCTGAGTTAGTAAGGAATTGGGAATCTATTTTTAATCCTTAAGCATTTTCAGTCACTTTTTAATGGATTTTCATCAAAACAATATACATCACTTTACTGTAGTATTTTATAAAACCTTTAAATATCTTTTGCCCACTAGTGTCCCACTATCCCTAAAAGGGTGCACAGAATTATTGAACAAGCATATCCCTATTTTTTTGTTAATCATTTTCTGTGATTGATTATCCTCAAATGCCAATCCAATTTAATCAAAAGTTGACACTAGACTTTTGAACCCTTTAGTAAGTACCCCAAGTAAGTAACTATATCTGCCTCACTACGAAATTTTAAAACTCAGTTATTATTATAAATCCTTGTATTTATATATTCTTTATACATAATTATAAATACATTTATAAACTTATACCATGAGAACGGTGAAAAATAACAACAGAAGGAATAAAAGTACACTGCTTAAGCCCCAGGTATCAGTCAAAATTGTTAAAAAATATATATTTCTTTCTTTCATAGTATTTGACTCCTTGTATTCCATTGAAGGCAATAGAAATTCATTTAAACTGAGCGGACTCATTTTTCAGTACCATTGACGGCGCAAAACGTCGAATCAATTTTCTAACGCCACCAACAGCAGTGAACGAGTTCACCAGAAAAAATAAACACATAAGATGAGTTTACTATTTATTCTTGTGTCACATTCTTCAAAAGCAGAAACACCACAATTTAAAGCGCCTCCAAAACGAGAAGAAACGCCACCGATTATGTCTGAACAAACATAACGGAACTTTACAGTCCCCCAGCACAACACGTCAGCTTCTCTCCATCACGCCGCAAACCGGAAAAACTGCCATGATTAATGACGCCTTAATAATATTTAAGTCAGAAGAACCTCGGGGCTACCAAAACGAGACTTTCTGTCTTGCTTTTTGCAGCAAACGTCCGCAACCAAAATGCTAGCTTCACCATGCTAACCGAGGCAATGAGCCTCCATAGTAGTCGCCAGGCCTGCGATAACAACCACAATGTGGCCGCAATGCTTCAATCACAAACCGGCCAGGTGCACGAAGAAACAACCTGGCCTAAGGAATTTCACTTTTCATTAAAAAAATAGATTAAAATTAAAAATAATAATAATAATACACTGTAAAAAGGTGATGTAAAACCCCAAATTCGCCACAACCCCCTCCCAAATCACGTTTTAAAAAGCCAGTGTTGATTCTAGTTCCCCATAAAAAGAATGCATTTACCTCGTCTCCTCCTTCAAAGCCTTTCGCTTCTTTAAGACCGATATCCTAATGGTTGTAATGGATGGGATGATAAAACGAGCGTGTTCCTTTTCCCCTCCAGGCCATGACGGTGAAACCCGAGAAAGTAACCCGAGGGAGCAAGAAAAAGAAGAATGCTGCGTGGCTGCACCGTTCGAACTTGCACACATGAAGTCGGCCAAGCGTGGAAGAAGCAAGCCGGGGGAAGATTGGCGTCCACCCCCCGGAGTAGCGGCGACACTGTCCGTCACCGTCGCTCACATCAAGCGTCTCGGGAAATGAAGGAGTTAGCAAGAGAACCACCTCCTCTTTTTCATTCTTCTCCCAACCCCTTCTTCCTCTTTCGTTCTTCTCCTCCTCCTCCAATGACTGGCTCTTCGTCTGGGGAGGGGGCTTAACACGGTGCGACCCTCACTCAAATTCTAAGCATATTGGATTTTTGTTTGGATTTTTTTTTGCACGTTATAAAGAAAAAATATAAGAAAAACTAAGCAGATAAATGATAAAGTCGGACAAGATCATTGCGACAATAATAGTCAAGACGACAATAATAATAACAGAATTTCCTCAGTAGGCTGAAGCAGTGCATTATTTAAACATATAGTACATCCTTCTCCAGTTCTGAATTAATAATCAGTCAGTCATTTTCATAGACCCATATTTACAAAAGTGAATAACCCTATCAATGATATGGAAAATACCCTAAATAAATTAGTCAATTGACAGATCATTTGTGAAAGCACCATATGTACCAAATATTTACATAAATTTTCATTTTAGAGCATATTAAGTTCTATTATTCCAGAAATTGTGTTTAAATCTCACTATTTTTTTCCACGTAATGTCCCGTATTATTTTATTGTGTCTTCTTTTTTGGAAATATTTGAAGATATCTATGTTTTACTACTATTTACACTGTAAAGCGCACCTCCATTTCATTGTACAATTGTGCAATGCCAATAAAGGCATCCATTCATTCAATTTTAAGTGCTACTCTAACAACCAGTGAGCAACAGTGCAAGTTACTAAACTAACTTGTAATGACTTGTATACAATGGAAAGACTTGCATTTTGATCGATATCTAGACCAAACCAGTTGCGACAAAATCCTTTCCAGTGACAACTTTATCTATGTGGAACCTTTGCGGCCTGTTGTTTTTGTCATTTGTCTTGTGTTATTGTAGTCGCCTCATTGAGTAACATTTAAACAAAAATAAAAAATAAAAACAGACGGTGGCAATATGTTGGGTGAGTCTAGGTGTGGTGGCTTCTACATGCCATCTGGCTTGACAGCAAAATGTATTTGCTGAAGAAAAAATGGAGTTTCGCTCATAGACTGATAAGGTAAAAATGTTAAGACGGGTATGAAACAAAGTCTGCCACAAAAAATGATACTCAATTAACCCTTTCAAGGAATGTGGTACCTACAAGTGAGCAAGTGACTCGGGTCATTAAAAAGATGTCCAATCTATTTTGACAGAGAGTGGTGAATTAAATTGGTGAATTAAACATGTGACACGTTTTTACAGTATCGTGTGGCAAATACCTCCACGCACACAAATCCATAGCGCTATTTGTCACAGATCGCTTAACTGGGTTCAATTCCTATTAACGGCGATGACATAAAGAGGACCGAGTTACAAGAGCCTAAGGGCGATCAAGGAGACGGGAGCCAGTCTTCCACATTTGCGTGTGGCACAGAAGCAAGCTGATCTATAAATATTCAATCAAGCCGGAAACATAATCTGTTCAGCCACTCTTCTCCATTTTGCAGATTGTCCACCATCCACCAGCACAAACCAGACAAACAGCACATACAAACATGGATGGACTACAAACAAAACAAAAAAATCAGTGAATAAAAGCAATAAAGTACAAATATTTGACGAGAAATTTGTCAAAAATTTTGGGATTCCATTGTATTTAAATGAGAACCCTATTAAGGGATAAATAAAGTTCATTTTGTGCCCTAAAAAGTTATAAAATAATGTCTTTTGAATGATTTTTTTTGTAGATATTACTGCTTCCATATCCTGCGTGAGCCAAGTCATTGTAGAATATATATCAAAAATCGAAAATATTTCATCCTACCTAGAGTTTTAAATAATTTCAAATTATTACTGCATCTGTTAATCTACCGCAATTTCTTATCTCGGATAACTTAACTTGTCTGTTAATGGTAGATAAGGCTGATTGGTAGCGACCACAAATAACTAACGCCTCAAAGTACAAACTGTGAGTGACTGATAAATTCCTCTTTACTGCACCGTGGTAATTTATTGGTGCGATTACGCAGGATTGATGAGATTATGACAATGGTTCGCTGAGTTTCAAATGTCAAGTAGCGCTAGTTTTAGCACGAGTGTTGCAGCCCTTGCCTCGCCGTTGTGGAATTGTGTAATTAGAGGCTAGGTGTGTTTTTGTGTGCTGATACTGGCATTTAAGTGGGAAGCCAAGACGGAACCTTGACAACCTCCCCACCCCCACCCCCTTTCATCCTTGTTTGTCCGGATACGAGTGTTTGGTTGGCGATATTCTGGATGAAACACACTTGGCGGGACAGCTTGGCTACACGTTTGGTGGAGCATTTTTGGATCATTCAAATACAAATTATTGGGGGTAAAATATGTGCTGGCCACATCTAGTGCTGCAATTGGATGTCAAATGAGGGGACGCAAAATATCCTCCCACGAGCCGCCATTAACCCTTGGGCCTCATGTTTAAGACCACTGCTAACAATAATTTTCTATATGGACGGGAAAAACCCAAAGTCGAGTTGCTTGAGAGTAGCATGTAGCGGATGAGCACATTATTATTAATGTATGGAGGTTATTGGGGCTGCTTTGTAACTCATGGCCTGGCCGTGTTGTTATTACACAAGACAGGTGGTACAGACAGTCATAAGAAGAGATGAAACTATGTCTAAATTTAAACTTAAATATCATGATTAGCAAAATTTTAAAGCAGAAAATGGGTGTAAGGGAACGTCTTACCGGTGCATGATTTTGTTGGGCCTTTTGTTACTGCAAAATGCCAGAAGTTGAAATGATCGTCTTCAATAATGAAAGAACATGTCTCAAAGTACGTGTTTGGGTCTACAGTGGTACCTCGACATACAATCTTAATCCGTTCCGGGACTGAGATCGTATGTCGAGCTTTTCGTAACTCGAGCGGACATTTCCCATTGAAATGAACTAAAAACAAATTAATTTGTTCCAACCCTCTGAAAAAAACACCAAAAACAGGATATTGGATTGGAAAAAAACGTTTTATTTCTTCTATTTCGCCATCTATTAACAAAGTAACACATAACTAGTGGTTTAATAGTAATAAAATGTGTTTAAGAGAAGTAAAATTAGACGCATTTCGCGGAGGGTAGAGACAGCGATATCGGCCTATCGTTGTTGTGTGCACGAGGATACTTCATTACCCAGAAAGCCCTCTTTTTGTCCGCGCATGCGCGTTGTGCGTTTCCTGGTCGAAACTCGTCTGAATAAATCGTTCAGTGCTCGTAGATAGATATCTGTTATACATGAAAGAGATACGGCAAAAAAGACAGTGAACTACAATGATAAACAGCCTCTCATGTCATGGCCACCTGGCTTGGTCGCATCTCGAAATTTTGATCGTATCGCGGGCAAATTATTCGATCAAAATTTTCGTCGTACCACGAACTGATCGTAGGTCGAGGTACCACTGTTTAACTGTGAAATAATCTTAAGTAAACAAAGAATGTTTCAATACGTGTCACAGCCTTTATCCGTGTCACAGCCCTGCATCTTTGTCAGAGACTTTGTATGTCACGCAATCTTGTCCTAATTAAACTGTTGATGCACAAAGCGGAGTCGGAGATTGGAAAGCGGAAACAGTCGAAGATTGACCAGAGTCTTACGCAGTCTGTTCTCTCTCTGTGCTCTCCTTCTGCAGAAGCGTCAAAATCTCACTCATCCGTCTTGGCGTGCTTACTTGTGTTCGACCTTGTTGAATGTTCATCGTGGACCGGACAATAACTTCAAGATTCAAACGCAAGGGGAGTTAGGAGTAAGATGACAGTGACACGCCAGGAAGCTGATTTGACGCCCCCTTAAGGATTTTCAGTTGCTGGCTCCAAAATAATTCCTGTTTTTGTTCTAGGACCTTATCTGTCACCCCAGTGATACTCTAATCTTGGCAGGCCTCAATATTAGGAACAAACATTCCCACATGAGACATTCCTGTGCGTCAATGCTCGCCGAGAATACCTCTTGGCTTGTTTGTTGACCATATCGAACCAGGCCTTGGCTTCACGTAAATGTGGTCGGGTTTGCTTGGCGTCCAAAAAGTCACCCGGGGGGGCGTGGAGGTCAAAGTTCCCTCTGTACACACCGGTCAACTAGCAACAGACAATCTAAATCAACACTGTTTTCGTTAAAAGTAGCCATGAAAGAAGTTTTCTTTATGTTCAGCAACTGTAAATTTTAATTCATTCACTGCCACTGATACAAAAAAACATTAAAAAAAAAGTTATTTACTGTTTCATTACTCTGGGCATTACAATTTAGATATAAATGTGCATTGGTACTAAAATGACTGCAAATATTCTGTTTCTATGTAAAAGTAAAATTGTTTTTCCACAGAAAAATCATAGTATTTGCAAATATATAATTTTCATTAAGAGAATTACCTACTCTCACCAAGCATGACAGATTTTTTTTTACAATCGTCTAATTTAAAATTGTTATATTTCTAAAATGAATAAAACATTTTAAATAAAAAAATATATTTTAAAAAGAACCAGAATTTGTTCTCATTTTAAAAAGAGTAACAGCCATTCTTAAGAATCTGGGTCATCATCATAATCATCATCATCATCACAGTAGTGCCTAACAAATGTGGCTTTTAATATTTTGCTTTAGGGCAATCGCTTATAGCCACGCATGAGCAGAATCTTCTTTGTTTTTTGTTAACAGATTGAAGACTAATTGTATTCTTTCAGACACAAGACCGCACAGGCTCCATCCCTCGTGATGGAGCGGACTATAAAACTTTGGGGGGACCCTGAGGCTTCATGGCTGATATCTGTGGCAGCTTAATGTAGTGGTAATGACAGAAAAGCACATTAATAGTACGGTACAGGAGATGTGTTTGGTTTCGTATGTCTGTCTTTCGGTCTAGATTTGAGTTGACTCAAGAACAAATAAAGCGATTAGCAAACTTGCAGGATATGTTTGTCCTGTGACATGAAAGAGATAGCATTTTGGGGTGATGAGGTCAAAGGCCACACAGCTCAGAAAAGCAATTTCACAATAGGAGGAGATTCTCAAACTTGGAGGATATTTTCTAACATGAAATGGAAGAGAGACAGTAACATTGCAACGCTCAAGAAAACATTAAAGCGGGTGCAAGTGGAAAGGCTAATGTTTAGCTTTGACACGTGTTATTTGCTAATCGGTCATTGAGATGATCGAGTTCCAGGAAAGGCGGATGGGCTTCATATATTTATTGTAGTTACTTATCTTGACAAGTATATTTGCTAAAAAGATATCTCTACTCTTGTACAAATAGTGGAATCATTTATTTTTATCACAAGGCAATCCTTTGGAGAATTATGCATAAATAATTACTGGAAATATCGGCTTTTATTGACTTTTTTCTCCACTATTACACATAAAAATTTAATTCTTTGTGATTCCACCAGGAGAAAGATCTTAAAAAAGGTTGTTCATCCCTTTAAATCAGGGCTGTCCAAACTACAGCAGATATTTCAACAGGGTTTTGTCAATTTTCATTTTCACGGCACTTGACATAAATAGAAAGACAAAAAAGAACAAATGTGTCAAATCATTCCTGGCTATTTCATAATATACACAGCTGCTTGTGGGTTTATATCATTTCATTGTCAAATTTAAGTGTACCATTGTGTGCTCGGTGAATACACTTTGTTTGATAAACAACACTGCAGCTCCTTCAAATTAGACACCAAAAGCACAAAGTAACACGAGCCCTGTAACTTGAGCTCGACGCGACTGGTTTGTGACGGCTGCGGACACAAAAGACGACGACCATAAACCTAGAGGTGAAACCGGGGGAGGCGCACCTGTGTTGTCTTTGACAAAGCTGAGGGATTATCTGGGTACACACAATGGGGGTGTATTGTACCTACATCCTTGATTAGAGACTATCATGTGAATCAAGTCCTTTTTGACAGGTAAGACCAAACACACTGAAAGCATGTCAGGTGAGGTGTTGAGTCATCATAAACCACTGTGTACACAACAGTTTGGATGTGAACCGTTTTTTTGAAAACTGGTTTAAAAGCCGAGAACTATGCTGTTTTTCTGAATACGAAATAATATATATAAAGCATTTTAGCTCAAAATAATTGGGAATAATTTGGGGTCGTTACCTTGGTCTGATGACTTGAATGGAAAGTCCCTCAGAATGAAGCCTTGAATTAAAAGAATAAACAAGTGGGATTTTTTTACTCCTTTGGCTTTTTCACTCTTGGATCCTCGTTAGCAGTTAGTCCCAGTGTGATGAAAAGTTGTGACCTAATGTGAAGTTTTTGGGAAAAAATGAGTCACTGTAGAAATGGGACGCTTGCTGAACTGAACTGACATTGGCATATTTTAACCCCTCTGAAGCAGAGGTTTGAGGAGAATGGTTTTGCACTTGTGGACAGGGTTGACAGCGCCTGTGTCGTTAACCCTGCAAAATAGGAGATCCGACTTGCTGTCATGATTGTCAGTCAAAAGCTGGACTGCAGGGAGGGGAGGTGATTGGCCAAGGGGCTGGTATTAGTTTCTCCTCTCAATTTTGACTCTTTATATTTCAAGCAAAAAATAAATCCGCCATAAAGCAAAGAACATGAGGGCGCAACTGACTGACATCATCTTTTGGATTTACCAGTCGATCGCGATTGACATATTGGGCGCCTCTTTTATGATCTCTGCTATGAGGGCAAGTATTTACTTAGATTAATAACATCCCGCTGCAGTCATTAAACAGCTATGTGTGCTGTTCTTTAGAATCCACAACGTTAACAGTTCAGATAACTATTGGCCTTTTTGTTAAAACAGAAGCAAGTTAAGGTCAAATTTCATCATCATATTGACCGCAGGTATGCTTCATTTGCTTTTCTTATCCCAAATTTGACTCGAACAGTGGAGACGTTGCAAAGAGAAACATGGTGGTACTTTATTTTAAGATTGCTGTTCATCAGGAACTGAACTTCTACCTTTTTAATTGAATCGTATTTGATTACTAGAGCTAACAGTCACCAGACAAAAAAAAAGCTCGGTGAGAATGTGATTCCACAGACAATCCTCAAAAAAAAAAAATTAACAGTGTGCCTGAAAACCTACTACCGTCATAATAAATATAAATACATCTGAGGTTTTCTACAGGTTGCGAAAAAGGACAAAAATAGTTTCTTTCCTCAAACGTAAATCGAGCGTGCAATTTGTTTCCTGTGTCAAAATAACCCACAAATTTTACCTGGGGAAATAAGGCTCGAAAAAAAAAAATCAGAAATTTTCACAGCAGCCGGGTGAGATGCTGAAGGAAACAAATTAGAGGTATGAAATAAACATTTCAGGCTTGTTGACACATTGTTAGGTTTCATAATTTGGGTAAATGCAATGTCATAGTTGAAAAGAGTTACCGGAGTGTTTTGGGAGGGAAAAAAGTGACAAAATGGCTTCTGAGGTGCTTATAAAAGAAGGAGGGAAAAATGTTGCCTTAATAAGTAGTCTGACTTTCTTGATCACTAGCTGATGGCTTCTTCCACTCGCTCCAAAATAAATTAAGCATACGGAAATCCACAGATAAAGATATGAAAAGAGCGTGATTCAAAGCACATCAAAGTCATTGAAAGTCCCAGCCGTACTTGAAATATGAAGCGGAAGAAAAGGTAGGACAAATCGCTGCCGTCACTCCATGATGGCCCGATAAATGACAGGCTCGATGTAGTCTTCTCTGTAACGGGAGTTGATGACGCGTTGTCGTTTGGAGTTCTGTTTGACGTCGTCCTGTGAGAAGATTTCGAAGCGCATGTCCGACGCCACAGACTGCAGAGGAAAACGAACCAGAGATTGTAGCCCGTTAAATTGACACGTGACACGAATGGGGAAAGGCCTCACCAGTCGAGATTTGACCCGTTTGGGTAAATCTTCGTCTAAGGTGTACACGTCCTCACGCTTGACGGAAATTTGGGATTCGTCTTCAAATTCCACCTGAGAAAACATGTGCACTTTAATCATTAAGCCTTTGGACAAACAGACCTGGCTACAAAATGTCTCAAATAATATTTTACCATTGAAATAAGCTTTCAGCCTTTCATGCACAAACTGGTTTTTTTTCTTTTCTTTTTCTCTACAATGTGTTCTCAAAGTTGCAAGCATTTTGCGATTGACCCCTAAGTACACTTTACCGGAAATACCAAAAGATAAAAATAAAGATTAACAAAGCACAAAAAAGGAGAAGTTGAAACATAAATGAACAGAGGACTGTGCTGAACCTGCTTCATTTGACTGGACTACATTAACTGAACTTTAAGTTGTAATGTGTAGGCATTATTGGTTGCATTGGGATTTCTTTTGCTCAAAGGAATTCAGTTTATTTATAAGCCCGGCGGGCTGCTAGATTATTATTTTTTGACTACCTTACTCAGGAAAGTTATGCCACTAGCATTGTGATTTTTCATCACGCGATGTGACCAGAGGACTCTTTCGGGTAACATACCAGGTACATTGGAATTGAGTGAGACGCCACAAACTTGCCCCCGTAGATCAGGCCGTCGGTCCACCGGACCGACACAGCAGCGCCCTCTGCAGGCGGTCCAAGTCGAACACAGTCCCGGTTCTGGAGAGAAAAAAGGGACGGAGGGTCAATATGGACTGATGGAATGTAGACAGCAGAAATGATTTATAACAGTTGCTAACCTCGATGTCTTCTGGGAAGAGGTTGTCACTGTATGAACCGTCATCAAACCCCACTTCGTAGAAGGTGGCGGTGGTCAGGCCCACCACCTCGCTGTGGTAGTAACGTCCGTTTCGGTATTTACAGATCACCCTCTGTCCCACTGCCAGTTCTCTCATGGAGTCTTTGTTACGCTGAGGACCACAAGAAGATTAGTGATTGGCTCCCATTGATGGAGCTAGACATCCAGTCTTTTAAGACTAGGGGATGTTAGCAGGTCATGATCACTGTCAGGCCTCCCAGTCAGAATGGATTGGACGTCTCAATGGCCCTGATGAGCATTCGCAGCCATTCCTCTTTGTTTAAATTGGTTAGATGTCTATAGTTGTCAGTGGTAGGTTAATATAGGACTTTTACTCATGCAGGCAGAATTACAGGCCAGCAGTTTTAGTTATGGTTTATAAAATAAAATAAAAACTCCAGGTACTTTGAATTTTTGTATCTTTTATCAACCAATATATTAACAAAAAGAGGGGAATTCAACAGTGTCTGTCTGTAATATTTTTTTCTGAAATACTAGTTGCCTTTTTCTTTCACTTTTCACAAAACATGAAGCTGTAGTGTTTGGTGTCTTTTACGCAAATATGACTGAATAAATCCATTTAAAATGACTCGAGACACCGGAATTGAAATGCGGCAACCCCCCAGAATACACACACACACACTACACTTTACCTTGTGTCGTCATGTTTGTAACTGCTGGAAGACAAAAGCGACATTTCCACTAACATTTGCCTACCTCAATGATGGTGGGCGTTTTGTGCCGGGGACAGGTGATGAAAACAATGAATGGCCAGTCGTCCGGGTGCATGAGGACACCGGCGGCTTGAGCGCACATGGGGTGGAAGGCCGTGGAGCAGCGTCCGTGGGAGCACTGCACGCAGCAGCCTGTCAACTCCCTCTTCATCCGCTTCCTGCAGAAAACGCATTTCTGCCAAACACAAAAGAGTCCCACCGAGCAGGGTTGTCAAGAGGAAAGGTTTCAAGCGGTGGGGTCGAAGAAAGGGAAGTGCGAGGGGAAGGAAAGGAGGAGAAAGGAAACGAAAGAGAAAGATTAAAAAAAAGGTTTCAAAGGAAAGTTTGGACCTAAATGAAATTTTATGGGACATTGCAAAGCTTCCTTCTATAGTGAAACTCTCATCATATACAATTGGTTATTACTTTATCTAGGTGGTGGGGCTTATTTTGACTTATGTTGTAATGCAATGTGTGTTATGCAAACTGTTTAGGACAACCATTATGATACTCTCCTTACTCATACATTCAAATCTGATGAAATTGTCAATTATTCTCACAATTCATTTTAGGATTATTGAAACCATTTTGAATAGTTGGTGCTTCCAAGTCTTCTGACAGGTTGGAACTCTTACCAGTCTAAAGCGAGGCAGTGGAATTGCAGACAGATCGATGGGACTCCGCTCTGTGATGTTGACAAAACGAGCTTCCAGCACAGTGATAGCGCACAGCACATGAACCCACCTGCCAGGCAGACAAACATGACATTGACTGAAAACAAACAGAACCATGTCCTCCGCAGGGGCAACATATGTACATTATTTAGACAAGTCAGTTCATTTGCTGGTATTGTTTTTACTGGAATTACAAGCAAAAGCTCTCATTTAAGACATTGGAGGATTACTTACTTGTCATTGTTGGCTTTCTGCAAAGCTCCACCACGGAGAGAACACAGACAGCAATCCTAGCGGGATGAAAAAGTGTCGAAACTATGAACAACCAGAAAATGCATCCTCCCCAAAATATTAAACCAGTTAAAAGGGAGTGAAATTATGAAAATCAAGACAGAGTACTGTAATAAAAGGGCCTTAATGGGCAATATTCTTACGCAAAAGGCTAGAACTTAAAAAAAATACACAGAAGCACAGCCTAATGCAGGCGCAGTGCGCACAAACCTCAAAAGTAGCATCAGCTTTGCAGCGAGCACATAGCCAGTCATCTTGTTCGGCTTCTTCTCTCGTTATACCATAGCAACCTAGGCCAGACAAAAAACATTTTTTTTCTATGACATTTCATTTACAACCATTTTTTATATAGTTCATTTGTTGGCTGTGATAGACGAACAATCCATTTGAACTGGGAACGACAGTTTGGTCGTTATCAGCACCCCCCTTAGTCCAACATGATGGGAACGTCTATTGTCGTCAACGGGACTGAAACGTGATGATTGTCCCTTACTGGAGTGCACGCGGACGCAGCACCGAGAACAGCTGAGCAGCCGGCTGGTTCCGTCCTCTGTGATGTGAGGGTTGGACAGCTGGCCTTCCCCGCTATCACTGGTCTTGTTGGTGTGCGTGTTGAAACACATTTCAGGAATGAGGGGTTTGGACCACTGGTGACCTTGGCGGTTCAACAACGTGACACTGGAATTCCTGTCACCGCCTGCCTCAGACTAAATGGAGGGGGGAAAAAACAGATTCTTCAGATTACTTGTGACTCACTTCACAAAGGTTTAAAGCAAGGTTCTCAACCTTGACAATATTTTGTGGCCACTTGCTTCATAGTGTTTGCGCGGACCTTTTTTGGTTTGTTTTTTTAAATAATCCCGACAGAAAAAGCTAGCAAAGCTGAGGCTAATGTACTTTTCCAGCGATGGTTGTCAATGTGTTAGCCAAATTCAAATCATTTAGAAACCTAAAAAAATGCCAAATCCTTTTTTTCTTGAGTCTCTTAACAGCAAATAATTTATTTTCACATTTAACTAATTAAAAATAAAATGAAAGCATAAAAACTGTTCATTTTTCAAAGAAAAAAGTAACTATTCAATTTTTATTTTACGTTTGTAATGTAAATAAATTATCTCACCAGATGGTGGGTGTAAAAAAGTAGGCAGATGGAGCAGTAAGGAGCCTGTTCGCCCATTCTTTTATTGTACTCCCACTCCACCTGGTGGTTGACAGGCCGACTCTGCCACAGCTTTGTTAAGGGCTTTGCCCATTCCTCTTTTTCCTCTTGGTCCACCACCACCACATCTTGACACACCTCTACAAAGTGCGTTGCCAGGAAAAGAAAAATGTGTTATTGAACTACTTCAATTGATTAAAAAAAACGCATCCCGTCTCTGCTACTTAGTTGTTGGAACACAGTGAAATTAGAGAATGCCAAATATGGGTGGTTTATTTGAATAATTTTAATGATAGCTGGCCTACCTTCATCACTGAATACCTCCCTGAAGAGAGGGTGGTGACGTGGAAGCTTCCGGAGCTGCTCTTGTTGCTGTTGCTTGGTGACCACCGACATGCAGTATGACTGGTCTTCTGACATCTGAGGGTGAGGAGAATATTTATCAAAGCGCAATCCTTCTGTGGACAAAACCATCTGCCCACATACGATTCACAAGTGAGTAAATTCCAAGCAAATCCCAAGAAACAATGAGCCCACAAACAAAGACGACAATTCCCAATGGCGTTTGTTAGCAATGAATTATAAATATCTACCTTTCTTTTGTTTTGGTTTTTAGGTACCTCCCCATTGTTTATCTGGGTGGGCTGCGGAACGCAGGTGGGCTCAACGTCGGCCTTCGGCGCTGCGTCGTGTACGACATAGACAGGCGTGGAAGCACTGGCCGTGTGGTCCTTCTCGGCAGAATGTTCCGTTGGATCTGGGACCAATTGGGTAGGAGATATGGCAGTTTCGGGCAGTGAGTCTGTGCTTCCCCCATCTGGTGACAGGACAAACTGTGGCTGATGCTCTCTGGCGTAGCTGTGAACCTGCAGCATTTTATGGGTCTTCTGTTTGTCCCGAGGATAAGTCTGAACTTGCAGGATGTCTTTTTGAGTGAGTGTTCGATGGAAGAGCAAGCTGGCCACCCCCATTTTACGGGACGGCGTCCCCGTTGGCGTCAGATGACCATTTTGGGATGAAAACGCGGGTGGGCGCGTCTTAGTGTAGTGAGGAGTGTGTCCGGATTCACTACTCTTGACGCCCCTGTGAAACGGATCCAGCAACGTGAGCTTCGTCGGCGTAACCACCAACTTTGGGGGGCCTGTCGACGCAATCAGTTTTGAATCAGTTAATGGGGTGGTAATCAGGAAAGCCCTAATGTTACATAAACAATACCTTTATTCCGCTTCCCATCTTGGGGTGTCATACGGGGTGGTAAAAGATTTAGTCTTGGACGCTTGGCATACAACATCATTTCGTCATCGGAGTCTTTGGGAACAACCTCTTCGGGTAACTCCAGACACACTCGGTGTCTCTTGGTCTCAATTCGATGAAGAGGACTAAGAATAAAAAAAAATCTTGAATTAAACCAGGACACTGGAGGCTTCAGTCTGACTGCATTCGACAAACCTCTTCCGCTCAATATCCTCCATGCCGCAATCCAGGGAACAACTGCTACTATTATTGTGGACCGTATCAAAGGAATCACCCAGGAACTCCTTGGCCTCCGGTGTAGGCCGGGAGTGGTCGATGGGCCCCGTATCTCGCCCTGCCAGCCACTGTTCGTAACGTTCTGGCTGGAATTTCTTAACAAACACATCCATGGAGATTTTGACCATGTCCTTGCGGCAAGAGCACTGACAGGGAAAAAAAATGAACATGAATGAATTGAATCCCCCAAAGCTTAGACCTGGCTGTGCTATTTAATTATTCTTACCAAAATAGCTTGTTTGCCATATTCTATCCACCGTTGTGTGGCAAAGTTGGTGGATTCTGCACAGTTGAATCCATGGTTGAATCCAGCGTGATAAGCATAGGGAAAAGTAACCATAAACTCGCCAGCATATTGGGTAATCTAATAGGTCATGGGGGAAAAAATATAGGTATATAAAATTGAGTTTCTTTAGCATTAGATGAGATGAAATTGACACTTTCCATACCTTTTCAAACGGAATTCCGTATTTCTTCAAAATAGAAGGCGATATTAGCGTCATTTTGTGCCGCAAAAAAGCTTCACAAGTTTGAGCACTACCGGAAAAGAAACCTACAAGAAAATAAATAAATAACGTGGGACGATTAGGATACATAAATTGAAACGTGTAGACAGTATTAATGTGATTATGTACCTTGCGCCAGACGCTCAAATCTTCTGCCGTGCTCTGGTGGGACACAGTACCTGCAGGCATCCACATTTTTCTTGACATTCAAAGTTGCTAGTACGGAGTGAGTGTTCATTTTTAAAAATTTCAAGCAACAACATTCCTCTTGCATATAGAATTTTAGCCAATACAGGGTTTCCCTTAGTGCTTTATAAGTCTGGTGGGCCGCTAGGCTTCTCTCGCATGTATTTCAGAACCGCAGTTTAACCACGTCTATTAAGCTGCATGAAATCACATTGGCAATACCTTTTAGTGCATACGTGTAAAAAAAAAAAAACTGTCCCTGTTTGCCATCACGTTGATTTGCATTGTTTTTTGTATGGTTGTTAAAAATGTATATCAAGATGGTGGCTTTTTGTAAGACTATGTTTGCAGTAGCAAGTCATAATTTCAAATCCTATG
Source organism: Stigmatopora argus (assembly GCF_051989625.1). Taxonomy (NCBI): domain Eukaryota; kingdom Metazoa; phylum Chordata; class Actinopteri; order Syngnathiformes; family Syngnathidae; genus Stigmatopora; species Stigmatopora argus. The sequence continues at coordinate 7,583,761 of NC_135398.1, forward strand.
CTAATACTCCTAAAATTACCAGGATTTGGGCTCTCCGAAGTGCAAGTAATTGATACTGTAGAGGTCCATGTCCTCTGTGTGCCATGCAAAGGTGGTCTTCCACATGCCAAAATATAAGTATGGTGTATTAACACCCTCAATGGTGATACCGCTGTCAGATTCCACCGTGTCCAAAATTGTGTTTAGATGACAAATGTTCCATTCTTTGACTTCCTGGTAGAACACACAAAAATATGAAGAGTATATGTAAAGATGTAGAGTAAACATGAGGAAAACCATGCATCAAATTAGCACCACTTAATCCCTGTACTTTTTTCATGTATCATTTAAACAGACAAGGAGCATTATCATTTTGTTCAAAAATAAATACTTCAATCCTCAATATTAATTTACCGGATTGTATAGACTCCCACCGACATCGGCCCCATATATAGGAGGATTAAATGTTACATTCTTCCAATATTTCCTTTCCAGTTCATCGAAATCATCATAATGAGGGCTACAAAACCTGAAAAAAATGAACAAAAACATAAATAATTTAAAAAAACATGATAAACATGTTGATAACAAATTTTAAAAAAGGGTTAGGTCTTACTTGTCACTGTTGGCAATCTTACGGAACTCTTTAACAGACATGGATTTCTTCTGAATGTTGTACTGAGTAAAAAGACCCGATTGGCCCGTCACCACCTGCTGAATGGGTGCAGGTATCACCAAATCGTCTATGTCATCATATGACTCTCTGGGCTTCCATTCCTCTGGTGGGACCACCTTGAAAGGGGAAATCATTAGTCTAGATTTTTTGTCATAAAATAGTTATAGAGCTCATAAATGTCAGTTGAATACAATTGTTGCACAGGATCATGTACATACTTTAGCCAGTCCTGCTTTGTGTGCTCCCTGTGACTCCATATAGGCGACATAACGACTGAAATTTTTGAACTCTTCAGCAGTGGGGTAAAATGTCATAATCCCCTTGGAGCCATGGTTTAGGGGGGCCGTGTCTGACGCCATCCCCAAATCGATAGGGACTCCTGTGGACAGATGAGAGAATATTGGTCACACTTGGAAATACCTCAGTCCGTGGATGCACGAGTACCATCTTATTCTGTACATGTACTACTTTTTAATCCAATGCTTTGCGGTATGGTGGTAAAATTTAAATCGGTATCATTTCCATGATATTTATTTTTTATTACTGGCTTTTACTGCCCTTAAATTACAAACCATCAATAACATTTTATAACAAAATAGAACTGCTTCAGCATAGAAAATATAAACTGAAAACATTTCATTTTAATGTATTAATAATGGATAAAATTACATGGAAACGAACGGATTTTTATAGAGAGGAGCTGAGAATTGGGGCGTCTGTGATTGTTTCCACGAGCGTCTCTTTAACTCGACCCGAGCAGTCGGCTAATGCTAGCTCCTATGCTAACTCGTTATCCTTTACCTTTACGCATTGCAAAAAACGCTCCGCGCTCGCAGCAACGGAACACATTTGTTTTCACCGGGTTTTCATTTCATCGTATCTCACGTTCATGCAGCAAGTATGTTGACAGCGCTGCCACAATAAAGATACATTACAGTAGACACTTGACAAGGGATGCGACTATTTCGAGGAAGCCCATTTCCTCCCAGTAGCTTTACGTGAGATTGGGCGGACATGCCCGGCGCATCTTGGCCCATTCCGCAAATACATAAAAAAGGATCCATTTCCAATAAACCTACCAAAAACTGCAATTTCACTGCTTTAGGGTGAATCTCTAATTCTGAATAATTCGCCGGTCGCCCAGAAACTATCCAGCACCCCATGTAACCACCAGCCTTTAGCAGCCATAGCAAATCCGAACGTCGGAAGCTAACGTATTAGCATTTCGACTTCTAGCTTCGCCTTGCGCCAGAAGAACGCGCGACCATCCGTGACTGACCTCTTGCCTCAACACCAAATTGTCGTCAGCTGTAATGTTTTTACTTGTTAACCAATAAATCACGCGGCGAAAGACAGACAGAAGAGAGGCCAGTTTGGCAACGGAGGACGCGGAGTGGAATAGCAGTCTCCATTACCTCCGTTACGCACGCACGTCGGATGTTGTTTACCACAGCACGCACAGGCACGTACAGCCAATCGGAGACCGAGTCTACGCATTGCCAGAAGAGGGCGCTGTAGAGCCTCGATAATGTAAATCAGTTACTATACTGCACTATACAATAACCCTAAATCATTTATCTTGCTATTTGTCTTTCTGATAAATAAATAAAAATATTGAAACAAAATGTGTGACTGAGAACATATTTTTTTATTTCATGCCAGAAAAAGGCACATTCATACAGTGACTCTCATGGTGTCGTTTGGCTATATTATGTTATATGCATCCACATTCAAGCAGTGCATATCTTATGATTTCGATGAATAAATGCAAGTATAACACAATTTGTTAATCACAAGAAGATATAACACAATCACTTGACAATTATCCACACTTGTTGCAGAAGAGGAAATACATTTGCACCCTGTAGTCGATACAATTTACTGACCTTCAACATCAAAATAGACATGTAGCACAGAACTTTACATCAGTAGCATTATAAATTTGGAAGGGTAAAAGGTTAACGGATTTTTTTTGGTTTAATTTAGTTCCTCTACTTTCCACTGAAGTTGCAACAACTAACTTGTCAAAATGCATATACTGTACTGTATAACAGAGCAGCATCGTGTGAGTCCATATTCGATTACGTTGACATATATCTGATTTGAAGCACTGTACAACCAGTTTCAAAACCAACATTTATCATTTTACACCTTCTGTAACAAGCAACAGTCAGCTGAGATCCTTAAAGACTGAGCTTTATTTAACTTCGCACTTTACTGTCCCACTATGAGACAAGGCAACACCCATGAATGAATGTCTTTGAGTGAGCGAAACACTGAGATCATCCTTTCTTCTTCCTACCGACCGGGTGGACCATAGACTTTGCGCTAAGCCAAAAGACACGAGAGCGGTAAAGCGGTGGCTTAAGTTACCAGTTAAACCCATTAACTGCCATTAAATAGCGACGGACGTCCAGTAGATTTTTAGTGGCAGCGATCATTCAGTTCATTGTAATAAATTAGCCATGGATGGGTTACTCATATCTCAAGGCAACAACGCATAGTTAGAAATGAAATGGGTTCAGACTACAATTTAGCTTCTTTGGGGGGTTGTCCACACATGCAGGGTCTCAATACTTTCCTTTAGACCCTTTGGATATTGTTATTACAAAATACTGAAGTGAATTTACTCATATTGATGTATGTACATACAGCATGGTTTTTAGACCCTATGAAATATTTATGCAACCATTGTGTCAGTTACATGTTGCTGCAAACCATTTTTTTCAGAAAAATCTTCTCGAAATGTATTTATTCCTGAAAGGACCAGCAGTCAATGATCATATTTCATTGCCATTGACAGTGATAAGTGGTCATATTCACTGGAATTGGAAGAGGCTGCCCTCCCAGTTCAACTGGATGGAATCTATCACTGTTAATGGCAACCAATGAGTTAAAGATCGAAGAGGGCTAAGATAATAAGTAGCGCGGTATTTATGGAAAAATATGAAACCAGTTATTTTTATCAGTTATAAATCCCACCTGGTGATATGTAAAAAAAAAAAAACAATTTAAACTGCAATAGCTCTGTGAATCTGGGATTTAAAAAGAGTATATAGACTGTGGTATATATAAGTTATATACGTTTGGGTAAACATTGCATAATAACCACCCATCTAAAACTTTCCACTGGACAGACTGTCAAGCATAAGCCTGTGCTTAGTGTATAATCTTTGCATTCCACACAATAGAAAAGACGCAGGCAAGCTGTTTTCAAGAAACACCACACACTTGTCATGACTTTTAGCGGTGCTTTCGACCTCCACTTTTGTGCACAAAAATAGAAAGAAACATCAACTTTGTGTTCGCATCAGTTCCCCTCATCTTTTTTTGTCCATCCATTGTTTTCTGGTTGGCGGTCTGCCACAATTCCAGCGTTATCTCAGAGCACCGACGGCCGCCCTCATCCTGGAGATGCGGCCTTTAATGTAACAGCTCTCAGCCCGGAAGCAGCCCGAAGAACATTTTGACAGCAGCCGCGAAAAGGCCGTCTACTTAACTCTGCGACAAGTAGCCCGATTCCTCGTCGGTTATTTGTCCGTGGACTTGTTGATTCTCAGCGTGTGGAGAGTATCGGTGAATGTGACGGACTTATCGGCGGCGTCTGTCTTGGCGCGCTCTTTTCGCGACGCGTCGGGCTCCCACAGAAAGAACTCGTGAAGGAGGGTGTTGACAGTGTCGGGACACTCCATCATCACCATGTGACTTCCTTCCTCGATGACTTTTAGAAAGGCAAATAAGAGGATCTAGGGAAGGACACAGTATAAGTGCAAGGTTATAACAATTAGGGTTTTATTACACTATGAAAATGATACACCACTGACAAACAGGAGTTGTGGGGCTTTTGAATTTGACCACCCAAAACCTCAATCAACATTTGAATGTGCACGTCCAAATGGTGGATTTCTAATTTCACATAAGTTTCATGTTTTAACATAATATATTTGACATTTTATTGGGTTACCACATATTTTTTTTTTATGTGGGCTCAACAAACTTGAACAAAAATGACTTGATCTACTAGGCCCAATACCGAGTCCTTATTCGATACCTCGAAAATGCATTATGAGGGGAAAAATAGCACATTTAAATGTCTTTTTTCCCACAATTTAAACAAACCTATCCAACATTAATGCCATATAAAAGGATTAATAGCAAAAACATATTTTTTAAATTCACTTAGGCAGCAAAAAAAAAAAGTGAACACATTACATTTAAATATTGATTTTTTTCCGGATAAACATTAATAAAAATCAGACCAATGTGATAAATTGAGGTCGCTTGAACTTCATTTTCTTGACAAGTGATGTCTCACCCTGAAGCCCAATATCCCCAACATTTTGTGGTTACTAATCGGTAGAATTTACCTCAGCCATGCGCTGGTCCTCATCCACGGGCACAAATTTGTCACACATGCCATGAACCAGGAGAATGGGTACTGTGAGCTCAGCATGGTAGACCTCATCGCCCTCAGGCCAGTACTGCCCACTCATCATAGCACGCAGCACAAATGGAGATACATTGAAGGCGTTGCCCTGCTTCAACAGCTGCTTTTCTTTGGCACCCTGATGGGCAAATCCAGCTCTTAAATGAAACAATTGGAGAAAATCGGAATTAGGGTGAAACTAACTTTCTATTCCGAGTCTTGACTACTGTTTTCAATTGAGTCATGTGCCCTCTGGCATCCATCCTTGCCTTCGACTATGTCATCGGTTTCAACTATGCAGAGGTAAACCGTTACAAAAATTATTTTTACTGGACAATTTCAATGTTTTTGAATTATATTCAACATTCAATCATTTAATCAATGTGCAAAAACTGAGATATAGGGACTTTAAACGTTGTTGTCAACTGAACTTACTTGAGGAAACTCCACGCGAGACAAGGAGACAGACAGTGGAGGACACACGATGGAAGTTGGAAGATGGAACAGAGGCTGGGCTCCAATGCTGTGGGACCTCCTCCGTTGATCATGACCACCTTGTGGACCAGGTCAGGATATTCGTGGGCCAAGAATGTGCAAAATGACACTCTGTAGGACATCAAGTGCAGCGTTAATGACTGAAATCGCAAAGCACACTTTGCAAGGACATTTTCAGTTTCCCATAGTAAACAGCATATTTTAATGTTTGGATTTTAATAAGTTTAGACGTGTTCGATGTTTTTCTATGTTCTTTCCACAGCTTTTGAGATTGTTGGCTGGCGATGATGATGAAAGACTCACCCGTAAGAGTGGCCAATGAGAATGTTGCGTTTCCGAGCGTATCTCTTGAAAATGGCACGCATGTCCTCCGCCAGGGCGTAAAAAGTGTACGCCGCCGCAATCTGTGGCGCAGTGCTCGCTCCGTGACCCGCCAAGTCCGGCGCGATGACCTCATAGCCCAGCCGAGAGAAGAAGTCCAGCTGGCTACCCCATATGTCCAACGAGCCACCGACACCATGCACAAAGAACAGCGCTACGTCCGAGTGCGTGCCCTTGCAGCTCGAGATCACCCGATTGGAGTCGATCAGCACGGTGCGTTTGGGCTTCCGGCGTCGGCGGCGAGGAGGTGGAGCTGGTTTCTGCTCACCAGAAGTTGGGAGGACAGGTGGGGGAACTGGGTTAGGGTCTGGAGAAGATGCTATTTCTTTGTAGTCTGCCAGCTCCACCTCTACAGTACTGCACGGTTCCAGATCACCATCCTGACACTGGAGGATCTCCGAGTGCAAAACGTCACCGAGATTCTCGATCACCAGCTGGCCGTTGCGATAGACTGTGATCTTTCTCTTGCAGTGGACGCCACTGCTGTCATTTTTAGGCCCGTGGCCATCAGTGTCAGTCCGGTCGTTGACAACAAGCTGGCGCTCTGGGACGATGTGGCGCACTCGCAGTACCCGTCCGGGTTTCACCTCCACGAACTCGAACCCGTCCGAGGGCTCCGTCGACTCTAAGGGTAAAACTAGTTGAGCGGCCTTCCCGGTTAGGCAGCAAAGTATTCCTTCGGTTATTGTGGTTAGCATGGTGACTTCCTGAAAAAAATAACAACAACCCATAATAGAATAACCTTTCTACCCATTAACAGTAGTAGAACATGGGCTTCTTCTATTGAAATTCTGCTATTTCAAACCTCTCATAAAGTCTTACAAACGAGGCTCAACTGGTATCCAAAATGGCATGTTGCTGCTGGCACATCTGATACTAAAATTGCTTAGTCAGATTATTGATTTTTTTATAACTCAGCTTGTGACACAAGGCCAAATATACCAATCAATTTACCAATGGATATAGTGTAAAGCCATCCTCGATCACAAATAGTTTTTACTTACATAATTGTAAATAAACATAAACACCTCGAAAAATGATTATCATTTCATTTAAATAATTGACCAAGAATAACTGCTTTGTTATATTAAAGTTAATAGTAGATGTCCCCGTTAGTACTTGAAAAAACAAAAGGGCACACGTCAGCCCTTCAAATTGTTTTAATTAACAACAACAGAATGGGATTGTTATTCAAAAGCTGTGTATAGAATTTTGTGTAAATAACAAAACAATACAATTCTTGTTTCCATAGCTGACTGCAACAGGATAGGTGCAGATGTGCATGCGTTGCTTTCAAATCTTACATAAACACACTTTCTCCGTCTCTAGGAAACAGCAAGTAGAGTCATTTCTTCTGTTTCCAGGTAACCGAATCAGTGAAGGAAAATTCTAATATTAAATCTACTCGCAATATAATATCCTCTCGGTATTACACATTTTCTTTATTGTGTTGTTTTGTGTGTGTTTGTATTGTATTACTGTAACATTCATTCATTTTCCGCACCGCTTATCTTCACAAGGCTGGTGAGGGGTGCTGGAGCCAACGATGGGGGACAGGCGATGACACCCTGAATTTGTGGCCAGCCAATCACGGGGAGACGGACAAACATTCACACTCGCACTCATATCAAGGGGCAATTTAGAGTGTTTAACCAGCCTACCCTGCGTGCTTTTGGGATGTGGATGAAACTGGAGTACCCGGAGAAAACCCACGCAGGCCTGGCGAGAGCATAAAAATTCCACAGAGGACTCGATCTCAGAACTGTGAGACGGAATGAATGGTAAATCCTGATTAATCTAACAGTAAATATCACGTCATCCATGAGAGCCGATCCATCGACTCATTCCAAAAATGAATCAATAATCAGTAATCAATCAACTACCAAAATAATCCTATGTGCTATACCCTTAAATTCTACTTAAAGTGAAGCATTAGTGATGGAAATGTGAAAACATCAAGAAAAGTAGGTCCTGTTGTGGACTATGTGCCAGATGAGACTACATCAAAACATGCACCCAGATGGTGGCAAAATGTTCCCTCACAGCACCCTCTTGCTGACCCGTTCTTAATAAATAAAGAATCTTAATCATGCCTGAAAAACAAACAGAGTGCACTGCAGAATATTTAGGTTGTCTACCAGGTGGAACACGCTGTGCTGCTCTACATTTTTAATGAATATTCTAGAGTGAATGGATACACATTTTAGATTGGCGCAGTTTGGCCTTAAATGCGCAAGTGTACATACATAACAACAGCATACAGTACAATGCGTTCCCCACTATGTATTTTTGTTTCTGGGCTGCAACTATCACATAAAATGTGCGTTACAGTGATGACTCGACAACAACAACAAGCTGCAAAAAATGAACGCAGGCAATCAAGCATATTTCATTGCTGCACTTTGCATGATAACACTGCAACGTGCAGGCCATCATGTGACTATAAATTATTGATTTGCAGCTATTGTTTTAGCACCATACAGTGCATGCTCAGTTTATTTGTCTAAAGCATGACATATATATGATAACGTGTTATGTGTTCTTACCTGCTGCTCAGATTTTTGAAGGTGTTTAGAAGTCAACCAAATGACCGCTGACCAAATGACCATCCATTCGATGCTTCACAGTCAAAATGCTTCAATCAGCATCGTAAAAAATGTGAAATGACTTGGGGCATGCATGCGTGAAAATGTCCAGTTGCAATTGCGATAAAATGCCCATCACGAAGGAAGATGCACAGTTTTTTTCCCTCCCCTTCTTCATCAGCATCTGTCACTGCGCAGCAAGACAGAAGTGCCACCCAGCCCTGTTGCCCTTCACCGCACAGGGCCGGCTTCAGACATGAGTGACGGGAAAAAGAGCCAATAGCAGTGGGACAAGCGCTCCGCTTCGGCCAATAGTAGTGTGGTGTTGCTTTGTTGCTAAGGCTTGGGTGCAGGTTGAAGAAAAGGACTCGGAGGAAAAAGGAAAGCCGCTGTGTGAGCTTTGTGCTCGGTGAAATTTAATCATAAACATTCGAGGATGTCATCTGTGGATATAAAAAATATTTGTCAAAAATATGACCTTTAGAGTGAAAATTGAAGGCTTTGTTCGTCTCTATATGTTGTCTTAACTCAGGTTGGGGGAAATAGTGAGTGTAAACAATTCTATTATAATTAATAGTTCTATTAACAATAAAAGTTGTATGAGTGTTTTGTTTAATTAAAACATAAAACATATCCTATTGAAGAAAAAGTACTGATTCGACTTATTCAGTGGTGGCAAAAAAGTAAGCGTGAAGTTGTTTTAAAATAAGAATACAACTTCAGAATGTGTACTTTGGTAAGAGGACAGATCTTTGTTGTAAAAGGCACTATGAAAAATACAAGTATAATTTATTTAAGGTTAACGAGGGGATCTATATTCTACAGTAACTACTCGTACTTTTTACATTCTGTCCATAGGAAATAATACTTGACAGTTGCGCCTCCTTCACTGCAGATGGCGCATCACTCTTTCAACGTGAATAACCACTTCCGACAAGCAAGACCCTAAAGTAGAAGAAGAGTCGTGACATTCATCGTCCCCATGCTTCAAAAATTCTGCTAAATCAAATCATGAATACTTTAATCTCCTGCTTTTCCCGTTTGCGGGGACTAGCGCACATAAACAGGTAACAAACCACCCATTTACCCTTATAATTGTTGGCTGTGCGTCACATTAATTTGACGAATAGATTTTGCCTAACCTAGCAACCTGTCTTGTTGATATATCGCAAGAATGCAAAAGTAAATGTACATTTCGACACAAGAATTACGATTAACAGCATTTCTATGGTACATTACTTTATATTACAACACGATTAACTTAAATCAGTTGTTCTGACGTATTTTGCTGTAACAATATAAATGTATGCAACTTGAATGAAAACAATGCTTGGATTAAATTTCCCAACTGTGCAGTAAATCTCATGGTTAAACGTGAAATTCATCAGGTGACAATGAAATATTGTGCTAACTTGCATTTGAAATGATATAAGAGATCAGAGATGTACATTTAGGAAAAATAGCAAATTCTAAATAGTGCATAGCACTGTAAAAAAGCTTGAGTTGCCCTTAACTTTTTACTGTTGGCGTATGAAGTGAATAACCCAAACCGATTATTACATCTGTAGCAAAACTGTGTGGATTTTTCTCATAATAATGTGTCCCCTCTTTTTCCTTCCACAAGCATCCCAGCATCACAGCTCTTTGTAAATGGGAACGCTCACCTCCGATTCTTCAGCAGCTGTTTCGTCCCTCGAACTCCGGTGGACCAGCAGATTTGTTCCCAGGCCGAGGGCGCGTCGGTTTTCCGGCAGCTTCCGTGGCAATACCAGCAAGTGCGAACCAGGAAAAGAGGAACAGAGTATCAGCCCAAAAACCTGAAACGTAAGAGGACCCACGGTTGGATCAAGAGGATGAAGACTCGAGGCGGAATAGAGGTGATCCTGCGGCGGATGTTGAAGGGACGAAAATCACTCACGCACTAAACCTTGGGGGGCTGGAGAGCAAGACTTTGGAGACTTTCCGGTTGTGACATACTCCTTGAGAACCTGAAAATTGTAATGTGTAAAAAAAAAAAAGTGATACTTGGAGTGGATTGGCCGGTTGTCAGTGATGTGTGAAACTGGCTTCCAGAAACTGGGTCGCAATTGTCTTGATAAGTAGGTGGATTTTTTTTCATCAAGATATGTGTTTCAATAAATTTCATTTAGAATAAATCTGTGAAAAAATATATATGGATCTTGTCAAATGATTTATTATCCATTTTCTATTGTGTCTATGTGCCAGTGGCCCTACATTGCTGATTTAAGGGAAATATTTTAACTTGAGGTAAGTATAATAAGTGTTTAACCAGGAGTTGTTTGAACATAATTGGTAAAAAGCCACAAAGTAAATTAGAAATGAATGCCTGTTTCAATTTGCTTTGTAGGAAAGTACAACATGAGATGAAAAAATAGCTGTAGTAATATTTCGTCTGGTCATTGTTCACTTGAAAAACATGATTACATAAATACATCTCAATTTGGTTTCATTGATAAGATCCCAAAATAACCCTTAAGTCAAATGTTTCTTTTTGACATACTAACATGAATAACAAATTAAAAATTTGACTTTACATTGTATTTAAACACTGTCCCGACATATCCCAAATCACTAGCCCACTTTTTTAATCTGTGATGTTTATTAATTGTAAACACATACGCCTCTTGCCTCAATTCAAGTGATTCATTTTCATATACATTCACTGATTCATGTAGTAAAATAATTCATTCCAAAAAATAAAATGACATTTGTGAAAAATAGAATACCTTTTATGGTCACAGTGACTAGAATGTTGGCTATTGCAGAAGAATACGATGGCTTCATAAAGTGTTGAATAATCCCACATCATGTGACTCGTGCACAATACGCATTCAAGTGCAGGCTTGAAAAGTAGAAGCCAACCTGGAATGGGACTGAGCCATGCAATTGTTAGACCTCAAGAGAAAAAGCTTCATTCAAAGAGTCACATTCAACGTAGTACGCTAGTCCTATTTACATGGAAGCAGTTAGAACTCTTACATCGTTTCGACGCTTTGTGCAAAGTATGGCGTATTCAAAAATAACTTGTGTTCATCCGTTTGATGATGTATTCCACATCCTTCATATCCAGTTTAACCATCACGTCTTAGTGTTATTATGCTTTTGTGGGCCACACAATTTTGATGTAACAAGATTTGCGTGTTCTGTACACATGAACTAGATATCAAAGCTATGGAATAAATCTTCAAATGACATTCTTATATTCACTACTGTGCACGTGTTTGTCCTCCTTTGATATTTTACAATGAAAATAATGTTGAATATTTCAATCTTTTTTTTTTACACTTTTGATTCATTCTTTGAGCCTGAGCTTTCCGAGTCAGCCTCACCTTTATCCGACTCATTTGAAGGTAATTCCTCGTGAGGGGTGTTTATTTCAGCCCTGTCCGCAAAAGTGCTAGATTGTGTCCCATTAGCGTACACCACGGTTCCTTCCGATTTGCTGAAACTGAACAATTTACCCGGACTGAATGTCCTGCTGGGAGACTGATTTCGCTCCTGGCCGCCAGAGTTTCCCGTCAATCCGGGCGAGCCGGTGGCTGTCGCCGGCTCTTTTCTCACCTCGGTGGACTTCAAAAACTTGAGGAAGCCGGGCAGCTTGGCCTCACCCCCGGTGGGCGACTGAGCCGGTGAGCGGGAGCTGCCCGAGGAGAACTTACCCTGGAGGGGGATGATCTGCCTGAGCTTCATCACGTTGTTGTTGCCCAGCAGGGAGCTGGGTCTCTTGGGCTTGCCGCCCGACGCCTTCTCGTGGTGATGCTGGTGATGGGCGTCCGATTTGTGGCACTGGCTCTCCTGACGAGCCTCGGCCTGACGTTGGAGTTCCTCCTCCTCGCGACGACGCCTCAGCTGCTGTTGGAAATGTTGCTGCGCCTGTTGCTCGTGCCTCTGAGAGGGGAGGTGAGATGCCAAGAGATTCAGATCCATGTGATGGGAAAACTAATCCATTTGGAATGGGAAAGCCTGGCACCGGTCCTCCCAGTCCACATGGATCGGTTGCGTGCTGTCGTCAACGGCCGTCCGTCAGCTAACGGTGTTCGCGTCTTCTCCGATTTGTGTAGTCGCGACTTGCGTTTGTACTTAAAAAGTGTTACTATTGGCGATAATCTTTGTAAAGATACGATGTGGTGAATAGATCATTTATTTTTGTATGTATAAATCTTTTTTTTTTTTTCTGTAAATACGTGATCATGTCAGAAATTGAGAATGACTGCACTAATGTCATGTCATTAGTGACTACAAAAGGGTGTAGCGACAGCTTAAAAACGAACCATGGAACACGTTATGACATCCCATTTGACATCAGAAGCGAGCCTTGCGATGACCAAAGGTCTTTCAAGTTATAACCCAACTATACCTTGAAAGCTTCCCTTCGTCGGTATTCTAGCTTGGCCATCTCTTCTGCTACCCAAGCGGGGATGTCAGGGATGGCAACGTGGATGACGTACTTTAGGAGGATGGCAAAGTGCTGTAAACCACCAGACCATAGAGGGACACTCAACACAGCAAACATTCAGGGTCCATATTTTGCATCCCTCTCTCTGTGCACGCAAAAAGAACACTCATACAAAAACTCCTGTGAGGTTTTGTCTTCATGACAGTAAGGATTACACAACAACAAATAGCATACCATGCCCCGTGTGTTAGAATTACAATTTAGGGTTAGAATTTTGGGTTCGAGTTAGAATTTAGGGTTAGGGTTGCAATTTAGGGTTAGAATTTAGGGTTGGGTTAGAGTTAGAATTTAGGGTTAGGGTTAAAATTCAGGGTTAGAATTTAGAGTTAGGGTTAGAATGTAGGGTTAAGGTTAAAATTCAGGGTTAGAATTTAGGGTTAGGGTTGTAATTTTAGGGTTAGAATTTAGGGTTGGGTTAGAGTTAGAATTTAGGGTTAGAATGTAGGGTTAGGGTTCAAATTTAGGGTTAGAATGTAGGGTTAGGGTTCAAATTTAGGTTTAGAATGTAGGGTTAGGGTTAAAATTTAGGGTTAGAATGTAGGGTTAGGGTTAAAATTTAGGGTTAGAATTTAGGGTAAGAATTTAGGGTAAGAATTTAGGGTAAGAATTTAGGGTTAGAATTTAGGGTTAGAGCTAGAATTTAGAGTTGGGTGAGAGTTAGAATTTAGGGTTAGAGCTAGAATATAGGGTTAGGGTTATTATTTAGGGTTCTAATTTATGGTTAGGGTTAATATTTAGGGTTCTAATTTAGGGTTAGAGCTAGAATATAGGGTTAGGGTTATTATTTAGGGTTCTAATTTATGGTTAGGGTTAATATTTAGGGTTCTAATTTAGGGTTTGACTCTAGGGTTAGGGTTAGAATTTAGGGTTCGAGTTAGAATTTAGCATTAAGATTGGAATTTAGGGTTAGAAATTAGGGTTTAAGTTAGAATTTCGGGTTAAGGTAAGAAATTTGGGGTTAGGGTTGCCTGCTTCCTACTCTTGGGTTTCACTTCACTCTGCAGTCGAGGCAAAATAATAACAGAATACTCCCACGTAGGGTGTACAAAAAACAGGGGTTTAAATACACAGGTGGGGGTTGCTTGACGAGACAATTGCAAACACATGGGGAAGGAGAGCCAAAATGGACACAGCAAGTGAAGCGCATACAATCACACGGACAGGACACACAAGGAAAACACACCCATTCAATCAAAACGTGACATACATAATGTTAACTAACTGCCAGCCTGTCCCTGTTCAAATTGATTATAGCATTAAATGATTATTCATTGTAGATTGCACCTAGCATGATTACATACGTCACTTACCTCCAGCAAAACAATGGAGATGACAGTCATCTCAGGACTCAACCAGGGGAAAAGTCGCTGCAGCTGACCGCATTGCCCAATCAGATAACAGTTAACAATAATGGCGATCAAGCCCATGGCTTCCATTGCAGTCTTGAAGGTTGAGAGAGAAAGCCACAATGAACATTGATTGTGATTTTCAACCTGAAGGCTTTTTTTGTACACTGACCTGCCATTGTCCAATGTTCTCTACCCTTTGTCCAAATGGCCTCTGCAAGCCCGTACAGAGCTTGAGGGCATCACTTCGGATCTCGATGATATTGTTGATGAGCGCGCACATGGCTGCCAGGGGGAATGCAGAGGAGAAGAGAACCACGTATCCAAACTGAATGAACATCTCCTGGTAGTCCTGAAGCGTATCCTGCGGTGCCAATTACATTTTGATCCACATCAGGGAAAAGTGACGGAATCACAGATGAACGTCAAATATCTCGTCACATTTAGTGAGTAGTAGTGTATTTTGAGGAAACCCACCTCATATGTCTGCATGCAGCTTTCAATCTCAGCCTGCGCAAGTGTAACAGTTTGGGCTTCTTCTGGTGGATCAATCCAGGACTTCTTGTCTTCTTTGGCCTTGTCCGCTATGTTTGTTCTTTGACGGAGGCCATTCGATTCCTTTGAAGAAGACCCACTGGTATTCTCTTTGGCCTCCTTTGCATGTAAATTAATCATCTGCATTAGTAGTATTAGTGTGGACTTCCAGACTCAACATGAACTCCTTTGGGGTCAAACTAAAGGCCAGCGGGCTAAAATTGGCTCGCCCACAGGTACTATCCAGGTCTGCTCTGCCCATGTTCAGATTTATTCATACATATTCTACAGAAGAATCGTCTCAAATCAGTTTGTACTAGTATACTTAGAACTAGCATGATCCATCAATTTCACATGTAAACACTGATTATAATAGTATCATGAAACTGCATTTAGCTTCCTTCCCCAAAACTGAGATTGCTTTGTCGATTTGAAACAAGCTTTGCAACCAGAATAAGTGTGAAGGTTTTTTTTTTTAAATTGCGTTATTTGTTTTAAGAGCAGTCGTATATCAAACAATGCGGCCTAATGAGACTTGAGTGGAGCATCACCAAAAAAGTTACATTCTACTATGATGAAGGGCATCAAAGTAAGTGGAAAAGGGAAATGGACCGTGTACCTGAGCGGAAAATTCAAGGTCGCTATCCTCATCGCAACTGTCAAAGATGGATGGATCCATTCTGTCCCCTAGAGTAGGGCTGTCCTCAGGGCGGTTGTCATCTGCCGTCTGTGCTTCCGTCGCGACATCCTGGTAGTCCACCTTCTCTGTGAAGCTGACTTTCCGCTGCTTGTTAGCGCAGGGGTCGTTCATATCCCACTCTTCTTCCGACAGCCGGAATCCGGCTTTCAAATCCCCTCTGGTCTTTGGCTGCGAGTCGGCGCAGTCGGCGGCCGGGCGATCCTTGGGTCCCAGGAAGGAATAGGCGCTCATTGACGCTTGGGCCTTTCCCAGAGCCAGGCGGCCGTATTTAAGCACGATGGCTTGGAGTAGCTCCCACAGCACCTTAGGGGTGAATACGCCCAGCTTGTTTTGTTCGTAGAGGTACGGCTGGAGGACTTCTTTAATGTTCTGGAGGAACTGACGGAAAATCAGCAGTGTTGCGAGCATCTGTGAAGAAACGCCAAACTTGAGCATGTGTATTTTTTAATATGAAAAATAAAAAAAATAAAAAAAACTACCAGATATTAAATGGTGCAGTAAAAGTTTCAATGAAAAGATTTTTATTTTTATTTATTTTTTATTTTGTCTTTAAAAAGTGCAAATTCCAATTCAATTGAAGTTTATGTTATAGCTGACATTAATGCTGAAACCAGTTTTGAAATGGTGAAAATTTGATCTAATATCTTGGATGGCTGTCATTTAGTGTCTTTTTATGTTTAGGTGAGAAATACAAATAAAAATGAATTATGCATTACGATAACTTTTACCTTGTATTATGGCATTCTTATCTCACCTCCTTTAGTCGCTCCATATCTTTAAGGTAGAATCCAATATAGAAAAGACTTAGGTAAGAATTGATGAATTCAAACTAGAAACAACAGAAATCCTTGTACAGTTAAGAAGTTACCGCCATGAGAAAAATATGGTCTTACAACAGGGGAGTGACTTACGAAAACCATCTTGATGATGAGATTATTGTCATAGGCACTCTGAAGTCTATAATTTTCTGGAGAAAATAACCCAAACAAATGAGTATTAAGGAACGAAAGAAATGATGACCAAGTATAAAAACGCCGATCTAATATTATCGCTTACCCATATCATTAAGCCAATAGGCAATCTTCTTATAAACCTCATCACATATTGTTACTGTAACAGCCAGCAGGATTTTTGGAATAAATCTTGTGATGCTAGGCAGCTCCTGAATCTCCATAACCACTTCCTGAGAAATCAAATAATATGATACGTATTAATTAATAAGTGCTATTACTTAATGTATATATATGTACAGTATACCCATTCAAACATTGCTCTTCCGAAGCACAGATTGTACAAGCAGAACAAGATAAACCAATGATTTGTATGGTTCAAACCTGCAGTTCCAGACAAAGGAGCATGACGAGGAAGACAAAAAAGAGACAAAGCAAGCAGATGGGAAGGCTGACCATCCATCGAAACACAGTTCTTTTCCACGGAGGATAGTAGAACTCTTCGCAGCCAGTTATGGGACTGCAGCGTTTTACACCCTGTAGGTGAAGCAATGATAAAAAAAACAATTAACTTAGTATTTACTTAAAAGGTACAGAGAACACCAGTATAAATTGCACAAATTATTTAAAATGTGAATTTCTTGGCCCTTTGCTAATGTAGAAAATAATGCCTCAATGCAAACGATCCAACCGTTTTACGAGTTTTACGACAAGCATTTTCACAAATAAATGAAAAATCCCCAAAACATTACAATCCTTTGGATGACAGCGACGCTTACCCTGAACTGTGGTCTGGGCTCCTCCAAGGACTCGGCAGGGGTATCAAGGGTGCCCCACCTGTAGGCCAGCTCGGCTTCTCGCCTCTTCCAGCGCTCCAGAAACAAAGTGGCCCACACAACATTGAAGATTGCAAACACCACACAGCATACGTCCTGACTGGTCTAAACAAAACAAGGGTACACGTTTGAATTCCTGTGGCAACAACGTGCTCCATTGTGCTTGAAGGTACCTGGTCTGCCTCTGCAAGGATCCACAGGAGAAATCCAATGACGGCAGGGTAAAGCATGGAGTTGGTATAGAAACCGAGCCAGGCAAAGTACATGCCGATCTTCACTCCAAAGTAGTCGCAGATATCATCTGAATCATGGAGGAAACTTAATGGCAAGAACCTTAAACTATTGAAATTGCCGAGTTCAATTTTATTCAACTAATTCAAATCAGCGCTAAAAATGAAATGGCTTTACATTGACCACAAGTGTTGTAGTATTTTACCTGAAAACAAGAAAACAGATGAGCAACATTTCTCCTGTTGCAACTGCTTTTATTGTTTTTAATAAATTAACGTATTGGCTGATGTTGGTGGTTTGACTGCAAGCCCCAAGATGAAGCTAAAAACTGTCATTTATGGTATTTAATTACTAGTTTTACACACCTAGTGGCTGCCTTTCACAAACAGCCTGAACCCATGATGTCATGAGCTGATTAAGGATCCTCTGCTCGTGCAGAGGAAACATCTGATGGATCACACCACGGGCCACCAGCTCAGGTACTAGGAAAAAAAGCAAAAAGCAAATTATGGTGTCCAGTGGGATTGGATTGCCGATTTCTGAAGCAAAAAGTTGAGAAAAAAAATTTAAATAAAATAAATAAGCTTACTGATAGGTTGTCCCTCCAGAAAGTGAATATTGTGAAGCACTTCCCCTTGTTTGGCCCGCAGATTGTCGAGCCAATACTTAATGATACTCTGACGCTCCTAAAACCAGGAGAAAAAGACAACCAGGTTTTTTTTTTATTAATGATAATTTTCAGGTATTTATCATGCATTAAAAATGAAGTTTTATATGAAAATATGTTTGACGTCCAACCTGCGATGTGAAAAAGCAGAGCTCGCTTTCTATGTTCTTGTAGATGTTATCTTCTTCACAGCAGAAGCGTCGCATCCCGCCACCAAACTGGGGCTTGACAGCCTTGTGCATGTTCATCTGTTCTGCTCCCCGCAATAAACTGAGCACCAAAATGAGGCAAAATTCGACAGGTTAGAGAAAAAAATAAACACTGTTTTGAGTTTTGAAAGGTATGGCTTTGTTCCTTTAATATTATACATCTTCATGAATCCAGTGTAAGTTGTATGTGTTGATCAAATATTGAAGGCTTCCAACAAACATAAGATCCAGAATCTTACTTCTCAAACGAAGTGGTGATGAAGAAGGCATAAGCTTGGGTATGTTTATGCTGCCGAACTTGAATACTGACTTGCGGGATTCCAACTCGGATGTGATTCAGGAGCCACAGCAAAGTGTGGTCATCTATTGAATCTAGACAGAATTAAAAGCGAGTATTTAGAGTATGACGGTGTTTCATAATATACAGCCGGAATGATTATTACCTTTTAGCATTGCAAATTAAAGAGCTGTGGTCCTACTGTTAATGCAACCGATCTAATGTACGACATCATCTTTTGAACACATATTTGTTCACATCTAAAATATACACAAGCTGTCTTTCATATTGTTGTTCTGGGCTTGATTCCAAGTCTAATATCCGTTTACAATACCATCATTTCAGAGTACAGTTGTTCTATTATCACGCAATCCATTCAAATCCTTGCATTGTTCAGGATTACATTCAAGATATACATTTGCACAACACAAATTAAAAATAGGCAACGTCCTTATTTATTGACCGTGTATTGATGAGATTGACTATTGATCTACTCTTATGCCTTCTTAAATTCAGCTTTAAGCTAATCTTGATGATGCAACAGCATTTTTTTTTTAAATCCACTGGGATATCTGACATTGGGTGTTACACAACACAAGGTGATCTGAAATATAAACCTTTTCCAGGATATGGATGACAAGTTGACAACGTTAGATAAGTGATAGCAACAGAAGGACAATTGTTAAGTGTCAGGTGGAGATGTGCTCCTGTTGCTCAGTTTTCAAGGAGACATTTTATGCCATGTTTTCTAAGAGTTCTTTGATTGCTGAATAAATTAGCTGTGGCATGCTTTTACCACTACCTGGGAATGTCATCAGGATGTCACAGTTTTCTGTGCGAACCATCTTGAGCCAGGACTTCCGAGACAATATGTAGTGTCTGGCCTGCAGAAGCCTCTTTCCAAACAATTTATCTAGAGAGAAGATATAAAAATGCATTGTCTGAGAAGGTCAAACATGAAAAAGCCTTGATTGCCATGAGCACACAATAATCCCAGCCAATGTTAAGAGCTAGATGAAGTCAAATGGCTTGATTGATTATAGCATGAGGCCTCTTATCCTCACGATGGCCAGTGGGCGGGGTACACTCGGAATGAGTTGGGCCACTCATACCTACGGACAATTTGGAGTGCTCAAACCACCTAGCATGCATGTTTTTGCGAGAAAAAAAAAAACCACGCACCAAACTCCACCTAAGAAGCCTACAACCTGATCTTGAACCCTTTAGGCGGAGGTGCTTACCACCACTGTGCCGCCACGCTTGTGTTAATGTCACCCCTTTGCCCACAAACTTAGAGCTTCCCCTTCAATTCCCTTGAAATAAACCACGGCATTCCAATAAAGGCTGAATTTTATTGGTGCATGGGTGCACCTGTGGCCCACCACCCTCTGAAGCCCGTTTGAAGATCTAACGTACACCATGTATTGACTGAGTAGCATCCAAAGACAAGCACCATTTCATTAAAACATATTTGGTCCCTAGTGGGAGTCATTCAGTACCACCACCACCACCATCATCATCATCTGCTTGAAAAGACCCCACCCCCCCTCCACCATCCAACATCTCAGTCCACTTACCAAAGACGCCGTATGTCGCCGAAGCATGTCCCCGGTGATGATGCTCAGTCCCGGGCAGCATCTCCGGCGTTTTCTCCATCATCCTCCCCGCCGCTGCTGCACCACCGCGCCGGCTATCTGCAAGCTCGGTGTCAGCCTCCCCGACGGCCGTCGCGTGCATGCTGCAGCATCACACGTACGCAGACACACGAATACTTTTTAATGCACTGCCATTGCAAAGATCCATGTGGTGTGGAAGCGGGGGGGAGAGGAGGAGGAACATGGTCATGGAAATGACATTTTAAGGAGATCCAGTCGTGATAGGCTGCAGCGACTCAGAACGGGGGACACCGCTTTGAAATGAATATTCCATTTAGAAATTGGGGTGTAGCAAGACAGAACCCTTCAAAAAATCGCATTGTAAAATATTGATTCCATTTTTTTTATATTTGTTTTTGCTGATAGGGTAGTGACACTGAGTGGAGAAAACAGGTTTAACAGCTTACCTTCTGCCATCTAGTGGAAAAACATTTCCTTGTTGTGACTGTCACTATATAAATCTTTGATGCAAAGAGATGGAAAAAGACAAATTAGTTGAAAAAGGAAACAGTCAATTGGATGTAAATAGGATGGGGGTGACTAGATTAGAGGGGTAAATTAGCTGCAAATTTTGAAGGTATGTATTTACCACTGTCTATTGGAATGAGAGTTCAAGTGCTTTGGATTCTTATAATGTGAAGATGCCAACATTTACCTCCATTTTTTTATTCAATCCGACCTCTTGGGTTGTTTTTGTGACTCTCATCAAATTGTATTTTGTATGACATTTATTGCTGTATATACTGCTTTTCGCAAATCAGGTAATAGACCAAATTTGAACTGTAAAAGGATACTATGTGGAGTTGAACAGACAATAAGTCCAAATGTCCCCTAGACGGCGCCACAGAATAACCTGAGGGGAGGAATAAACATTTTATACTTTCACATTCAGTATTTCCAAACATCTTAGCCACACTGCCCTGTACATATACTATACTGTTTGTGAATTTGAAATAATATACAAGCATTTCAGAATATTAAAGTACCTACAATTTCAATGTTGACTTGGACCAGACAATTTATTATTGACCAAGATATGGTCTTGGAGTTTTGATAACACATTTCCAAATTGCTTTGGACAAGGCTTACAATAGAGTGTACACGACACACTTTCTATAATGTCTGATGTGTGTCTTGGGTTGATGCAAAGATGTGGAAGCTTAATCCCATGATGTGTAGCTTTAGCTCTATTACATGCTCTTAACTAAACAGATGCTCAGTACGATTGCGTGTGGTGAGGCCATCCCAGAAAGGGATGGATTATATGACACAGATAAGGCAGGGTGCAGAGGGCTACTTGGACAGATAAAATAAGTTCTACTTTCAAAATAATACTTTTCGCATGCACTGTTAGTCTCTTGTAATGTTGGCATTTAGAAGAATTTCTTTGAAAAAATGATATTTGAGTGCGAGATATTGAAGCTAGCTCAACTCCACAATAAGCAGTGTTGAAAAAACTTGTGTATTAATACTCCTACTTACATTATACCGTCAAAATGGCAAAAAAAAATAGAATTATACATGCATAAATAAAACACCATCCCTTATCCTGATGTGCTCAGCATTCTCATTCCGAATCCAAATGTCAAATATCCTTTTAAAACCTATAAAAAGGTCGGTTTTGGCAAGTGTTGTTATCACACAGTATGCACAGCAAAAGAAAATTATGGATCTCACGCTTATAATAATCACGTCAACCCCAGGACGGTGCAATTAAAGAGGGAAGCTATTAACGGCTGTTATGTAAGGTATTAAAAAAAAGTCCTTTCCTCATCATAATTCTCCCAATGAAAGAGTCAAAGGTCAAGGTCACGGAGAGTGAAATAAGAGGAATCCCACATCTCAGGCCATGCTGTATTTCCTCTCCCGACTCAATGATTTTAGCAGGCCAGGCCAAGGGACCCAAAGGCAGTGCAAGCAAATAGGAAATGCAATTAGAAGTGGCAGCGTAAGAGAACATTGACAACCACAGACAAAAGAGGTCAGAGTTGTACAACCCCAGGTGAGGAAGGATGTCGCAATCATGAGCATCCATTCCCTTTCCTGCACCAGGAGGGCCTGAGAGGCGGTGGGCCAGCTTTTGTACACAATAGACCCCGCAATGTTCGTCATGCCGGCTGTCACTGCTGAGAGGCGACATCCCATATTCGCAGCCGGAGACCAGTCAGACAAAAGTTTTCAAATATTTCCGCCCCTTCGACCTGGGTTTCCTGAACCTTTTTGCGCCACATATTTCAAAAATCACTCAACACACTAAAAGACTGAAATGTCTTTTAAAAGGTGTACAAATATGGTAAGCTGAAATCATGACTTAAAACAGCTACATGACTTTGCTAAGAGAAAAAATAAGCATACCTTCATGCTAACAAACAATATAAACATCAAAGATGGGCTAAGAAACAGCGTTAGTGTTGCAATGTTAGAACATTTCAAGTGACCGCTGTTTTCATTCAAATAATGACGCAGTCTAATTAACATATAATTAAAATAAGATTAAAATTTGAACACGTAACCTAGAAACTGCTATAATGTTGTTGTTTATAGTCAAGTTATGGCCTGCAGGTGTCAAGCCATAAGGGCACAAATGGCATTTTGGGTGACAGCTGCAATAAAACCCCACATTTTGCGGAAACATGTTTGTTGCTAAAAGGAAAACCTTAAAAAAATGTTAACAAAATCTCCAAAACTTCAAATATGTCTACGGGTGTGAAATTCCTTCCACAAAATGTGTTTTTCAGGAAGAGAAATGAGCTGACAATGTAGGAAGATATTCTTTAATGAAAGAGAATCATGTTTTTTCAGACCAGCGTGCAAATAAGTTTGAGTGTTAAGACTATCTTGGTCAGAAGCAGTTTTCTAAAACAGTCATGACTTTTGTCATGTGAATTCTAGGAAGGTCTTTCTCATAGCGGAAAAGCTAAAAAGTACTTGATAATATACAAATGAGAGCCTGCATTGAGGAGCATTCAAGCGTTAATTGGTAACACAATGCATACTGTACATAACAATACACACTGGGATTTACAGTAGACTACATAAATCCTCTCACAGCAGAATGAACAGGATGTTTGTACGTTCCTATAGTGACATTTTGCTTCAAGTGTTTGCTTTATTTCGTGTCCATGGTAGCGGATATTAATAAATGAAATTAAGCTAAAAGCTGTTAAGAACTTTTGCTACATATTGTATTATTATTTATATATAGTGTTGTTTTTTGTTAATGTAGTTGTCTGAGTTGTTTAGGGAGAAGGTAAAATTGTAGTAGTAAAATTGCCACAATTCTTTTATACTTAATGCAAATGAAGTTTCACCTGATAAATAAATGACTTGTTGTCAAAAGTATAAAATAATGATATAGGTAGCCATATTTACCTTTAAAAAAAATTCAGGTGTGAATGGTTGTTTGTCTCCTTATGCCCCCACTTGGCTGGAACAGGCTCCTGCGCCCCCGCAACCCTTGAGAGGAGAAGTGGAAGAGAAAATGAAAAACTGAACAACCCCTGCAAAAAAGTCAATAACAGTTAGAAGATGACTTCACCAATTATACATGTTATTAGGCGATCAATATGTAATAGCTTGATTCATAGTTAAGTTAATGGCAGATCTAACGAACCATTTTTTTTTCAACAACAGTATAGTTAAGGTCTTATCCAGAAAGGTCATGACATCTATTTGATTCAAATATAGCCATTGCTGTTAACATTTGTTACATAGATATATTTGGATGCTAATGTTTATCTAGTGGATTTCCATGTTTTAACAGTCAAGTACGGGGTATTGTTTTCACGGATATTAGTGGCGGTTCCTCCCATCTGCGGAGTCGTTGGTAGGTAAATGTAAACACGGTGGATGGACTTGACTGTCGTGCCAGTAAATCTGCTCTTCAACTCAAGGGTGGGTGTGTGAGGGGCTGTTTGGAGATCATTTGCTGCACAATAGGTGACGCACACATAGACAAACAGTTACTTCCGGGCGGGAATGAACTAATAAGTCAAGTAGATTTGTTTATTAAAAAGAGACGGGTCACAATTGAACAAAGACTTCTGTATTTACAAGTTTAAAAATACACCAAATAAATGGGCTTGTTCTCACAGTTGTACACAATTATAGAAACAAAGGAATAAAAGACAATTCTACATGTTAAAAAAAAGTGCTGAAGTGTGTATATTCTTGTAGATGAGTATACTCTATGTTTCAAAATCTTCAATACCATGGTGAACTTGTTAAATTGTTTGGCATTGATAAAAACCTTGCAGTTTTCCATTTCCCGCTTTACAGGAGACTAACCCAGCATTCTAGCAAGTTCTTGTCTCTCGCTGAAAAGAGACAAGAGAAAAACAGACACACAATTGTGAGAAAGTAAACATAGAGGTTGTAGTGAGAGTGATGAGATTACATCTATTGCAAATGTATTTCTACTTACTGGTATTTAAAAAAAATACTGAATACAGTATGTCTTAGGCAAAGAAAACTATACTCACAATCTCACATTCTACTACTTTATACTTACTCATAGGAGTAACTGGGGTTGATGATGCGTTGCAGATCTAGAAGGTGCTGAGCAACATTGACTGGGTGGACAGAAAGAAAGAAAAAACGTTATCACTCGATTTTCACCAACAACAATGTATTGTAAGCAATGAATTATTTTCTTACCCGAGCCACCCCCTAGACCACTGGTTCTTCCAGTACCAAGTGCAGATCCACTTGATGTTCCCCTCCCCATTCCTAATCCTGTTCTACTTTGTCCTGTGTTACTGTTGCCTAATCCAACCCCAAGTTTGGTAAATCCAGAATTGGATGATAACAGAGTTGATCCAAGTCCAGAAGAGCTCTTCAGACTTGATGTGGGTTTGTTATTTAACCCAGTTGAGCCAAGGCCCAAACTCCCCAAACCAGTTGATCCTTGCTTGTTTAACCCAGTAGTGCCAAAACTGGACGATCCTAACCCTGTTGAGCCAAGACCCAAACTCCCCAAACCAGTTGACCCTGGCTTGTTTAACCCAGTAGAGCCAAAGCTAGACGATCCTAACCCTGTTGAGCCTAATTTATTTAGTCCTAACCCAGTTGACCCAAGACTAGATGAACCTAACCCTGTTGAGCCTAATTTGTTTAATCCTGACCCAGTTGACCCGAGGCTTGAAGAGCCCAATCCGGTTGATCCTAATTTGTTTGATCCCAACCCAGTTGAACCAAGATTTGAAGAGCCCAATCCCGTTGATCCTAATTTGTTTAATCCTGACCCAGTCGAACCAAGACTTGAAGAACCTAAACCAGTTGATCCTAATTTGTTTAATCCCAAACCAGTTGAACCAAGGCTTGAAGAACCTAAACCAGTTGATCCTAATTTGTTTAATCCTGACCCAGTCGAACCAAGACTTGAAGAACCTAAACCAGTTGATCCTAATTTGTTTAATCCCAAACCAGTTGACCCGACTCTCGAAGAGCCCAATCCTGTTGATCCTAATTTGTTTGATCCCAACCCAGTTGAACCAAGATTTGAAGAGCCCAACCCAGTTGATCCTAGTTTGTTTAATCCTGAGCCGGTTGAACCAAGATTTAAAGAACCTGATCCTGTTGATCCTAGTTTATTTAATCCTGACCCAGTTGAACTAAAACTGGAAGAACCCAACCCTGTACTCGAAGAACCCAATCCTGTTGACCCAAACTTGTTTACACTACTTGAACCGAGACTCGAAGAGCCTAACCCCGTACTCGAAGAGCCTAATCCAGTTGATCCGAATTTGTTTGTGATTGAGCTTGAGCCAAGGGCGGATGAGCCAAACCCTGTCGATCCCAGTTTATTTGAACCCAATCCATTTGAACCGAGACTTGAGGAGCCCAGTGCAGGGGATCCGAATCTGTTTAATCCTGTGCCAGTAGATCCCAAACTTGGATTAGAGCCTACACTACTCTCTAAACTTCCCCTCCCAAACTGTCCCATGCCGGCTCCCAGAAATCCACCAGATCCCATCTAAAATGAGAAGAAAATAATGTTGACATTTTGTAAAACAAAATAGTTTGAAAATCAACGCGATGAACAGTAACATACACGCACACACACACACACAGACATACCCTAGCCCCGCAGGACATGTTGAGCTGCTTGATTTGTTCTGTGAGGTGTTGGATTTCTTTATTTTTGAAATTGACACCGTTTTCCAGGACTTCGACATCGCCGCCGAGCCTTCTTTTGTCCAACAGAAGCCTCTCGTAGTCCTTGTCGTGTTTCAGTTGCAGTTTCTCTAGAGTTTGTCTGTGCTCTTGGATCAGACCCGTTCTGTTCTTACTGCATACGCGGTAGTCGTCCGACCTTCGCAAGTTCTCAGCCTTCAAGCGGTTGTTCTCGGACTGGATCTCGGACATTTGGTCGCCAACGTTATTCAAATAACCCTGGAACCTGTCTTCCACTTCTCTAGACAGACTGGTGCAATTGGTGCGGATTTGCTCCAGGTGGTCCCTCTGTTTCTCGCAGGTGAGTTGGAAGGCAATGTGGGCCGGGAAGAGAGATTCAATCTTCAACAGAAAGGCTCTTGACACATTGGAGACGCCACTGAGGGACTGAACAAAGTCTTCTTTGCATCTTTTCTGGCAAAACTCAATCTCCTTGACATGAACAGCCTTTTCCCTTCTTAGATGGATGGCTTCCAGGTCAAGGTTGTCCCTCTCCTTTGCAATTTGCTCCATTTCCAATTTCGTTCTTTGTGTTGTTTGTGTAAAATTGGACTCAACAAGTTCCAATCTAGCGTTCACCCGCTCCATCTGCAGCCCACAATTGCAACCTCCACCCGTCTGAATCAAACGCGGCACTTTAAACAAAGAGAAAGATATGTTTTAGAAAACTTCATATATTGAAATCTGAATAAAATACATTTTCTAATCATGAATTGAACTGATATTCCAAAAGTCTCCACTTACCAACTTGTGGGCAATTTTGAGAGATGCGTGCCTGGTTCTTGCACATGGTCAATTCCATATTTGTGTGTTTCTGTAGCACAAAATACAGGTGGAATCAATAAAATGGGGAAAATATTTTTACATGGATTTAATAAAAACTGTCTGTTGATGACATTTATCAGACTAGTTTAATAAAACTTGGATTTATTGAAAACAAACACCTTTTTTAGAAAATGCAACCATTCTATTACAAATGAAATATACTGTCTAATGTAGTACATACAATTTTTAAAAGAACTAACTGCTCCCTGCTCTCTTACTAAAGCCGAAGAAAATATTTGAAACATTTCAATATGATGCAGCGTACTGCTACACCATTGCAAACTATAACCATAAAAGGTATATCGTTAAATTCAAAACTCTCTGTAAACCAAACCGAGAATATTCATTTGCTAAAACTTTGTAAAACAATTGCTTTTTTTCTGTTACTCACCAGTCTGCTATCCAAATCTTGAATAAAATTTGCAGAGGTGTTTGACCAGTATTTAAGTCGCAACAGGTCCCAGTCGTTGCGGGCCTTCTCGGTCAAGGTGCTGTTGAGCCAGGTCGTCAGGTTCCTCCTTTGCTGCTTGAGGGCGACATTTTCAATCGATAGCCGACTGAAGCTTTCCTCCAAGTCATGTATGCGTGCCGTCGAAGCCGAGTCTTGCGTCTTGCCGTAGACCAAGAAGAGAACCAGGCTGACTATGATGAGCGATTGAATCAGCGAGGAGAAGAAGAAGATGATCCTCAAATAGTAGCCGCAGCTTTTGCCCTTTGACCGGTACTGCGCCTTCTTTTGGCCCTGCGGTCCAGCCTTGGACACCTGGGAATAGCCGCTGCTATACATGAGTTCGGGTGTCCCAAAGAACGTCCAAGAGAAATGAAGCACAAGTTTTTTTTTTTACTAAGCACCCTGCAAGCCAGATAACATCTGCCAAGACGCTGACTTATATGAGCAACGTTTGGAGGCTATGTCCGTCCACGTATTGTGCGTCTGGTGCCCGTTTGTCTGACCAAGCTCCAAACACTACAAAGTGGAGCAGACGTTTCCTTTGTACGATGATGCAAACATTAGAATTGATCGGATTGTGGGTGAGGTGTAAACATGGGTAGGAATTTATAAACTGCTTTGGCCACACACTTCCCATAATGGGAAGTTATCTTGACTTCAGACCCCTCCCATCATCACCATGTCTGTTGGCGTGGCCTGGCTGACTGGGATGTCACATGTGGGCTATATGCATACCATTTACATTATATTTCCATGTCATAATGTTTTGTCTTAAATTTGAACTTAAATTAATTACGCTCATTTTGTTCTGAATCATAAGAACCAGTATGGAAATGGACATTTGACCAAAAAAAAGGCATCTGCTTTTTTTTTTTTTTTCATGAAACCATCAATTTCTACAGTGCGGAACATATCCTGGTCCATGTGCCAAAAACATTTTTATGGGATCATGAACAGTGTTTTCCGGTGCACAACCGCCGGGAGGACAATGGCTCGCGTTGTTCTCTATGGCAGGCTCTTTGATGCATCAAGTCTCAGTCCAACATGATGACGTGGGTAAGTTGCCCTCTGTCTCACAGGACGTGTGTGCAATTACGATCAAAATAAAATATAAGAGCTTGACAGTAGCAGTCACCACTTTTTTTTTTTCCTGCCAGGCATTGTTGGTGTGCCAGACCTCATCTTGACGGGAAGCCATAATTCATTCATAAAGCTCTTGATGGTCAAATGTTTCTAATGTTGGAGATGGTAGATTAAAAAAATGTGCCAAGAAATGTAGGATAAACATTGGGAAGATTTAGTTGAATTTGAAGTGGGTTGTTTTTCAAGCCGGGAACATGTACAGTGGAGTCTTCCTCTCTTTACTAAGATCTATTTATGGATTGTTTGGTTACACAGATTTAAAAAAAATATTCCTAAAGACTTCACAAAACCATTTCTTTACAACTGGATTAGCATTTTATAAACTAATTTGCATTTCCTAATTATAGGACCCTCAATACTACTAATATTTGAAGGGATGCTGCATTAATATGAAATACATTATAACCTGTGGATAAATTGAATGCACTTGGCAGGAATTCTGAAGTACATGCTAATAAGTTGAGAAAATACATAGTAATATAATACAGTATATTTGAATCCACCAATGTTGCAGTCTGAAATGTTTTTTTTATATAAATGAAACTAGATATTTACATCGGTATGCCTGATGAGCTCAATTTAGTATTTATAGATAACACTGCCACTCAGTGGAAAATGTATAGAATTACAGTTGAACAATAATTGAAAGGCACTATAAGAAGTGATGGGGAGGAAAGTAAAAAAAAAAACTGAATCAACATCATCATCATGTTTTAAGTGCCAACTCCAAAAGCAGCCTAATTTCAAATAGCTGGGTAACATGACACAAATTTTTCCCAAAGTTATCGCCATTTTGATTTAAAAACATTAATAATTGCAACTCAACAATGAGGGGAAAATCCCTTTGATATCCAGATTTAAGGGGAAAACCGAGAAAATGGTCTTATTTACATATTTGTGGGCTTCAAAGCAGAGATGCATTTGATTAACAAAAGCAACAAACCTGCAAGTCTACGAATTTTGGGAATCAGAATCACATGGTTTCCCTTCAAAGATTTATCTAATTGTTAACTTGCTCTGAAGGCTCTAGTTACTCATACCAAAGACACATGCTAGATCAGGTGACCGGCCTGAAGAAAGAGCTCTCTGTAGTGTGCAATGCAGGAAGATAAAGCCGAACTGCAGAGAAAGTGACCAAATATTGAATGGCTAACAGTTAATCCTCATCTTCTATCTGTGTCCCGGGCCTAGCAGATGTTTTCACTTTGACCTGCACAAAAGGCTTCTGTTTTGGTTTCTAGGCTCATCCATTCTGCAAAGGTCAAAGGTCACTCAGGTCAAAGGGAGAAGCTGTCACGACAAGTCTAAACACTGAGGGCCGTGACGTCCTGTGAGAAAGATGCGCAGAATGAACCCAATGATTACTCGCTGACCCATTTTCCATCTGTTGGTGTGGGTAAAGCAAGGCTGGTACACCCCCCCGAGATTGAATTACGTGTGTAGATGCCTGAGGGGGAGAGCTTGCCTAACTTAAGACATCCAGACATGTGGTGGGTGGGTGGGTGTAATCCCATTTGCTCGAGGACGGGGTTCTATATGGACCTTAAAGGTTAACTCAAATGTTAAGTGAATCAATAGCTGGCTTGAGAAGGGCTTGGCCTTCCCCGAAATGCCACATGATGAGGTTAAATGTCCAACAATTTTGTAGCTTTGAGCTACCAGACCACCTCACACAACAAACACTTGAATGCATACATAGTGTAACTGTATAGAATGTCACTTCTCTATGTACTATCTAGCTATTAGCAGAAAATCTTGACCATAGCCAACCGTATTGTGAAGGTAATTTTTCCTCACAAACTAACATTACTGCACATTTGTGCAGCGAAGTGATGAAATGGGATCCAAGATGGCGGCCCACACGAGTGCAGCGGCTCTTTGCTCTCCAGTTTGGTGTTTTGTTTTCTCAATCTTATCATTATAAACTTTTTCTTCAGTCGCCAGGATTTAGTAATTACTCTCGGTAGGAGATGCGATATATCCATCACAACAGAAAAAAAAAAAAATTCGTTATACGCAGCTGTGTATGATCATAATAAAGGCTTTATTTGGTTGATTGATACATTTTGATGCAGGTGAATTAATTGGCTGCCACAGACATTGATAGGCATATTAGAGTTGCTACCAAAACTAGTCATTTTCATACAAAGGCATACCTGTCAACCTCTGCCGATAACTGCCCTTATAAATGATTATGATTCCCCTTACAAACCCCCAAAAAACCTTACAAACACCGTACGTCGTACGGTGTTTGTAAGGTTTTTTGGGGGTTTGTAAGGGGAATCATAATCATTTATAAGGGCAGTTATCGGCAGAGGTTGACAGGTATGCAAAGGGTACACAGTAATGGTGTACTACCCCATATAATGCCAAAAGAAACAAAAAAACACAACAATTCAAAGGGGGCCATCAGTTCTAAAAGGATTTGAGGGCTATCTTTCAACTGCAGCTGTCCATGTGTGATTCTGTCCACGTGTTCACTCAACATCAATTTCGACAGAAATATTCTCCTTCCTCAACACGAGTAGCATGTTGGTTCAAAGGTCACGTCACTGCTGCCCCCTTGGATTCCATCACACCCCCAAGAGACGGGGGATGACAGACATAGAGGAAACACCCCTTGCTAAAAGCAGTTCACTTTTGACGTCTTCCCAATGGTAAAAATACTCTTCCTCAAATATGGCCTTGAATTGAAACAGCACCAAATTGCCCATAATATACTGTATACTATATAGTGCCTGTTTCTTAAATGAACTAGCTTCAGTGTTAATGTTTACGTAAATATTAGGCAACACTGTGAGGAAAAATACATTGGGCCCTTTTACCTGATAATTAGCTGAATCAACCTGAGCAGCCAAAATAATTGGCAATTAGTCATTACAAATCTACACCTATACAAACTGCAGTCAAAACTAGAAGTGCACTCTGAGAGTATGTACATATTATTATTTATTATATTCTCAGCTACTGTGTTTTTTTAATCCTCTCTTCACAAAATATAAGCTATCCTGCAAAGAGTTAAATAGGCTAATCTGTTTTGGATATCGCAAAATTCCTTTTCTGACCTCTGCGACCTTTGACCTCATTACCCCAAATGCAATCACCTCTTCTATTTCATATTGCAAACATATGCTTTAAGTTTGTTGATTAATGCCTTATTTCATTCTTGAATATCACAAAATTCCTTTTCTCATTACCCCCATTTTTTTGTTACATAACTTCCACCTTCAGTGGGTATTTTCTTCTGGCGGAATTATAGTGAATAAATACATTATTATTATAATTCCATAATTTATGATAAAGCTCTTGTATTTCATATTTCCTCAAATATGAGTCTTTACAGCAGACCGGGCCAGATTCACTAATATATTTTTGCTCATTGTTCCTAAAACTGATTTTGATGAAAATAATACATTAAATTGGCATTGGAAATACAAAAAAAATGCAATATATTATTGTTTTTTTCAACAATATAACATTTTTAAGTAAATATCAGGGCACTTGATATGAATTTCTACTCATCATTTATACTATATGCTTTTTGTTACGTTTTGATGTTTTTTTCGAGCAGTTTGGGTAGCTAACTAAAAGCAATGATTGCACTTTTAAGTTGCTTTTTTGTTTTTCTAGGACCCTTAATTTCCTGACCAGCCCCAACTTGCAAAGAAAGCCCAGGCGAGACAACAAGCGGCCCGACAGTGTCCTAATTAAGGAGACTTTTATTCAAATGAACACACACTCTCCTCCCCCTAACACACCCACACAGCCTTCTGATGACCTATTATCTGAACAAAAGTGAGGACAATGCTTCTCTGTGGCACACAAATACATTGTGGTCTACTGGGTGGGTGTACGCTTAGTTTTGCTTTAGGAGTGCCATAAAGGTCTCTCTATGTGTTGCGGGGGCAGATTGATTTAAAATTCTCAACTGGGCTAAGTAGATAAACCAACAGGTTGTATAAAATAAAGTCTGCTATCCCGGGTGCTTTCATGTGTCCATATCTGTGACGGAAACTAAAGAGCCCAAAAAGCAGTGCATTTACAAGCTGATTCATTACTTATCTCCAATCTGGGGTTGCTCTCCTCTTCTTTATCTGTGTTTGACCTCTGGCTTTCGACCATGACTGGGGTGCCAAAGTCAGTTTGACCTTTTGCTTCGTGCTCCGCTCAGCGCCTGAGAAATGAGCAATGACCATAAAATAACCTTTTATTCACGGCACAATAATGTGTGTGTGTGTTTTCAGTCACTGATTGTCATTCTTTTCTAAGTTGATACTTGGCTTTAACAAATATATTTCTATGTTGTGCATTTAAAACCACTAAAATTTTGATTTTATGTACACCCTCTTTATGCTTATCCTAACTCATGATGGAAAAAAGGCTCACATGAGTTATACAGCATCTAATATGGGAAAGTGTCATAACCCTTAAAGTAGTAGATATTTGAACAAAAATTAATGACTATATAATGGTAGCTGTTGTTATATCACTCCTTTTGTGACATTTAGATGTTTGTTTAACCTCGGAATTTATAACCTGCAGCCAAAGGCATTTGTTTTTGGCCTGGAAGATCTCCAGACCTAACATGTGGTACTACATAAAGGATTCCATTCTTGTTCTAGCACCACCCATAAACAAACAGCGACCAAGTCATCAAAAGAAATTTGGATGGATTTGGAAATAGATATGATATTGATACCCAGCCTTCTCTGGCAAAATGGACTGCTTGTTTTGTCACTGTCAATGGATTCATTTCAATAGTGAAAACCGATTTCGGATTTATGTTACGAGCTTAGTCACAGACCAAATTTAACTCGGATCTCAAGGCATCGCTGTACTGTACATAAAACAAAAGAGACCCAAAGTACATATCTTTACCATCAGGCTACCAGTGTACGGCTTGATGTGAGACAAAAGACCAGCTTGCTTGTGTTGGTCTAGTATTGTGTGGATGTGTGTTATTTTTTTAAAAGGCCTTGAGGTCATGCTCTTTGCATCTCTGCAGAGAAATGCTCCACATTCTTCCTGTGTGTGTGTGTCTGTGCGTTGCCCACACAGCCCACTCTCTCTGCTCTTTGACTCCAACGGCCATATAAGGCAGCTAGCGCCATGGCAACCAAAGGGCTTGAATAGTAGTGTCAAATCCCTCAGAACACACACACACACACACACCCTTCCCCCTCTGCACACACACACACACACACACACACTCCACCTCCGTCCTCTCCTCTGCCTTTCTCCCTCCCTCTCTAGCTGGCTTGGCTTCATTTCTCTTGCTGCCAAACCCCCAAATAGACGAGACGAGAAAACAGACTCGTAAAGAGAGCAATCCAACTTGTCGCCTTGGATTTTCTTTTCAATGCGAACTGGGTGTGTGGATGCTCGGAAAGCGAGAAAGTAGGCGCAGCCAAGCTTTCCACCCCCACCTTCTCTTGCCACAGGGGAAGGCACATACACACACACACACACACACACACATAGATGAAAAGCAGTAGCTAGGCCGCACATCATTAGTTCTTGGTGGCCAAGCACCAACAAAAGGCTTGCAAACAAGAAGCTCGGAGCACAGCTAAGGCTTCTGGGAACGAAGAAGGACAGCACAGGACTTCCTTGTGTTGAACACACACCACCCAGTGCGCGTGCATTTTGGAGGTCAACTTGACAGTCCGGACACGCTTTTTTTTGTGCTGGATCTTTGATGAGAAGCCTGCCGCCTCATGAGCAAATGACATGGAATGGCTTTACTTTGTGGGTCACGATGGTGAAGCTGAGAGGATTACAGGAGAGTAGGAAAGCCGCACTCGCTCTCAGGATGGAGGACGGGAGGATCTAGCAGGAGGGGGATTTACAGCCACGGATGTATTAATGCTCAATTGGAGGTAAGCACGGAATGATTTACATAGAGAGGGCATACGCCATGCCGGGCTCAAGCCCTATTTCTCTCAGTAGTTAGAGAATGAGCAGTGTGTGTGTGTGTGTTCATATGTACAAGTGTTGATGTGTGTGTCTTTGGCGTCCATTTTTCACCTCGTTATTTACAAGCGCTTTCCTATCTCTCCACAGTCACTTGACCACTCATTGTTGACAGCGAAGAGCACTTTTCTTATGAAAACAAGGAAAGCCAACCTGCCAGAAGAAAAGACAAATTGACTTTTTTTAGAAGGAGTGGTAGGGAGAAAAACAAAAAAACAAACTTAAAGCACTCAGACTATTTCCAGGTCATAGTGGAGTGGGAGGAGACTGCTCTTGTTTTTTTTCCTGCCAAGCTCCCTCCCTCCTGTTTTTCCTCCGTCTGTCATTATCTGCTGGCTAAACATTTGGAGGTCTTTTTTCGGACGTCTTTTCAAGTTTCGGGAAAGAAGCAGCGTTTTTTTTTAATATTCATGTTACCTTGACGAACCTCGACTGCCTGTGGCGTGCTCTTCCTCGGTGGTTCGGTAACCAAGCGATGGCCATGGTGAGTGGGGGCTGGGGAGATCCCAATGGCGGCACCAACGGGCTGGGGGAAAAGGGCTACCTTAAGCGGGAGGACGACGACGGATCGCCCCAGGCGGGGGGCAGCGACATGGAGGCCGGGGAGGACGACAAGGCCTGCGTGTTGGACTGCGTGGTTTGCGGGGACAAGTCGAGCGGCAAACATTATGGCGTGTTTACCTGCGAGGGCTGTAAAAGCTTCTTCAAGAGAAGCGTTCGACGTAACCTCAGTTACACGTGCAGGTGAGCGAGGCATGATGGGAAATGTGGGCTATTTGGCAACGAGCCGACATGTTTGTAGTCAAGCAATCTTGCTAACATCATGATTGCATAGCACCCCCCCCCCCCCCTGTAGTTTACTTGTTGTGACCCTACAAATTAGTGGTTCTTAACGCTTTCGAAAGCACGTGACTATTTGTTGGTAATTTAAAATATATATACTGGCAGTGCCATTGACGGCGCTAGATGTCCAAACCAGCCCTCCCAGTCAAAATGTCTTTGACGTCTAACGGCAGTAATGGTACCCACGTAAGTTAGATGACTGCCGAATAAAGGGTTAAACTTTTTAACATATCTCTATTTGGAGTTAACCAAAAGTAAAGCATATTATTTAAAAAAAAACTGCCTTTTACATTTGTCGCAAAGATCCAATTTTATCAAAGATTGAAAAACATTGATAATCTCCATATTTTAAAATATTGAGTATACAAATTACCCATACAAATGGAAGCTACATGCCATGTTCCCAATAGAAAATTTCACATGTTAGCAGCATACATTGCACATAACCTAAAACAACATTTATTGCAGTTCACGATCCTTCTCAGAGAAGATAAATGATCAATGATTAATCAAGAGAATCTCTTGATTAATCATTGATCATTTATTTTCAACACCACTCGCACTCACAATCACACTGCCACTGAGCGGGAATCAATCCCACGCTGCCCGAACCAAAGTCTGAACCACTACACTATCAAATGGCTTAATCCACTTAATCTTACTCTTATTTACACTCAGAACTAGATAACGTAGCTGTAACAAGTTTTGCTGTATGCAACCGATTAGATGCTAAAAATTGCTCACATAATATTGCCATGCTGCATCGCCCAATGCTACTCATTCTGAAGGATTTGAGCAGATTAGATTAACATGCAATTCTAAACATTGGATTCACAAAGGGAAGATAAAAACTTACTTGGTGACCGATAGTGAAGCATTTTTTATGTCATGTCCTTTGAGTTCAGCTAATAAATGTTTTATTGTTTTCAGGTCTAATAGGGAATGTCAGATTGACCAGCACCACCGAAACCAATGCCAATACTGTCGTCTCAAAAAGTGTTTCCGAGTGGGGATGCGCAAAGAAGGTAACTATTTTTTCCCCTAATCTGTAGACTTTCAAGTTCTTTACTTACATTGTATGCCAGTCAAAACTGCCTCTCTTGAGACTATCCTGTTTTGGTCCTATCGTGTTTAATTAACTATGTATATACAGTGTGTGTCAGGTAAACGTTATGCATTCGCATTTTTTATCTATCTTGTGTCATGGTGACAGTGATAAACAGTTTCTTAAGACAGCAAAATCCGTGAGCCTTCAGTCTGTGTTTGAAGCTGGACAAACCCTTTAGGCTCAATCCAATATGGGAATTTAATTAATGTAGTAACGTTCAAATAACCTATCGACGGCCTGCTTGGAGGACACATTTTTTTTGCTAGTGTCGTGTTAAAATACTGAATGCCATGTTGCTTCACCAATCCAGATTCATGTATCAATGCAGCCCCTAGAATGCGCGAGTCAACAATCCAGATCTGTTGGAGTGAACACGGCTAAATTTGGCTTTGGTGTTTACATCACACTGAACATAAAGAGAACATAAAACAAGTTAATGAGACACATTATTGCTCCCCTTGGACAAATTGTCTTTGCCCTGGCGTGTTTACGGGTAGTTCGGAGTTCAGGGTCAGCCACAGAGCAGCATTCCAGGGACTGATATGGATTCACGTTGTTGCTTTGTGGTGGACTGTTACCATGGCCACGGCGCAAGCGTCTTTTCATGACCTTTTATCTACCAGCGATGAGAAGAATACATTGAGGGGGTCTAATTTGCATCCTTCTAATCTTGAATAAAAGAGCTAATCGGCTCAATTCAGTTTGCCCGTAATCTGACATGCACCGCCCGTTGAACCCAGTTTTAACTTTTCCCCCTCTGTTTTCTTCCCTAAATCCCCTCCTTCACCCTTCTTTTTCATCTTGAACCACCCCTTCCCCCTTGCTCCCCCAACCAAACTACAGCAGTTCAACGCGGCCGCATCCCACCGCAGCCTAGTCTCAGCCCGAGCCTCACGCCCATTGGGGGCGCCAGTGGCTTGGGAGGTGGTGAATTCTACAATAACAACAACAATAACGGAGGCAACGGCGGTCAGCCCGTGTCCGAACTCATCTCGCAGCTGCTGAGAGCCGAGCCGTACCCCAACAGCCGCTACGGGCACCAGTACAACCAGCCGGCGGGTCCCGATAATTCAATGGGCATCGATAACATCTGCGAACTGGCCGCCCGGCTACTCTTCAGCACGGTGGAATGGGCCAGAAACATCCCTTATTTTCCCGAGTTGCCGGTGTCGGATCAGGTCTGTACAATTAGTCTAACGAACTCGTTGATTGAAGGCTGAGGACGTCCAATCCATTTGGAGGGATGGGAGTGATCATTCTCTCCCAGTCCACATGGATTTGACGTCTGCCAGCGATGAGTTAAAGCATGGTTTTTCGAACTTAGAGAAATTACATTTCACGATACGCCATGGACAACGATTCACATTGTAAAAGTTTTTGCCGTTGCTTTCTGTTTCACAACCCCAGGTAGCCTTGCTAAGGCTGAGTTGGAGCGAGCTGTTCATACTTAACGCCGCACAGTCTGCATTGCCGCTCCACATGGCGCCCCTGTTGGCCGCGGCGGGCTTCCACTCGTCGCCCATGTCGGCGGAGCGCGTGGTGTCCTTCATGGACCAAGTGAGGGTGTTTCAGGATCAGGTGGACAAGCTGACCCGACTTCAGGTGGACTCCGCTGAGTACAGCTGCCTCAAGGCCATCGCCCTGTTTTCACCAGGTGACTATATTTATATATAATATCTTAGTTTGTTTATTAACTAGTATATGGTGCAATAGGTTATATTTCGAAAGAGCATACTATAAAAGAGGTTGTGGAGTTTTGGCTTATATATTTGTTCGCAACCACATTTGAATATGTAATTTGTTTAATTTTATATTTATTTTTATTTTCCCCATTATTGGGCTCAACATACGGTATTCATGCAAATACATGCATGCTAGCGTATATTTTTTAAAAGGCAACGGGAACAAAGCTAAGTTCTGTTGTGCAATGTATTCACATTACATTTTGATCACTCACGCACAAATCCAACAAAGTCCTGATCTTCTGAAATAAACAGTTTGAACAAGTGGGCTTATTTTGAGGGGTCTTGACCAAACCAATGTTGTTTTTCACTACACATACCGCATACCTACTGGAAGCTTGCCTTTAGTGTCCTCTTTCAAGCCCACCCTTTCACCTCTGTCCTATTCATCTGTCTAGATGCCTGCGGTCTGACTGACGCAGTCCACGTGGAGTCCCTGCAGGAGAAAGCTCAAGTGGCTCTGACCGAGTACGAGAGGATGCAGTATCCGAGTCAACCTCAGCGCTTCGGCCGCTTGCTCCTGCGCCTCCCCGCTCTCCGCGCCGTACCCGCCAGCCTCATCTCCCAACTCTTTTTCATGCGACTGGTAGGGAAGACGCCCATCGAGACGCTCATCCGAGACATGCAGCTCTCCGGAAGCTCCATCAGTTGGCCCTACGTGCCTATGTGATTGGAAATATTGTCCATCCATTTTTGCCATTAACAATGCAGCAGTATCAGTACTGTTGTGAACAAGAAGGATGGTACCGATGGGTCTTGGTTTTTGGAAGACATTTGAAACAGTTCAGGCTGCACAAGATGAAGATGTGACTGATCAAGGAAATTTCACCAAAGTTCATCCTCGGATCGATGCACAAAAAAAAATACGACAACGTTTATGAACTCCCCCAGCTGGCTAAACGTCAGATGGGCTAGCGGTGGCTATATTTGCCAGCAATTACAAGAGACTAATACCTCATTAGACATCAGAATGCTTTCATCTGATTTAAAAAAAAAAATCTCAACAAAATGCTAAAAAAAAACCTCACCAGAAACCGCCTTCGTTCTGTTATTGGGTATAAAATGTAACTCCTATGAGCGTGATAAAAGTGTGGTGCCATGAGGTAGGAGTGACTCGACTTGCAATTGTTTCCAAATGACATAGGAAAAGTGTATGCCGGCATTGAATTCACTTTAACAATAAGCACTTTGGCAAAAGTTCACTCAAAACAATGACAATTAGCCAGCATATTGTGTATATAAAAATACTACATAGCTTAGCCTTTAACTCCTTGATGGCAAAATGGATTGGTCGTGTATGGCCATCAATGGCAGCCAATAGGTGAAGTCTAATTGTGGAATGCTAACACTAATTGAAGTGCTGTGACACTTAAAACACTGACTTGAACACTGTGTATCAGCAAATGTAGACCATACTATAACAATACTGTGTCATATATTCTTTATCCTCTGTGAATTTTAGACATCTCATTCAAGGTGTACCAAAAAAAAGTAGCGCAATTTGATGCAGGGTGACAAAAAGGTTTTTTTTTAAATTTCTATTCAAATTATGTCAATGTTTTCATAGAGTACTCTACAATTAATTTCACTACAAATATTCCATTTTTTTTTGAGTAACGAATGAAACTCG
This sequence comes from Stigmatopora argus, assembly GCF_051989625.1. Taxonomy (NCBI): domain Eukaryota; kingdom Metazoa; phylum Chordata; class Actinopteri; order Syngnathiformes; family Syngnathidae; genus Stigmatopora; species Stigmatopora argus. Next base: position 7,624,074 of record NC_135398.1, read on the forward strand.
TACCTCAAGGCACCACCATGTTTGGAATTATGTTTAAAAAGTTGCGACCAAGCGCTTTTATAAAAGAAAAATCAGTGCAACAAATAGTTTAATAAGCGTCATGAAAGACTTAAAACACACTTCAGCTTGAGTCGACACTGTGTGTAAATATATGGAGGTCACCTTCATTTCTCTTTGCATGTTCTGGAGCGCTTCTAAGTTGTTTCATCCTTTTGTGTAAGTAATTTCTTTCAATCTTAAAGTATTGCTTTCCCTGTTAGCTCCTAAATGTGTTTCTATATGTTAACATGAAAATACCTCTCTCGAAAGACCCACGTTATCGTTGAAGACTTGACTTTTTTTGTACTTGGTGAATGACGTGAGGAAACGTTCAAACGGAAGATTGCAAACTGCACAAGGAGAATTTTTGAATACCAAAATGTCACACGTGGACTAAAGAGGCTCCTGATTCCCTAGCAGGACTTACCTTACACTAGTAGTTGAAGTCGAGTTGTTTTATAGAATCACAAATGTTTTCGAACAAAAGCATTCAAACCAACCATGATTTTTTTCCGTCTTGCTTTGTCCCTAAATGATGTGGATGCGTATTCAGTTCATTCATCAAGGTTAGCGTTGAAGTATACTGTTAATTATTATTACTTTGGAATTCCTACGTTCTTGCATACGAGTTTTACATTTATGGCAAGGTTATAAAAAGAAACGGAAGTCTTGTCTTTTGTTATGTTTGTCTTTTCAAAGTCATTGAAAAATGTGTTGTATTTACAGCTGTATGACGAATGCCAAATAAACACTGCTATGTGCACCATAAATGTCTCATTCTGTATACAGTACATGTTACAAAAGAGAGCTTTCATTCAAATGTTTTATGACAAATGCTTCAGAAAATCACGTTTGGACCCCTTTATTCAAATTGTAGGTTCTTTAAATATTAACTCATTGCCTACAATTGACGGAACTAGACGTCCAATCAATTTCCATCTAAAAATCCCATTCAAAATTATATACATCTTAGTCTCTTCTTTTTTTATATTAGAAAACCTGGTATTGAAATAGACATAGTATCTACTGTAAGTGATGTTCTTTCACAAAGAAAAACTTATTTTTGTTACATTTTCAAAGTTCTCAAACTGTGCCACTAACCTTGGTGTGACACAGTTGTAAACAAAGTGACTAACGTTTTCGTTTGCCCTATAGCGCGCAATCAAAAACGGATTGCATCATTGTTTCTTCATTTTGAAACTGATGGACGCTTCCTAACAAAGGCCTCGGTCAAAGTTTCTTATCAGTTTTTTGATATGGAACAGTTTTTGCCGAAGCTCTTTGCTCTCCCTTTTCTTTGCTTGATAATCCGGTGCCTAAAAGAGAAAAATGTTGAGATCATGTTTCAGTATCTGAATGAAAAATTAAAGTGAAACGGTTTGAACTTACTCTTTTAAGATCTTTCAGTCTGTTATATTCATCCAGCACACCCTGAGAATGGAAAAAGATTCATGTGATGTCATAAAGATCTGACCAGTATATATTCTATACAAATACTGGACAGTATGTTTGTTATACATATATCGCCGGTATTACTGACGAGACAATTTAGGATTCCCTAAACCATAATAGTAGCACCAATCACTCTCAAAATGCAGACAAATGACATAAAGTATAATCTACAATGAACTCAGACAGCACAACTTGTTCAAATATTAATACATTTGTTGTTAATAATGTGCTAATCTACTGTGCAGAACATTTTTAAACGTCAGAATATTAGTCACAAGTATTAGTAAATAATTAGAAATCTTCACATTTGATCAAAACAAGTATTCTACTGTTTATAGTAAATAGTTTTAGGTTGCAGCACTACTTGATACATTTAACATCTGTGGCAGGTAAGTTTAATGTCAAAAACAAAGTTAAAGCAATAATAATTATTTCATTTGTTAAAATCAAATAATTGAACCTATATGCCATCTTGAAATAAAAATGACAGACATTAAATATATTAAACAAAAATGTCACCAAAAGACATAAATAATCAGGATTGGTAAACATTCTCCCATGGGCACCTACCTGATACTTCATCGAGTTTTTGTCCAGTGTGTCTAGTTCTTGACTCAGCATATGAATCTGGTCACCGATTTCGTCCATTTCGTCACACAAGCTTTTATATCGAGTCAGAGCCGACTGGAAATCTCGCTTGTACTCTTGCCGCTGCTCGTCTGAAAGGATCTCGGTGTACTGGCTGCGCCAGGGAGAGAACATAAAAAATGGAATACAGGGGCAGCATACATTAAATATTCATTCATTCATGCATTTTCTAAACCATTTATCCTCACAAGGTTTGCGGGGGGTGCTGGAGCCTATCGTAGCTAACTATAGGAACCAGTTAGTGGACACCCAGAATCTGTGGCCAGCCAATCACAGATCACAAAGAGATGGATAACCATTCACACTCATAGCTAAGGGCAATTTAGAGTGTTCAACCAGCCTAGCATGCATGTTTTTGGGACACGGGAGTACCCGGATTAAACCCACGGGGAGAACATGCAATCTCCACACAGTGAGGACCCACCTGGGATCGAACCCTCAACCCCAGAACTGGGAGGCCAACACGCTGACCACTCGGTCAATGCCCCCCCCATCAATTTAATGGAACATCATCATCTATATATGTTTGCAATGTTTGTGTATTTTCATCCAGCAACAAAAAAAGATAAACACATTTATTGTGTAATGATGTGTACAGGAAGTGGCAGCGGGGGATGAAGTCACCTGAAGAGGTATTGGGCTTGGTCGTCGTCCAACTCATTAGCAGTGTCTCCTCCAGTGGTGTAAGCTATTTCATTTTGGGACGCCATAGTTGCACGAATGTGATATTTGGGGTTCCCTTGGCCTCTCGTGCTGAGTTTCCCTTCGCTTTCGGCGTATCCAGAGGGGATGCTGCACACTGCAGGGCTGTTGTTTGGGTATGGATGTGCAACGTCTTGTAACTTGCTAGTTGCCGTACACAGCCACAATCAAAATACAACACAAGCGAAGTTCATTGGTATATTATTATTACACTATTTTGCCATATTTTTAGGGCACTCATTTCACTGTTTAGCTGTTATTTTTCAATAAGATGTCTATCGTTGTCAGTGGCAGTACATTTATTCATTACTATGACATACTATGACTATAAAAAAATTACAGTGTAATTGGGAGCCATTACATAATTGTTTTCATATTTTCATTCGTTTTAATGAGAATAGTTTTATTTTCATCATTACCATTCATATCATAAAATAAACATGTTTAAAAACGTTAAAAATTTAAAACATTTTAAATGAACTCTAGCATCCTTACATGCAAACGTCACATTTTTGGTATACCAAATGTTAATATTGTGGCTCTTTTGACCCAAAATTTGACCCTTTCTTTTTAATGACCAAAAACAGTCACATGCCCCCTAAATGTTGATAAAGTCAACTCACCTGTTGTTTAAATGACCCTCACTGTGACCTAGGACTTTTTTATGGGAGTGGGACACTGCATTGTTTCCCTCACGTAGATCAGAAGCAGCTTTCTCCGATATTACAATAGTTGACGCATGCTGGGTGCTGTGTCCCCCTCCAACATTGTTGACCTAATCCAGCAGAGAAACACAAGGCAGAAATGGCAAAAGTGCAGAGCCAGATGTGAGACCTAACACAGGAAGAAAAATTCATTCTTGCAGTAAATAATTTCTTTTAGTCCCATAATTCCATATTTATGTGTAAGTAACAGAACACTGCCCTACATTGGTGTAAATCTTTTGGCATATGGTGAAATGCATCATAATAACAACAACAACTGTTGTCTTAACGTACATATAATCTGGATAAAAAGAAAAATGCAGCCGGTGAAATAGATCTCATGAAGATATATAGTAACTGTAAATAATCTGATAGAGTATTTTACCTAGTGTGTCTGGTCACTGGGCTGTTGGTGTAATGTGTTATGCAAGGATTATAAATATAATAAAACAAGGGATTCTGTATATATATATATATATATATATATATATATATATATATATATATATATATATATATATATATATATATATATATATATATATATATATATATATATATATATATATATATATATATATATATATATATATATATATATATATATATATATATATAAATGGCATTATCTGTAATGCTTCTCCTTAAAAGATTTGTGGGGGTGCTAAAGTGTATCCCAAGAGCCCCTGGACAGGGATACACCCTGAATTGGATGGCAACCGAAATTGCAATTATGCATATACGCGACACTACATAATTCCTGATATTATGGTCATTTTTGTCTTCTCATTCTACAAAGAAATAACATCTAGACTGCTGTGTGAAGCTGCCATGACTGAATCATTTACTGACATCACTCTGTAGGGATTTACAGAGCAGAACAGTGGCAACTCCAGCCTTTAAAAAAATACATTATACATCCATGCCCATACATTAAATATACTTCCCTGCAAGGCAAAGAAAGCATCCTCGGTGCAGTACACGAGTTGCCCAGAACGGGGCCCTCATTCAAATGATCAAATCAAGTTGAAACTAATTGTGTAAGAAAGAAAATTAGCCCTCTATATACAATTTTTGTTTCAGTTGAAAAGACATTATACTTCAGAATAATACAGCGTGTGTATGTGTTCTTCTCCGAGGTTCAAGAATGAATGCCTATTGTATCATTACATTATCTGCTTGTGTTTTTGTTTTTAAATACACTTTTGTTTTCAAATGATGACATTTCATTACATTTCTATGGCAGTTTGTTAACATCAAGATAAGATGATGTTCCTGTAGTTGTAATTATATTTGTTCAGTTCAACTTGAAAATGGATACTAATTCGACACCAGTGATGGTCATATCGCTCATAGTACTAAACATTTGAATTTGCTTAACATGTCTTTCAATGCCATGAGAGGTTCCACAATTTGCGTCATTGCTGATTAATGATCACTTAGAGCAGGGGTCGGGAACCTTTTTGAAAGAGAGAGCCATAAACAATTCATATTTTCAAATATTATTCCTTGAGAGCCATAATCACAATTTAAAAGTCAAAACACATAAAAATGTGCACATTTTTTTTGTCATTTTACAACTTTTAAAGTACAAAAAGTCCCTTCATTATTTTGACAACATTGTTAAGCTCTTGCTCATCAATGAATGTCAATGAGTTCAATGAGTATCAATGAGAGAATGAATGCAGAAGACTAATGAAAAAAAAATCAATGTCACAATGCCGACGTGACGTTCCTATTGGTGCGTTCAAGACTCTTTTCTCTCACCACCGGTTTCCATATTTTAGCTCAGAGCCATATGCACCCATCAAAAGAGCCACATGTGGCTCCCGAGCCATAGGTTCCCTACCCCTGACTTAGAGCGAAACCTGGGTGTGTTAGTCAACAGGTGCTTGCATGAATCAGTTTTAAGAGAAATTCAATTTTGATCACTATTGTTTCTGCATAGAAAAAAACTATTTTTGCTTGCAAACCTAGAAACACTGTAAAAAGTAGAAAATGGCATTTCCGTTCTTAGGCTTCTTGAGATGACAGGTGAATTGTACAGTATATAGTGCCCCCCCCCATCCCCGGATGGTATCACAGTAAATCAAGACAGCTTCTCACCCAGTCTTGTACATTCTGCCTCTCTGACAACCTGACCATTGGCTGGTCCCAGTAGATGTTATCTTTTCCATGATGCCAGATTTTGCTACGGGTCTTCCAGGAGTAGTAGGCAGCCAATGACAGGGCCAACACCACCATCAGACCCAATGCGAATGCAACAGCCTGAGAAAAGACAATTCCATAACATTAAATCCAAAGATGACCAGTTTTGACTTTTAATCTATATGTGTGAACCCCTTTTTGGGCTTACTTTGTTACATTGTGGTAAAAGGAGTCTCCAAACATTTGGCCACAAGCCACATTTTCAACTAAGTACCCGTGTCGACGCAATCATCGCTGGTTTTCCAAGCTCATCCTACTGACCTCCTCTGGGTCCATGAAGCAGTAGTGGTAAAGGTACTGGTTGTACATGGGGAATCCCCCAGGAAAACCTGCGCTGCCACTAAAGCTGGGCCGGTCTGGAATGTTCTGGCACATCATCAGGACTGGATTGTACAGCATGCTCTGTGAGCTCTGAGACATCGGATTGACCCCAATCACAAAAATGATGTCAATGATGGCCTGCAATTAAAAATGTAATAAATGTCATTCCTAATCAATGTGTGTCTGTAAGGCCCAGAACTGCAACCGAACATTTTGTTTGCTTTTTCACAGTAGTACATTGCTTTGGAAAAGTGCTTTCACTCGTTACGATCTGCCACAATAGACACAGTTTGCAAACTTTGTTAGTCATAGTATAATCTAAAGAATGTTTAATTCATAGACAGAAGATGAACAATGTCAAGGACCCTTTTCGGGTATATTGTAACCGTAATGCCAGTTCATCAAGCCCATCAAAAACTTGAGAAAAAGGCCTCACCTGAAGGATAGCTAAGATGGTGTCACAGATGAAGAAAGTGAGGTACAAAGTGGATCCTCTCATGGCCCGCGACCGGGAGAAACTCCCCACCAGGAATCCCAGCAAAACCACAAAGTTGATGGCAGCCATGGAGATCATTGCAGCCTTGGCAGACTGTGGGGTCATGTAGGAACTGCTGTATCCATAGCTACCTCCGTAGTAGCCCTGGCCTGCTCCTGTACCACTCCCTGCACCGCCAATACCGTAGCCAAAGCCATTCAAGTCCCACACTAAGGTCGAGGCCACGCAGGCGAAGATGAGGAAGCACATGAGCACTGTGGCTCCGTGGAAGATTTTGACAAAACCAGGGGGGGAAAACCATCGGTAGAAGTGTTGAGGTGTCTCCTCCACGTAGTGGGAGTCTGCTGGGGGTTTGGAGGTGACATAATGGCTCTGGGGCGAGTGCACACTTCTTTGTAGATTGAAGCTTTGAGAGGTGGCGCTATAGGGCGGACTGGACAGGAGGCCGTCATAGTGCCGACTTTCGTACATGGCGAAGTGCCACGAGAACTACAAATTCACCTGGAGAAAAATGTGACACTTCATTAAAGGTCAGGTCTAATATTAACATGGCAAGCCAGTTCATTCATAACAAGGGTTGTCGGGATACACCCTGACAATTTGCAGTGTTCAATCAGCTTAGAATGAATGTTTTTGGGATGTGGGCGAAAGCCACACAGGCACGTGGAGAACATGGAAAAGATTGAATCTTCAGTCTTCATACTGTGAGACGGATTTGCTAAACACTTTTTCACCGCGCCGCCCCAAATTCAATGACAGACAATCACAGAAACAGAGGCAAAAGCCTGATTTTGATATTTGACAAATCTACAGTACTTTCTGTTCGTCAAAGGCCAACACAGAGTTGAGGCAGATGGAAAAGTATCAAGTATCACTGCCTCTTATCATTTATCTCTACGGTGGAACTCAAATGAGCAGGCTTGAATAATTCAGGCTAAAAACACATGAGACGCGATGGCGGCCACGGCATGTGTGGTGTCTTATTCTAACTTTGCAAAGTTTCCTTTTAATGGAAGCCATCAGTATTGAATGAATTGCAAGCTTTGATGATCAAGGTGATTTGCAGTTAACGCTTTTCATTGAAATGCTGAAGAAGTGGCTTTAAAACAATATTCAACCAGATAATCAAGCAGAGCAACTTACCCGAACTTTGAACTTTGGACCTCTATGGTCGAGCGTGACGCTTGCGTTTGATGTCAATCCAGCCCGCACACGGAGACCCCCATTTTAAGCCTCCTTCCTCATGTTTCGGCAGTAGAAAAGTATGTTGGTAAAGCACAGCGGGCTTTCTCGAGCAATACTCGTGTCTCAGTGTGGACATGCAACCTACCAGAGTTGAGATCAGGAGCCCAACCCACCTCCTAAGTTTGTTCTGGAAATGGTTGCATTTTAAATGACTTAGAATGGCAATCATATCAAAACAACTTTTAATTCAAAATTTTCATTCCTACTAATTTGATGAATCGAAAATATCAAATAATCCAATAATTACAGCACATTAAGCCTTAACACACCCACACACGCAAGATAGACATTTATAAATCAAAAAAGAAATATATATATATTCACTAACCATTTCTGCATTGACATAAGAAACTTCTACTATTTTCACACATTTATACGTGTCTACAGTATATTTAATCAGATATTAATTATTCCATTCATATTTTTATTTGTACAAGTCCATGTGAATCTTTTTCTCAAGCAGTTTTGTATTTGATATGTAGTTACAACACAACTTTAAAAAAAGTAAATTGCTTAACTCAATAATATAGGTCAGATTTTTGCTCTTTTTTTTACATTTATAAAACAGCAACCCCCCACAATATTGTTTTTGAGGGATCAATGAATTGACTCAACGGCAAAGTTTAAATTTTATTGATATTGAAAATAAAAAGCAAACACAAACAAAATACAAAACCACAAAACATTCAAAGGCAATATAGTGCAAATAATACATAAATCAATAGTAGAAAAATAGACCATTTTGATTTACGCTTTACATCCATGTTTTCTTTTTCTCCTGAAAAATGACAACATGTTGAAAAACAAATACATAAACTGCATAATATTGGATGTTCATAATAATATTATGAAGCAAAATGTTGCAAAAACATCATTGCGATTCCACAAAGGCAAATCTGGCATTGATGCTATTCCATAACTGGAGTTGTACTTTGCTCAAAAACACGGATTCTGTTTTTTAGGTGGCTTAGTTTGGCTTTCAAATAGTCGCAACGTTCCTTTCTCTCCAAAAAAGATGGATCCTGTAACACAAAAACCCAACTAAAATCACACTCGTATTGCAAATGATGAATTTCCACATCCTCAATGGACGGAATTCAACTTTAGTTTGTAGTATTTCTGACCTAAATGAGTGAATGAGTAATTAGCATTATTCTTTTCTATTACTTACACTCTTCTTCTGCTCATACTGCTTCAAGAGGTTTTGAATCCTCTCTTGGTCCTGGAAAAAAAGCAAAAAACAATCAGTTACATTATCTTTCAATGGGACACAACAATAACAAAATTGAAGAAAATCCGATAGACTGAACACTTTTTAATGTGCCGCCTGGGAGTTTCATGTACTCCCATTGTAGTTGTTCATATTGTTTTTTGTTTTATTAGGAGAAAGCAGCAGTTCTGGGGGGATAGGGTGAAACTACATATTTAGACACACATGCTACCTATGAATATAGCACTGTTATCGCAATATAATTAAAGAGGTCTCCATGTCAGGGCCAGGTGACCTTAAATGTTTTGAATTGAAATTAAATGGATTTTTCTTAATTAAAGAACTAAAGTATTTTTTCAGTAACCTCTCGGCTTTTTCCATCTTTGATGAGTTGTGCCACGACAGCATCCAGCTCGGTGAACTTATCGAGCGTGGCACGGATGTCTTTGTAAAGATCTTTGTACTCCTGGTACTGGTCATTGAACACGGCTTTGTATTTTTCCTTTTCTTCCACACAGCTGATCTCCGGGTACTTTCTGGTAGAGGGAATGATATGACAGTAAGCTAACTTGTCACACCAACTCATGACAGTGGATGGTGATGTTTGAAAAATGGTGTGCTCACATCAAATAGTCTGCAATAATGTGCATTTGGGGGGTGGAAGCAGGTGCAGAAACTTTGACGAGGGGTCGACCTTTAGTTGCTTTCCTGTCGGCTTCAGTCTCGAAGGATATGTGTTTTGTTTTTGGTGGGATCAGGAGGTTGGAGCGAAGGTTTTCCTCTGGATTCTGAAAGAAAAAAAAGGAATTTTTAACCAACGTCTGAACTTATACACTATCCCTGAAATATTTTGTGGATTGTCCTTATGCTTATGATTTCATGTTTTAACCTAGCACCACTTTTAAAATATGACTTTAATCATGGGAGGCATGTTTTAACCAACTTATGTAAAAATAATCCATACATTAATATCCTGATGAATATATCCTAACTATCCTTTTCATCAATTTAAATTCCCAGGCGGGATAACTCACTCATGGAGACAGTTTATAGCACCGTGTAAATTTTCATATGTTAAAGAGAACTGAACAAGGCATTACATTTAATTAAAAATCCTACTGAAACATTGCGAGGGCTTTCAAACTGTCATACATCATCTCCACATATGTGACAGCAGAATTACAGCACCTCATCCATCTGTGTCACATATTGAAAACACTAAAACAAGCACACGGTCAATTGAATTACGTTCCAGTGTTTGCCAGTAAAGAAAAAAGCTGATCCGCCAATACCAAAGAAAGCAAACTCACTGCAGATTGTCTCCACTAACATTAAATTACACCCGATTTTGTCTCCCTCCTTTTGTTTTGGCTTGCGGGCTTTCATTAGTGGGATTGGTCATGTCACTTGATATAAATCTAACCTGAAAAAAAAGAAAAATAACTGGAAAAGCAGTCAATCCCAACAAATGAGCAAGTTTCAATGCCATTGACAGTGATAGACATCCATTGATTTGAACTGAGAGAGATTGGCAGCCATTCGTCATCATTGCAATCAGAGCACCTGGTGAATTCAGCTGTTGTATACATTGTTTGCCAAGACAAACAATCAGGCACAGGACAGGCTCTGTTTTTACTTTTTTAGACCTTTTAAACGTGAAAAAAGACTAAAATCATGCAGAAAACAAATTCTGTCATCTCAGAAAAAACTAATTTTCATTAGTGAAACGTCTCGAGTTGTAATTAAGGCTATATTTTGCAGAAGTGCCTATTTAAATGCCTAGTCCTGTACGCAGGACACTTTTTTTTTTACATACAAACTTCCATGTAGTGCTAAGTTCATTGAGAGCAGCTACAGGTAGGCAATTTTAAATATTTAAGATTGTGTTATATTACCATAACCTCTGATATTTTATCAATTTGTAGGTGCCACAGCCACAGAGGACTCTTTTTTTGTGCTCAGCTTGGACATTAACAAGAGGGTGAGTTCAATTTGATTGTTTGTGTATGCAGACTAGCAGTTAGCTGTTTTCCAAGTTAGATTTGGCAGTAGCAGGTGCTGTTTATGTTGTTGTTTTTAATATCATAATTACTGTGAAACTGATTTCCTGCTAAAAAACAAACCCTCTTGCGTGACGTGCGTTTAAAATGTTTCTTTTTAAATCGACCTGTTACATTGTGTTTCTATTACTGTCAGTCTACCTGTTCACATAAAAGCTCCAAGAAAAGGGATTTGTATTATTAAATTGAACTTTATTCAAATTCATTTTGAGCAACTTGAAATTTAGTTGAAGCCCTAAATGTCTTCTGTTGTGGCAGCTTTGCTAGAGGAATGCATTGACCAAATAAAAATACTTTCACTTGATAAAATTGGCAATGCTTACTATTTGTTACATGTAGGCCCCAATCATGATGTGGTACATCATATATGTTGTCTTTTGAGGAACAGTGTGTCTTGGATTTACTCTGTTGTAATACAATTTGTATCATTTATGTGACCACATAGCGATAGGTTCAGGGTGTAGCCTACTTTTTGCCCAAAGTTGTACAGAAAATGAATTTAAATGTATTGCTGTGGAAAGCATTCTTTCTTCACTAAAGCACCACAGTATCTTTCTTTTTTGGTGTTCTAGAAATGGAAAAACGGAACATTTGTAGCCAAATAGTAATTCTGGATGGCTGATATCAAATGTTTGATTTTTGTAAGATTTGGGTGGTGTGGTGGGGAGGGCAGGTTGATACTCAATGTAGTTCTAATTATGTCGTTGATATTTGGTTTTGCTGTGATCCCTAAATCCCATCCCCCTGAGAATATATTAATGATAAAACCTTTTTACTTCATTTAAAAAAACATACCCTAAACACCTTAGAAAATGTAGTACTGAATAAATAAACAGAGATTATTCGCTTTTCTTAATGTTAGAATTATTATATATAGTTAGTTATATTAAATATCAGGGAACATATCTCAGTAAAAAGAGCAACATAATAATCTAAGAGGATCCCTTTTTAAGTGATGAACTTTCGGTAAGCAGGGAAAGTTGACATTGATCATATCTCAGCACTGCTATGGAATTCCTCACCATTTGGTTGACCCCAAAGTCCAGCCTCTCGCGTCGTCTGTCCTCATGCCGCCACATTTTCAGACAGACCATGAAACTTCCCAGATACATGATCACGTTGATGAAAAGGAACGCGGTCCCCGCCATCTGACCGCCTTCCACTCGGCACAGAGAGCCCATGATGGGGTTGATTCCCATCGTCATGTAGCACAGCCCCCCACGGTTCAAGTCGTTCACGTACACGATGGCCGCCGCCATGTAGAGGAGGAACAGCGTTACGTTGATGGCCGCCTCGGTGAGAGGCCACCAGGGCGCGTCGAGGAGGATGGTGCGATAATACATGGTCATTCCCAAGACTAGGAGTATCATGGTCAAAACCCAACACAGTCCCGCCACGGACACCACGAAGGGAGTCTTGGGTCCGCTGTAGCCGTGCCCCGACCCGGTCCACCCGTTGTTGTAGGCGCCGTTGTTCCAGCCGTACATGTTGGTCCATTCGCTGTCTTTGTGGATGTAGCCCACGATGCAAGCCACCACCATAGCGCCGAAAAGAAGCTCGATCCCGGCCAGGACCCGAAGAAGGCCAGGCCACGACTTCAAGTAAGAGTACTTCTGGTTGTACACCTTCAACTTCTCGGCGTAGTACTCGGCAGGATGGATGCTTGTGAGAAGAGAGTCCTCGTTTGGGCTTTGGGAGTTTCCTATCAAGAATGGCTTCCCGTCCTCTGGAAAAGGACTCGCGGGGGGGCTCACCCGGGTTCCGTTAGGGAGGATCTGGATCGGACTTGCTTCGGAGTCGTCGGCGGCGCTGTCTCCTCCCTGCTTCCAGTGTCGCTTTATGCTGCCCCATGAGTTCGGGATGAGGGATTTCAGTTTACTCAAGCTCCCCTTGGTGACGTTGTGGTCCTCATGTACAAATGGGAGACTGGATGTGTTACTGGTGGAGGCGTTACTCGCGCTGGTTTCTGGTGTTGGCGTGTGAGAGACCCACATGGGCCCCCTGGTGGGCTTCTTCATAGTTTGTGTGATTCACTGTAAGAAGAGGGGCGACAGAAACAAAAGCTATTATAGTACTCTACGGACTAGTTGTCTATTCTTGGGGTCATCCGCAGAAAGGAAAACACGTTAGAACAGCAGGAAGTTGAGGTTTTTCATTCGTTTGAATGTGGTAAATGGTAACTATGCCAAAGTTAATGGGGGGGACCATACAAAAACTGTTTATTTTAAGAGCCACTCAGGTTCGTCCTAAGTCTGAATGGTTAATGTTCTGCCTTGAGTACTATAGCACCAAATAGTTAAGGTTCAGACTTACCTGAATGCCTGGAATTTGGATTGCTTCGCCCATGTCGGTGTTGTGTTTCTCTCTCGGGAACTGATATGGAGAGCAAAATGGCTCCTTAAGGTCCAGCCTTTTCTCAGAGACTGACTGTGGACTTTTGATAATCACTCCCACACATGCGCACACGTGGGGCAAGTAGGTGGGAGGTGAAGCTTAAATATTAAACTTGAACAGCTTGTGCCAGCTGGTACAACTTTGTTAACCTGGCTGAAAGAGTGGGACAGCATTTCAGTGGGTGAAGATGCAAATGTTCTTCGTTATGAATCACAATTTTTCAACCTGAAACAGTTCTAAGTCTTGACTACATATTAAATTGAATCTCCTTTAAAATATTTGACATGTATTGAATTTATGGATTTATTTTAAATGCATTCTTATTTCGGTATTTAATAATACATTGGTAAAAATGAGGATTTTCATGAAAGCATGGGTTAATGATTTCTTAATTAACGTTGTAAAATAAAGGATCATGTGCATTTGATATTTTAGCATGTCTTTCAACAATAATAGCTTTATTTTATTTTTATAACACATTTCCCTCTTTTTCATTTCAATTTCACTGCTCGCCACTAGAGGACGCCAAATACTTTACTTTACCTTTGATGAGGTGAATGCTATCTTTTTCCTCCTCTTTAGCCATGGGCATATTTAGAAGGCTAAGAGCCATTGTATTTTCTGTTTAATGCCAACTAACAAACTAATCATTTATCTGAAAATATTAAAACATTTATTTTTTTAATTTTTTACTGGTCCACTTTCGGCTACGCAAGGGCCAATAACGCCGGCTAAAGTCAATCATTAGCAACACATCATTTGTCACATGGTCAAAGCAGTTTTTAGTAAAATAAGTTGATCAAAACTAGTCTTAAATTAGCAGTGTTTGTGTTGGAGCGATTGTTTATTAACCAATTTCCACATAAAACGATAAAACACTGAAAATAAACAAAACTAAAATGCTGGCCGCCACAGCAATGAAAGTACTAAATGTATGAATAAGCCTACCTTCGGTAGTGGTAAGTGACCCCTAACCCTGGTTTCCTGGCCAAGAGCAAAATGGGATGAAAACTTTTTATTTTTTATTATACAAAGAAAAACTACGGATTGTAGCTCGGGAAAATCCCTTCTTTCGAATTCAGAAAAGTACAACCTGGGGTGACAGTGGGACTTTAAGTTATACCGACATTGTGTAGGAACTGTAAATTTGACTCCAAACTAAACACGTTTGCTTCTCTTCAGTTTGTTTAAGCTTAAATAAATAGAACTGCAAATTGACAACAATTGGTACTGCATCTTGACACTCCCATTCAACCATTCAAAGGATGATCCCAGCTGTAAAATGTGAGCTCCGTGTTTGAACGCATTGTTGATTTTCATGTCGGAAACAGCTCAGGGCAAGGACATCCTGAGTGACCCCCCATATCCATTCTCCACCCACGCGCTCGGGTAGCGTAAGCGGCATCGGACATAGCCTGCTTCCTCAAGTGAATAAAGTCCCACCAGTGGCCCTGCCTTGCCCGGGGCCACCTGGTCTACTGCCGCATTGCTTGTTCTCCGTCCTCAGCACAAGTAGTCATTAGTAATGTGCACAGGCATGCAATTATCATGCAGAGGGAGACTATCAAAGTAGTAGCACACATTTGTATGCTTTATATTTCCGTGGTCAATCAATATTACGTATATTTTTTAATGTTTGAGAATATATTTGACCAAAGGACCCTAATCCATTGATCGTGATCTAAAAGATGGTGTCAGTTGATTGCATCTTCTCCGTAAAAAGTATACTAGCCCAGTCTTTGCTATTGGATTTGTCGTTTTATTGGCATTGAGATAAACCGCTCATGTTTCTGAGCCCTTTTGGCCTATTACCCATAACACTCTGGTATCTTGACTTTGTATGACATACATGACCAGTTATGTCATTTTTGCAAGAGTCGTCAGAACAAGAAATAGCAATATTATGTGCTATAAGGGTTTAGAGTGCCAAAGTTGTGTGTTCTATGTACAGTATAGAAGGAAACCAGTATATTGTATGTTGTATTCAATACGCATGGCTTGTTTCTTTCTTGCTCGCTAAATGAAGCAGGGAAGCTACTGTGAAGCAACCATCGACATACAAAGATGGAGTGGCCGGAAGAGATATACACAATAACGGAAGCTGAAATAACAACAAAAATATTTATTGGAATAAATTGGGAGTTCACGCCTGATCTATGCAAAAACAGCAGGAACGTGAATCGTCAAATCGATACTTGTATTTTGTATAATTTCTCAAGTGTGCGGCAAAGGGTGTTGGCCTCTGGGAATAGGCAGGTCGGGAAGCATTATTCAGCTCTGTGCTATATGTCCGTTTGCGGACACGCGAGGAGAAGACAGGACTGGGCGGACATTTAATAAATGACTTCCCCCGCCTGCCACAAGCTGTCCCCAAAGGACCCTTGGACAACCTGGTATGATCCTTGTACGCCAATGGGGACAGCCCGCCATTTTCCCAAGTGTGACGGCCAAATGCAGTAGTCATCTTTGTGCAGGAATCAGCCCCAGGATTTCCTACCCTGTGAAAAAAACACATCTTCACATGCGAATTTAGACATAGCGGTTCATTGTGATTTCTGGAAGTCTGCTACTTTAGTATTTATTGTCTAGGAAAATGCCACTAATGGCGTATATGGCAATAGCTGCGAAATCTGTTGACACTGGAATGCGGCAGATGTTTGAATAAAAATTGACAGACAATATAAAAATACACACTAGCATATTTCTTTATCCTCTGCAAAGTCTTTTGGCGGCAGATTATGCATTTCTAAGGCTTCATTCATCCATAATATTACATTTTATTTATTCGTTCATTTTCTGAACTGTTTCTCCTCACAAGGATCGTGGGAGGGTTCTGGCGCCTATCCCAGCTAACTATGGGCACCCTGAATTGGTGGCCAGCCAATCGAAGGGCACATGCTCACATTTAAAACCTAGGGGCGATTTAGAATGTTCAACCAGCCTACCCTTCATGTTTTTGGGATGTGGGAGGAAACCGGAGTACCCGGAGAAAACCCACGCAACATCCAAACTCCGCACAATGAGGACCCACATAGGAACGAGCCTTCGACCCCAGAGGCCGACACGTTGACCACTCTCACTGTGCTGCCTATTTTTTAAATTTATTCATAAAAAAAGCTTTTTTTCAACCATGATTAATAATAAAAAAAAGGAATTGAATTAAATCACGGCAGATGCAGACCTTTTGGGGTGTTGTAGTAACACGTACGGGGTGACTGACTCTGCTAATCTGCGGGGATCTCGGCCTAATGCCAACTCCCTCCTGATTTGGCTGTAATTAACCGCAGTGAGCCCTGTTTGTACATGTGGACATGAATAGACGCTCGTTATTTGACTGTGCGCGTGGGGTGCGTGCTTCACCTTGGATCAGGGCCTCAGCAGCTGCGTGTCCTCTGATACGGACGGCGTTTGTCTTTGTATCAATACAAGCATCCTGCCATCCTGTTTACAACCTTAGCCGACTGGATTGCTACATGGACTAAAACGGAGCACAGACCAGAATCAATGTTATCGGTCTAAAAATAGAGTAGACAGAAGGGGAAATGATCACAAATCAATGGGGAAAGTCTTTAATGTTGTGACTTTGGTTTCGACCTGCAAAATGAAAAACCAGCAATGAGCAGACAGAGAACATGTTCAACCCAATTGCCATCCATTGAATGATGATTTATTCTAGTGCTACCAATGTACATTATGCATCATGAGGCCATGTACACAGAACAACATTTTAAGGGCGGGTTATTTCTTCACGGGGGCTTGTGGATTGCTTTTCAGGGTACTGATCATAAGACTATCACTTTTACGGTAAGATGGCGGCCAGCTATTTAATTTAGAATTTGATATAAAAAGTTTTCACGCATGTCGGGGAAAACGCTGTGGGTGTGTGTGTGTGTGTATGTTATTTTCATCCAGCCTAATGTCTCGAATCAAAATATATATTTTTTTAAACTAACAGTTGCCATTAATGGCGATAGACGTCCAGTCTATTTGAACTGGGTATTGCTGCCAAGCCCCTCAGTTCGAATACATTGGACGTTTAAGACCATCAATGGCACGGAATTTCTTAATCTTGAATTGGTCCCAAATCTTCCCTGTTCTTCCTCATCAATTGTGACTCATCTCTTGATGGCATCATCCTACACCTGCACAACCAAATGCTACACACTCGACCCGAGGTTTCCCCCGATTGTTGTCGTTATCCTTTCCTATTTAAAACCTTTGCCGGGGGCCGTTACGGAGGTCTCTTTGCGTGGCTCGTACTCCTAATGATGACAGATGACGAACACGAGGCGAAACCTCACAACGTAATAAGGAGATTGAACCATGAGACATGAACAGGCATACGGGGTCACGTCAAAACGCCTGCCATTAGCCGTCATAAGTAATTGGATGACACTGATTGAAAGGAAGGCGGTAATGATCGAATGGGATGGAGAAGTCAAGGTGTGGCGGGTTGGGGGGGAGGGCACAGGATAAACGCATGCTTTGTCAAGTCAAGCCGAAAGTGGGAGAAAATAAATATTCATGCTAAATTTTGTCTTGCATGGCTAGCTGTGGGGGGCATACCACTCAAAAGTTTAAAAAAATATATTTAATTTTTTAGATTTCAGGAGAAATTGCATTCTAATGCCTTCGTGCCAAAGATAAATCCATTTTTGTTATGTTGGATGAGCAAATGAAGTTTAAAATTGGGCAAAGTATTTTTGTGCGAATGAAAGCAATAATTTGTTTGTTGTTTTGGTGTGTGGTTCAGAAGTGACAGTGAATGGGAGCCAAAGAGGATTTGTTTTTTTGTGGGTTCAAAAAGCGTTGACCGAACAGTTTAATAACTCTAATTGGTTCAATGAGTGCTTTTTTTGGGTAGAATTTCCATGTAATTTATTTCAGAAGGAGGTTTGAACGGTACAAAATGGCGAAATATTCTATGAATGAAAGGTTTTTGTTTATGATGCTTAAAAAACAAAGACTCAAATTTAAAAAAATCCTATGCCTTTTTAGAGATTTTTTTTAAAGATTACACAAACAGTGCTCTACCACTGAGCTATGGAAGAAAAAAAAATGACTATCGATGAATTAAAACAGACGATGGGGATTTTTCTTGAATTCCCTGTTTCCTGAAGCGCTTACATGACTGTGCGGTTGCTAGGCAACCAGCAAGACTCCCAACACCCGACTGAGCTTAGCCAACAAATACATTCTATTATGCGTGTCTATCCTATCATGTTGCAATTTTGATATGCAAGTAATCGCTTTTGCTCCGATTGTTCATATTTCAGTGACGCTGATGGCTGTCAACGGCAGGCAGAGTTAACTGCATGAAAAATGTAGCAAAAAAAGCGCAAGTTTATTTAAAATCCCCCCATTAAAATTGTAGAATTCAATGTTCAGTACCCATTAAATATTCTTCAGCACTTTTATTCGCATCCCATTTCTGTTACCATGGTTTTCTTTGCCTCGTTTATTTTTTTATTTTTTAAACAGGGAAATGCATTACAGAATCACATTTACTGCAACTCTCAAGGCCGTGAAAAAAATGAGATTTCGCTGGGGTGGGGGAAAAAGGCGACAAAAAATACATTTGAAAAAGTGGACGTCATTGAAAACCCAAATCTAAATTCAGCAAGCCATCCAAGGAACATAACGTTCATTTACATTTTCGCGCAAAACCATGCAAGGGAACAAGGTGTCCCCCATCCCTCCCAACCCTTTTCTCAATTTAGACCATTTACACCAGCAGCCCTCAAGACATGCCATTATCTGGTGAGCACAGGGAGCTCTAATTAGTGGTGCTGAGGAAGGTACACGACATTTTCCCACTGTTGTGTAAGGGTGTGCGGGATCGGGCGAAAAAAAGTGAACTCATTTCCATCCAAACCCGCTTTCGCTTTCTCCCGTCGCCGTCTGTTAGTATCAATGTAAAAGCAAAAGCTTCTCAAAACAAGGTTGCTGAATGGAGGCGATGCTACGCATCGTTTAAGACGTTTTCTTTTGATCATCGGAGAGGAATGTATCTGAAAAGGGAATGCAATGCTGTAGTCGGACCGTTAACATCGTAAAAAAGCTCTGAAATTAGTAATTAAATAACCCTCTACTATTTGTACATTCAGGCACTGAAAAATCACATGTCAATATGTAACTAAAAAAGATAGTCGCTCTCATTTTCCCTTGGTAAGAACAAGGAAGCTGAAACCTTGACGTTGGCAATTTGTGTAAATTTTTCCTACCCAGTAGTAATGCCACGGCGTCCCCCTTCAGTCCGCTTTTTGCGGGACAATTCTTCCTCTCCCGGGCGTCCCCGACGGCTTAAACGCTAACCTACGGGAAAAAAAATCCATGACACGAGTCTTTTTGAAAGGGAATTCCAAAGTTTGGTCTCACCCTCCTCACCCCGGCGACCCTGCACTCGGTCCATTTTTAAGGGCTTTTACAAAAAAGCTAACTTGAACAGCCATACAATGGCTAAAACATAAACCATATCTCTACTTTATCTCGGCTTTTCAGTCGTTATCTTTTTTTCGTTTTTTTTCTTTTTTTGTTTATGGGTTGCACTTGAATTTTTTCTGGTCTTTTCGTTTTATTTTTATTTTTATTTTTTTCCCCCTTCCTTCTTTTGGGAAGTGCTCTGATCCAGGCCTGCGCTGACACTCTCAGTCACAGGGGAGGAAAGAAATTGGAATGAAGGGGAGGTGGAGCTCATCGGGTGGAACGGAATGACCGGACACTTTTGGGAAAGGTGCTCGTCCGGGGTTATCCGCTATCGGAGGAGGTGTGCGGCGCGGTGGACGGCGAGCGCCGCCTACGGGCGGTGGACGTCCAGGAGCGCTCGGAGCGTTCCGAGCGCTCCGAGGCTAGCGAGGCGGGCCGGAAGCGGTGAACGAAGCCGTCCAGGAAGTCCTGCTGCTGCTGGGTTATGGCTTGGGAGATGAGGCACGGCAGCGCCTGCAGGCTGCCCGTCACCGAGTCCAGCTTGTCCTCCAACGTGCCGATTCGCTTGTCCAGCTCCTCGCTGCGTTCCTGGAGTTCTGACACCAGGTCGTACATCACATTCTGGGTCTGAGCGAGACGGACGGATACAGCAATTATTTCTCCGAATGCCTGTTAAATGTGTTACCATTGTTTTATCTGCAGATGTATTGGTCATGTTGTTCTGTGTAGTATGAGAAATAAAGGTGTGTTCATACCAGGAAAGTCCATAGTTTCACTTTTTGGGTGGTTCAGTTCCTTTTCACATTGAGATTCTCACAAGAGTTCCAGGACAACAAACCCAGTAGTAAAATACCAAAAGTCACTAAGCTGTGGAAGCCATCCAAACATTTGGAAGCATGTTACATATAAAAAAGGTGGTTTCAGAACTGGTTCGCACCAGATTCCGGTCGCTTTCGCTACGTTTGGAGACCCGGGCCATGGTTCGCGAGGTCTCGGCTTTTTCGGCTGTTTCCTCCGCCCCATAGTCTGGTAGCTGGACGCAACATAATTGGACGTCTATTGTCTTGGGAAGAATGACAAGAACTCTTATTTTTGTGAGTCATAACTAGCTGGCCGCCATCTTAGGCAGGTTGTCCGACGGTTGGAAACCAGATCGTGAAAAGTGTACATGGCTCAGCATCACGGTGCTATTTCTCAGTACTCCCCAATCCAATTGACATCATTTTAGTGCTATATCGGTAATGATACCTACAGTATCTGTGGACCACTAGACATTAAAACGCCAAAGACGGTTTCTCATGCGTTACATCGGAATAACAGTTGCGGCTAAGGGTTCTTAAACAATAATTTTCTAGGAATTATGGGTTTAGATGGAACATTTTGAGTGTGGCTCTGTGAGAGAAGAACAATTTAGCGGAGAGATGGATAAAGGCGGGGCAGCACACTTTCAGCAAGTCAGCAAAGATTTGATCTATCTGCCAATTTAACAAGCGTCTTCTCCATTTATAGCAGAGATGCTCTTTAATGTCTCAAGTATTAGCTTCATGCTCGTCATTCACGTAATAAGAGGCCTTTTACAGTCAATGCGTGATCTGCCAATGCCAGCGCTTCTAAATATGGTTTAAAAAAATTGTCAGGGTGTGTCTCTGTGTCATCCACACACGGTTGTAAAATCTTTTCTGCTTCAAAGTGCAGCTCACCGATGCGGACAAATGTCATACTGAAGAAATTTTCATTCAAAATTCCACTGTGGAGGTTCTTCTGTTTTTGTGTTAAGATTATAGTTAATCAAACACATTTGAAAAAATGTGCAAACAGTAGGTAATAGTTAAAAAAACCTGTAGTTGTGGTCTTTTTAAAAACCCACTGAGCCAGTGTACTCGATACGAGTTGCTCCATATACTCAGCTCGCCGTCTCCGTGCTCTCCAACAAAAATACGGAGCAGGTCTATTTTCTGCTCCGTCAACGTCCAGCCGGATCAAGTCTCGCTCAAGCACCCACCAAAAAGGAATAGAACGGCCTACTGTGTACAGTAATTGACTAACGCACTTGCCTTCCCTCCTGCTTCACTCGTCAACCGTGACATAAATGGTGAACGGAGCGTTCAAATGGAAGTCGGCGGACGGGTAACTCTGGCCCTTTTGGGCACGCCATTCATTCATTCTATTTCAAATATAAGTCCGTTTATGCCAGGGTGGATTCCAAAAGAGACGGCGCAAACCAGACAGAGAGAGACGAGCCAGTAAACACGCATTAAAGAGCTGGCCCCGTGACCTTTTAAAACACACACGGTAGTAGAAATGCCAAGCGCATCAAATGAGGCCGCCCGATGGCACCTCTCTTTGAACCGTGTCGACGCTCGGCGTGTCCGCGGCAGGACGGAGGCTGTCGAGGCACGGTGGCTTCCCCGTCTAACCCCGCCACGGGCCTTCCGGGCTGACGATGCTTTCTTTTGCTCCTTTACGCGGAGATCGCACTCTCTTGCCTTGCAGCTTGAGATGTACCCTGTCACTTTCGATACCGTTGCCATCGGTGCTGCAGGCTAGAGCTACGTGCGTAAATCCTACGTAATGCCCGTATCTGATTTGGTCCATTTTTACTTGGACAAAAAAAAGATTTAACAAATGCTTTAAGCAGAAATGCTTTCACAGTTGAAAAAAATGCGAAGATTATAGAACGATGCTAGCCCAAGTTTTATAACATTGAATTTTTCTCTTTTTTTTCAACAACAGAAAGAACGGTGACAGCACTAGCAAAGGCGAGAGTTGTGCTCGAAAACATCAACAAGGTAAGATAACTTCTCTTTCACTGGGACAAAAATATTTAAGTCCAGGGTTGTACAAATATGAATTTTCATTTAAATGTAAAGGAAATTGAAGTTTGTGGTTAAACGTTTGTCATCGCTGTAACCCTCGGTTAGACCTCTATGTATTTTTACTGATAGTTTCTCAGCAAACTGGAGTGACAGTGTATACCTGAAGGCTGCATTTTCAGCACATGTTCAATAGGGTTTAGATCAATTTTTTTTTACAATTTCTCAATGCTCTATTCTTAGCCAGTCTTGGATTGTGTTAGAAGTTCCGAAACATGTGTGTAAATCCAAGCAGTCTGTCCTGGTCAGCATATTTTGCACAAAAACGTCTTATTTGTCTTAATTCCATGACGATACAATATCGATTTTTTTTTTTTAATACAATGCTAGAATAGCAAAATTTGCCACCATTTGGATTTGATTCCTTTAAATCATTGTAATGATATTATCTACACAAGTCATTTTTAAATGAGAGGGACGGTAGTGAGGGATTATACTTCAGTCCCGTTGTAGTGGGTTCTAAGCTAACATCATCTTTAGAAGGACATTTCCAAAGACATTTTCCATTCGGCTCAGTGAAACTTACCTTCGCCAGGTCCACCAAGGTGTTGGCCTGATCATTGAGTTTTCTCTGCTCCATCTTCACGCTGCGCAGTCTGGATGAGGGAGTAGGGTAGTCGAGAGGGGAGGCAAAGAGGAGAAAAAAGCCCAAAAGAGTGGAAGGTAGCAGGTTGTTTGGGGTTATGAAAGGGCCATTAGGGAAAGAAAGAGGAGGGACAACACATTTTGTTATCAGGAGCGTTTTTCCACTCGTGACTCGCGACTCCAAATAAAAGAAACGTCGCTGCGCATGCATCATCATTACAGGCTTTGAACGTAATATTCATACATACATATATACTAAATGAATATATATGTATAGAAATCCAAGCATTTGCTGGTCTTTGTCAATTCAAACCAATTCATGCAAAAAGATGGAAGCATATTACATTTGGCTTTTATTGTGTGTTTTTCTTGTCCGAAGATGATGTAGCGTTTGAAAGGAGAGAGGCAAAGGGAGCTTGTGTACATTTACTTTCATTGTTGTTCCCTTTTGATAGCTGCAGGAAGTGATAGTCAAACTTGCCAACTAAGCAAGCAAATAACTCTTGCAGCTAATGTAATGAATTCAATAAAGTGCAACTCACTTTGCTCACTTGCAAATGAGAAAGTAATGCTATTGTGAAATGAAAATTACATTTCCGCTCATACGGACACACAAATCAACACAATGTCTCACGCTGGACATGTTATTGTTAACCCTGAGTGCTAGCCGGTAGCGCTTAGATTAAAGATAAAGCTTTTATTCGTCATCCGACTTGAATGTATTTGTCAGCCTGAATGCAATATGCTTCCATTCTGGCGCACGCTTGAAATCCTTTTGAAATCAAAACATTCTCATCAGTCGTCACCCAAAAATAAGCTATCCAAAAACGACGGCATGCCCATTGTCACTGCCACATGGAGTCCAGTGCCAGGATTCAAATCAAAACATCTTTCGATCTGCATGCGTGCAGTGGCTGTGAGTGGCGTGTACACAATGAAATATGCGTGTATTTGTACATGAGGTACTTTTTTTTTTTTATGTGGATGCCACAGATGAGGCCTGAAATGAGATGTCAAATGCCATCGCTTTGCCGACGTTGCTTTACATACGGGACTTGTATGTGTGATACACAAGTTGTCGTCCCTGCCGGATTACCTGACAACATCGTTGTCCCTGACTTGAATTATGTGTCATTGTTGGCAGCGGTGCTATTTGGCCATCACCTGGACGTGTGAGGGGAGGAATTTGCCTGTTCAGCAAATTACCAGACAAGATGGGATTGAGTGGCGTTTATTCATGTGCAAATGGCTTGACAGGAACTGCGTGCGTGTGACTGCTCAAATAAATAATTGAGACTAGGAGGACAAAAGTATAGGGACACCTTACTGTTTGGAAATATATACTAGGTATGTACTTTAAACAAGATTGTGACTATGCGGTTTTTCCTCGCATCTAATGAACACAAAAAGCGGAATAGAAATTGATTTTTTTTCTTTATGTGAATGAATGCTTAGCACAAAAAAAGGTTTTGGATGCTGTACTGCAGTAAAAAATAAATAAACGCCAACAAAAAACAAATCAATCATGTAATCAGTGACTAAATTGAAGTGCAACAAAAAACATTTCAAGTGAACTCTTTCAGTGGCATTGATGATAAAAGACATCTAGTCATGTTACTCTTTTCAGAATTAAAATTAGTTTGGCACTAGTAGCAGTCCAATGACTTTTGAACTTGGTGGGCTGGCAGCCATTGAATTTTCATTGGGTGTTGGCCTTACAAGTTCAAAGTTCATTGATAGTTTATGGCTTTCAATGGCAGTGAATGAGTTGTATCATGTCCGATAATAATTGTGCATTAGTTCTCATTCTTTACCTTCAAACTAGATACTTTGTTTTGTGCTGCTAATCCTTCTAAAATTGAAATCGGAGTCAAAATGAGTCCTGGCAATTGCGTATCTTTTTCCGTAATCGATTTAGTCTCATTGCTTGTTGTTTTGTAAAAATGTCATTGACATGAACAAGTTTCAGCCTTAATAGAATTACATGTTACGGAAAATGAATAAATACTGGGCGTCCACAATGATTCTGTTAATGCAGGTTAATATAGCATACAGAATAGCTATATTAATCATGGGCATACATAGTACAGGACATTGGAGATGAATATGAGTCACTAGCCAACAAAGCTCAAGCTCATTCTTTGCATTCTCTTTTTTTAATTTTTCATTTATTACCCAGACATGCCATCACTACCGGCACCAGTGGCAAAATGTAGCGTTTTTTTCCCTTCTTTTTAATACCATTGAAGAGAGCGTGGCAAAAAAAATCAACGGCACATCGACTTAAGTGAAACCAAAAACAATTTGGGCATATTTTTTTTGGGTTTGTGTTGGCTCTTATTTGGGCAACACACACTTTGTTCATGCATGTCAAAGGCAGACATGGAGGAGAGAAGAGGATGTAGAGGAGACAGAAGGAGGATACATAGAAGACTCAACTTACTTCTGAGCTCTGCGGTGATAGAGCAAAACAAAGACAGAACACAGTACAGTTTTAACCCCACCACAATTACGAAACCACGAATACCTTCACACTTGTCACTGTAAGCACAAGGTCAAAGGGGGTTGCTGGGAAAAGGGAACAGAGGAACGGGGTTGGGAGGACCATTATATTATGTCGTGGTGTGTTTGTGGATGCGCCTGACCATTACAGGAACTTCAAATTGTCCCTAAGACTATTTATGACACAGCTTGAAAAGTTTCTAGCACTACGATTAGTATGATACAATTTCAACTTTGAGCGATTGTCCTTTGAAAAGAGTAGCTGGAGAACAATATTCTTTGGTAAGATGAAATCGGGACTTACTGGTGAATGGCTTGGAGAAACTTGCGTTGGTGTTTCCGCACCTTGGCGTGATCAATCTTTTTGACCAACTTGGTGTGTTTGTAAATGAGCCATGTTTCCCTGAGTACATTGGCAGCTGTGTTCTTCACCTGGCAAGCGAGGAAACAAAATGGTGGATGATGAGAAGATGCAAGTGATGGTTTACATTTTCCTCATTAGGGTAATGCGTGAGAGCAAAAGCCATTTGTTTGTTGTGGTTGTTGACTCACTCGTTTGCAGAGTTGTGTGTCCATCATAAAGTTGTGGACATGCTTCTCTGCCTTGGTCAGCTCCAGCTTTCTGGCCACCACTGCAACCACAAGTGCAGTGCAACCAGCTCCCTGTTGAGCCAAAGAGACGGTTACACTCAAATGAGATCTCATTTGGGAACACCATTTGTGTAGCGTCAGGTCTGGCCCTGTTTTTAACCAATTTTTTTCTCTATCAAGTTTTTCAACTTTAGCAGTGTTTGCCCCAGTGCTTTATAGGCCTGGTGGCCTGCCAGGCTTCTATTGCATTGAATCGGATTGTAGTTTTGTTTGAGAAGTGAGACTCTAAGTCATTTTTATGAATGGCTTGAAATAACAGAATATTTACAATTTCTAAAATTGCACTCTAAAAGTGCTACAAAAGAAAGGAGAAAAGATTGATATATTTTAACTCCTTCTGGTGATGTGGTTGAAATGGAAAAAGTTCGATACAAACCAGAATTGGATTGTATTTTTGGTCATTAAAACACTAAATGTTAGAAACCATTGACCATACTTAAACTTATAGTCTTGAAATGGTGTTTTAATGACCAAAAATACAATTCAATTCTGGTTTGTATCAAACTTTTGCCATTTTAACCACTTCACCAGATGTGGTTAAAATATATCAATCTTTTCTCCTTTCTTTTGTAGCACTCTTTTAGAGTGCAATTTTAGAATTTCAAGACTATAAGTTTAAGTATGGTCAATGGTTTCTAACATTTAATAGTTATAAATTCTGGCCAATGTAAAATTTTGCTAGTTTTCTGGGTTCTGTTGCTTTTTGCCTTCATTTAAGTTAAGTTAGTTAAGTCTGTCGTGATTACAACCTCAACTTATTTTAATGAGAAAATAATTAATGTATAAGCGGCTTTTGGAAAGAGGAACCTACCATAATCCCTGTAAGCAGACACACGCCTTTCCCACAGTACGTGTGCGGTACCATGTCCCCGTAGCCGATGGAGAGGAAGGTAATTGAGATGAGCCACATGGCTCCCAAAAAGTTACTGGTCACTTGCTGTTTGTCATGATACCTGAAGTGAGAAAGACCAGCAGAGTTGGGAGACATGCAGTGAGTAGGACGCCACGCAATTTGGAAGAGAAGCATGCTGGATAACAGAGTGTGTGTGTGTGTGGGCCGAGTTGTGCTTCTCTGGAAAATGTTAAAACATGGACGAAAAGTAACAAAGATGTCAGGTTGATGGATGGTTTTTAATAAAGTCTTTTGAATGGCATGTAACAAAAAAACAATTCAAGTATGAGGTATTTGGGATACTGACATACTACCTTTGGGCATCTAAATGATTTGAACTGGTAGGGCTGGCAGCGTTGCCAGTTCAGATCAATTGAATCAACGAGAAACTGTGCCGATGCAACTATTTCGAAGTTGAATTCCATTACACGTTTGTTTGATTTTTCCTTGTTTCTATTTTTTTCTCTGCACGTCATGCTGACGATCCAAGCTTAAGCCTTTCTAAAGATACTTTTTGGCTTTTGTTCCAAAAGCGTGGAAATATTTCCGCAGCTTGTCAACAGATGAGGTGATTGGAAGCATCCGTGGATTTCCCGCGTGACATCCGGCGACCGAAAATTACTGTTTTTCGAAGATTTGCCAGAGTCGGTGACGATGACAAAGAACGTTTCTGCGTGGTGATGAAAACCGCGGATCAATCTGGATTTGAACACGACAAGCGAACATAATGCCATGTGGCTTTATCCCCAAAATATACGTCCTTGCGGATTCCATTAACAGCCGCCGAATTCACACTTTTGTTGTCATTCTCCCCCAGAGGGGTTTATGATGCCCCCAGCAAGGTTTGAAAATGGAAATGATCACTCCTAATTATGTTGCCTGCTGAAAATAGATGAGTGCTATGCTTGAATTGACAATCCAAAGACCCACTGCGAAGATGCAAAGATATTACGGGAAAAGACACCACGTACAAAGCGGTATTGATGACATTCCTGTACCTTTTACTCTGGCAAATCTGTCTAATCCAGCCATCCCTATTCACCTGGGTTGATTATTCCCAATGGGCTGTCTAGGAGGAGATCAGATACTGTACAATTCAATTTAGGAGCCAAATCAAATATTCATTTAAACACTTTGGGACAACGGCTAGCTGACATCCTCCTGACAAGACAATGTGTGTCAATCTGATTTCTCGGGATTTGCCCGAAGATGTTCTAAAAGGGAATTTGGTCCGGGCTAATAATGAATTGCAAATTTAAACTCCGGCAGCGACCCACCATGCGCGCTCACAATGGCTCGAATAATTAGCCCTGCCCCCCCTCCTCCATACTTCTTTTAATTAGTATACAACACAAGCACAGATTGGGAATATTTGACGGTCCCAAGCATAAATATTGGGACAGTGAGGCAGTTGTTGTTTTTTTACCACAATTAATTTGAAATGTTCTTTTTTTTTTTTGAAGCAGCACCACAATTAATTTGAAATCTGTTTGCAATGCAGACTGTCAGCAAGGCTTGGTTTAAATATTACATTTATTTCTACATTATAGAAGAGACTAGAAGTACTGAAACAATTGGCTACATGCTTAGCTTTTCTGTGTATGACCTATGAATCCTATGAATTACGCGGAGCATGACAAAGTGATTTTAAGGCAAAAAAGTGAACTCTTGTATTAGCGGCAAGTCAATACCCTGATCTGACTCTAATTGAGCATTCGTTTTTGCTTCCTGAAGACAAAATGGTAGGAAAAATGACCCCAAAACAAAGAGGAATTACATTCAAATACCCTGAAACCTTGAACATCCCAATATTCATGGACCTAATTTGATTTTTTAAAAATCCCTTTGACACCAACATATTCTGTCTCCTCCCAGTCAGCGCATCGATTGGGTAACAAGTCAACCCCTCTACAGACAAATTTGCTGTGTTTCCTATCGCGCTTCATAACAAGAAGTGAGCACCAAAGTGGAGTCCTTGGAATTCAAGCTTCATTGATGACATGCAAAGGAGCAGTCAATGCAATAACATGCAGCACTTTGGGGGGGAAGCATCCTGCATGCTTTAGGGGGGAGTATATTGAGAGCAGGTGGGGAAATTCTGCCGTATTACCGCATGGAAGCGGGTAGTATGTCGTCTCGGATGGATCATTGGTAAAGAGTGGCGCAGTATTGGATGTGCTGGTTGAGTTTGACACCGCTGTCTCTTTTACCTGCATCTCAACATTTCACCAGCTGCCCTTTGATAGCTGCCAGGGGGGCTTAACTCGATCGCTAGTACGCTGGTTTCATTTATCGGCCTGAGCGGGAGTCGAGAAAAGCCCAATCTAATGCAGGAGGGAAAAGCACGCACTGCCGAAGCTCTAAAGTAGAAGTTTCTTGAAGATTGTGCGGTGAGGGATGGCGTTTCAGTGTTGTTGACGGTGATTGGCCCGTTTGAACTAGGATAGGGTGGCTTTGTTGGAATGGATTGGATGTTTATTGTTGGCTGCTAAAGAGTGAAGCATTTAAAACTTACTTGTACCAACAAGTATTTCAATGATCAAAAAAAAGGATAGTTGGTAACTCTGAAAAATAGAATGTTTGTTTGCTTAGCATTTTACTTGCTAATTAATTTTGTCTGATGCGATTTGTTTATGGGGAAGCATCACTTAAGCTCAAACATTATTTTTTTAAATTTTAATTTCGTAAATTTAGTTTGTAATGTTTTATTTAACTTATGAATGGATTATATTATAAGAAAATGCAATCAGAACAAAAATAGACAGTATAATGCCCATACTAATGTTACGTTTTGACAATGATCAAAAATAGCACAAATTTTATGAATGTAATAGATATCTTAAAATCTGCGCAATATAGTTTTTTTTAAACCCCTGGATGGCAAAATGTATATATGTTAACATTTTAAGAATATTTAACTTCACTTTTAGATTTAATCTAGTTGAGAAAGTTAATCCAAATACATAATTAAATCGTAATACAATTTTAAAACTCAAAAGAAAAAATAGTTAATTTTAAGACGTATTTTATGTAATGATGCACCCTCATAACAACAAGCATTAATGTTTAAAAAAAAAAGAGACTGCTTCGATTTGGAATGTCATTCGGTAAAATAGACATCAAGAGACAGAGGCGGAACCGGTGCTGATCAAAGTATTTTCAGGCTCTCAATATACTGTGTTAACGTTTGCAGGAGCACAGAAAAGAGCTGGCACCACTTTAGAACAATTCAAGGATAAGAGCTTACATACCCCCATCATAAAATCTTCCTCACGGACACTAAGTATGACGATGCACACTGGAAACTCACAGTAGTCTTCAAATCAAGCACCAAAACCTTTGCTTCTATTATGTATACGCAATATATTTGGGGAAAGCCTAACGGAGTTGACCACAGTCATCGTTCGATCTAGTCATCGGTGCCTACTACAAATGCATCGTTCTCTCGTCAGTCGTGCCCTTTTCAGAAGAAAAAGTGCTAATTTCCTCTGTCAATGTGGCTATCGGGGAGACAAATAATGTTGCAGGAAAAGACGCTGGTACAGCATGCACACATTTTCACACAAACCAGCCCCAACAAGCCAATTTGCCCCCAAATTCTTCAGTCTTCTTCTAATTTGACGCAAACATATTTCCAGATGGCTTTTATGCTGTAATGAAATTACTTCCGTTATAGGATTGGTTCAGAATGATGGCATGATTTGAAACGCTTGTCTTTCATTGGGCTAATTCGTTTAATCTGTTAAACCCCCCATGACACAGTCGTTTAGAATCATTAGCCTATTTCCGAAAAGAGCTGTTAGCGCGATGCTTGAGACTTCAATTCCAAACTTCAGCCTCATTCGCAAAATGACTGCCACTTTCCATAATCTGCCCGCGGTACGATTCCCATCAATACAAACAAATTAAAAAGATTTTCAACGAGTGCAAGAATGAGCCGCGTACGTTCATTTGACGGATATTGCTTGGCAACATCCGTGTTGCGGTATCTTCAACACCAATGGTTGGATACCAAATCGGCAGCATGCAAGCACCCCCGCTATAGGCAAAGCGAGCATGCAGCAGTGCAGTGGACTGATGCAATTAAATGTCTTTCATGACGGCTTAACGAGGGAAAGGAATATTTTTACTCCAAGGCCTTGTTCTGACAAGCAGCCAAAATCTATTTTTTTAGTCCATTCACTTTAATGGTGTGACGTTTCCTTGATGAACGGTGTATTATCAGACATCCAAAGTCATCTGGAGAAGGTTGCCCCAGGTTTGGAACAATTAATTGAATCATACGATTACAAAAAATAAAAGATGCAAAATACCAGGCATGAAGCGAAATTGTGTAAATGACAAACAACCAAGAAACTTTGCTTGATTTTCTTAATGAGATGTATCAGCTTCACTTAAACATGATGCGTCACTTGTTCAAAAAGATAAAACATTGCAAACCTATATTTGTCAATGATTTAAAAAAAGAAGAAGAAAAAGACACTAGTAAATAATGACCGACCAAACGAACACCAGAAAAACTTTCTTTCAAAACCGCTTAGCAATTCAATCGCACAACTGTTTTATTTAGGTAATAGTGTTGTGATCAAGACCACATGATTTGAAACCAAGACTTATGAGGAGCAGAACTGAATTGAGGCTGAGAACAAACAAATCTGGCCCGCCGCATCATTTTGTGTG
Source organism: Stigmatopora argus (assembly GCF_051989625.1). Taxonomy (NCBI): domain Eukaryota; kingdom Metazoa; phylum Chordata; class Actinopteri; order Syngnathiformes; family Syngnathidae; genus Stigmatopora; species Stigmatopora argus. The sequence goes on from NC_135398.1 coordinate 7,656,162, forward strand.
GCCCGGGAAAGTAAATCATGAGTGCCGACTTTCTGTTTTAGGATCAAATTAAAATGAAGAGTATAGCTGTATATTAAATTTCCTGATTTCCCCCCTTTTAAATCAATAATTGTAATTTTTTAATCAATTTTTTTCTGTGTTTTTAGTTTAAAAATCATTTTGTAAAATCTAAAAATATATATAAAAAAGCTAAAATAAACATTGTTTTAGATCTATAAAAAACTGAATATTCAGGGCTTTTAATCCAGTTCTTTTAATCCATTTATAAAAAAAAATCTAAATATTATATCTAAAATGGTCCGGCCTACGTGAAATCAAGTTGATGTTAAAGCGGCCCGCGAACCAACCCGAGTCTGACACCCCTGATCTAAAGTAAATTGAGTCTCTCCCATTGTAGCTATTTCAAAAACTAGATTTGTTTTTAAGTTATTACGTAAATACAGACAACAGTAAGTTAAAAGTTACAGGTGCGAAAAAAAACACCAGGAAAAACAAGCCTAAAATAAACATTGAGTTCTTTAGGCGGCCCGTATAGTTTCTGACAAGTTTTTTTTTTAAAGTCAAGTCAATGTCTCGCTTGTCCATTAACGTATTTGTGAATTGTTACACTTCAATTTTATGTTGTTCCCATTTGAAAACCTGGAGGTGTTTCTGTTTATCCAGACCGGCTATGATTAAGCACCGCTAGTATGTAAAGACATATTTTGGGATGCCGAATATTCCCTTGCGTCTTACCCACATTTAATCCATCGAGGAAAATGATACTGACAGCGTTTTAGTGAATGATTATGTACAGTATATTGCTATCAATCACATGAATAATTAAACTGAAAGGAAAGGCTTTGTTTGCATGATGGATTCATTGCAATGTTGTTAAGAAATTGCACAATGTGACTTTGCAGTCTGCGTGCATTCAATTTAAACTTCAGGACAGGTGATTGAAAACAAATAGGATCCTATTTGTCAAAGGGAACACTTCCTGGTCATAATTTAATGGCATTGAATGTTGAATTGTAGGCTGGTAAATTTGTGAATGACTCTTTGTTTTTTCTTAATAGTATTGCCATCAGTGTTAGCAACAGGTCGACAAGTGTATTCTCCCACCTTGCTAAAAGTGCACTTTTTGATCTAGCGTACATCCCCCACAAAGCGCTGTTCATGCAGCTCTTCATTTTAATATTTCAGTGCTGAGTTGTGTCTCTGGGGTTATCAGATATCAAGCACTCCATTACAATGTCTCTGTGAACTGTTCTGCTGAGTGCCAGCGTGTTATGGCGTGCCAGTCCTACTCTGAAGGCCCCATCTCACAATGAAAGGAAACTGGGACCAGAGCTCGCAAGGCTTTACAACAACGTGTACGTTGAAACAATGAGTTTTTACTGGTAGCCTCGCTCATCTTGCTTTTGTTAGTGTCAAGTCAGTGTGCGAGGTTCAGGTGACGCAGAAAAGTTTTGAAGTACAAACATATAGTACTATTCAAACCACAAAACTAACTCAAACCTAGAAATATATATATATTTTTTTAAATCACATTTTGGAGCATTTTCAACAGGCCTACTAATTGATAAAAAGCATCAATTGGGATTTTTTTTTTCATGTCTGACAGCTGTCAACTATTTTGGGGTCCTTTAATCCTAAATACTACGTGCACACAACTAGTCATGTCCTTTGTAAAAAAAAATGCAATGATATTGCATAAAAATTGCAGTCATGCTTGTTTCTTTCATATTTCAAAGTACGTTTCATTATTACGAGAGGACTGTATTATAATAGTATAATTAAGAAGAAAGAGATCCTATAGTTGAAAACATGGTCCCAAATTTTAGATTCTGCTCCCCAACAATTCGTTGAAACAGCTGTCACATCCAAAACAACAAAAATATGTTTACGGTGTAGTGTAATATTATTATTTTTGATAGTTTACAGTTAAACTGTTAGCCCAATGCTACGGTTTCACACAGGGGTGGGCAGACTGGTCCTCAACGGCCACCGTGGGTCGTGGTTTTTCTTCCACTTAACCCAGCAGATACAGTTTAACCAATAGGTTTAGGACCCCTGGTTAAGCATGTCTGTTTGGTAATTATGAGCTTTTGCGCAAAGTGATAATGTGTCACTTTCACATAAATTCATCAGACCATGTCGGATTCGCTCACCCTCAAGGTCGAGATCATTCCGAGGAAATTTGTCACCTCAAACATGCCAGAAGCTACATAAACTGTTGGCTCATTATTAAGGTGACGACACACGAACACAATTCCGCCTCTGTCATTTTGTATTCTCCTTTGTCAGCTGTTATGACTTTGAGAATGCTGAGCCCAGAATTTGCACGAAGACTATTGTCGAGAAAAATGACTTTTCTTAATATGACACTTGTGTGAACTGTGTTAGCGTTTCCATTTGGCAATGGATTAAAACTCTATTTAAAAAGCTAAATATAAAAACTGCGGTAACCGTACAATCATTTTGGAGTACACGGTGCACCTGATTATAAGACGACTGAATTTGTTTATATAAAAGATGCACAGAACTATGAATTACAGCAGTCTACATGGTAAATTATGATATTCTCACCGTAGCATATTAGCATGTAACAATTTAAAAATAAGACACACTGGCAATGTTCCCTCTAAGCTTCGCGTGTGCGTAATTGCGCACTACTCTCGTCTTCTCCGCGCACAGCAAATCATATGGAGCGCTCAAAATAAAATCCATTTTTTTTTGGGTTGTGTGCGTGCGTGCGCGTGTGTCTAGTATGTGTGATCGTTTGTCTTCAACCTACACAATGGACTATAGTAATTGGAAATTAGCCCTCGGCTACAATCTTACATATATATGTTCATTAACATGAATATAAATATGTTCATTAATATGTGCTATCCCTCATTAAATAAATCAAAGCAAAATCATGGAAAAATATTGCATATAAATGGAAACTTGACTATCTCAAGTGACACGTTCAGCAGAAAAGTCATTTGAACGAGAATGAGAAGTGAGAAGGAACGATGTGTAAAATAAGGTAAAATTTAAGTCGGATTTGTGCATATTCTAATGGCATTTGCTGGCCAATCGCAGGGCACAAGGAGACGGACGGCCATGCACACTCAGACCCATACCTAGGGGCAATTTTAGAGTGTCCAATCAGCCTACAATGCATCTTTTTGGGATGTGGGAGGAAAACGTAGTACTCAGAGAAAACCCACACAGGCCCAGGGAGAATATGCAAATTCAACACAGGTGGACCGACCTGGATTTGAACCCAGGACCCCAGAGCTGTGAGGCCGACGCGCGAACCACTCATCCGCCGGGCCGCCCATTCATAGATATTAATCATTACATTTTATTATTACTAAATCATTTATGTGTATAGTAGACATGCACCTGCTTATGGCAGGTGTGGTACTGGTGTGTGCCCTAGCGAGCAATGATGATGTTGCTCACACTGGTACTCAGTGTGCTCAGGGAGGTTGTCTTTCTGCCCAGACAAACAAAAAATTGGAGGGAACATTGCACACTGGACTATTAAGTCACGAGGGTTTAAAGTAGGGCAAAAAGTAGGATCTCATATTCTGAAAATGATGCTATGCACAGTATATTTTAAAACCAACAACTAGGAAAAACAAAGTACCAGCCCAAGGTTAACTTTACTTCCCAAAAGCTTGTCTTTCCCGTGGCTTATAGGTCTCGCATCACCCTGGAAATAAAGCACTTTGTTTCAGTTAACAGCGTTAAAGTAAAGCAGTCATAGGAGGGAATTGGATACCAGATTTCCAAGGGAGGAGGTGGGAAGACCAGGGGGGCAAGCAAGGCATGAATGAGAGTGTGTAACTGAGTTTTGGAAGTGGATTAGGCCTGCTTGGCTTCAGATGGATACGGAAAGGCAAAGGGACAAAGAATCAGTTGTGGGGAGAGATGGGATGATGGAGGCAAAGCATGCCACTTTAGATGGCCACAATATTGCTATGTTCAGACTCGGCATGTTTTTGTATTTTTTGTCCTCATCCCGCTTTGGGTTCCGACACAAAGTCAATACCTGGCGGCGGTCGATACGCGTCAGGTGTGACGCCATTTTGCCAGTTTAACCAAATAGGCCCCGGCCCCCAATGTCGCACTTTTGAAGTTTCAAAGTTAATCATTCGGCGACAAATTTCAGTGATGATGAGGAAGTGGCCAACAAAATATATTTCTCGTTCATGTGACTTCAGTTGCCAGTGCTTAAAGTTTTCTCAAAATCCAGTCAATAAAAAAAATTAACCACAGGACTAAGAGAGTTTTTCAAATATTATGAGGTTAATGTCACAATATTACAAGATTGAAGTCAGACATTGGAAAATGATGGGAGAAAATTGTAATACTGTGAGATTAAAATCAATTTTATAAGAATCAAACAGGATTAAAATCATAATATAAGGTTAAAGTGGTTTTGTTGCTTATTTTTATGAGGTTTCATGGGCTGAGTTTTTTTTGGTGACAAGGTCTGTATTAACAAAATTAGTTTTATCGTAACATTAAGAAGCAAAAGTAAAAGAATTATGAGGTTCAAGTCCTTTATATTACGGATGTTTACATTATGTGAACCGGAGTTTCTTGGGAATAGGGGGACTTTATCTTTTGGGGACATCAGTGTGAATACAAAACCGCATGTGGCGATGGGAGTAGTACTAGCGACGTGTTGTCGCGTGACAAAACGAGGCTGAAGGCCACATAAAAGATCTGCTAGGGATCAGTCAGGAGTAGAAGAGAGAGAGGGCGAGCTTTAGGATAGTGAGGGAGAACCCTGAGAGCTTAGTTAAGGAGCTTAGTTGAGCTAAGTTAGCGCCGAAGATGGGTGGCATCTAGACGTTAGGCAAGAGAGGCCCCAAAGTTAAATCCATCTTGCGCAACATTTGCATTTCTTACTACTCCACCCTCAGGCTCTCCGCTTTGGTATCTTTCAATCCCTCTCTTTTCCAAACAGACTCCATTCTTGTCCAATCTCACATCGTTCTCTCTGTGATGGTCTCAGCAGCACGGTCAAAGTTGACTGCAGATTCCTGAACAGCATTTTGGGGAAACAAGCCCCTCTTTTTTATCTCTCGCCCCTGTTGTTGTTTTCTTGGACTTGAAAACTGAAGACACAGCAGTCAACCCTCGAACTGCGTTCAGAAACAACTTACCTTCCTATTCATTTACAGCTTTCCACTTTGCACACATTATTGCGCCGCACCATCATAAACACACACCCCTGTCCAGTCGTTACACAAAAGGGCATTAAAAGACTTGACGTTCGTCCTCTTCGTGGATGCTCGGACTGTCTGGCAACAGACTACTTTCTATAATATAATATAATAATAACAAGAAAAAAAAAAACTTTGCGTAGAGGTAACTGACAAAGCATTACAGCACTCTGGAATAAATTTGTGAAGGGAGACACATAATGAGATGGTAATGAAGGAACAGAAAGGTTTTTGCTCCTCAAACAAATCTCACAGTTGGTGCTAAAACGACTTTTGTGCAATATGGATCTATAACAATTGCATAAAGGGAGAAATAGAAGCGAGAAAATGACCTCCGGCCCTTTTAGGAAGGACAAATCTCCTCCACTTCCCGACAGAATCGTGGCAACGAGACGCTTGCTTCAAAGCGCTGCTCCTAGCCTCCAAAAACCTGGGAGGGATCCTCTTCAAGGATCTTGCCACCTCCACGCCAACAACTCTAGAGGTCCTCTTTAATCGTACGTTAAATTCTTGGGAGTTGGGGTTGAATTTTGGCGGATGGTTTTTCTCGGCCCTTGTCGCGACTAAAAACCCTGCCTGCCCAAACCCCAATTCAGGGTAGCAGTGGCGCCAGCTCGGTGCAAAAATAATTTGGATTTGGATTCATTTCCACGACTAGAGAGCGAGGACTCACATGTAATCCCTACGGAGCAGCAAAGGGGGGAATAAAAAGTACAATAAAACATTATACAAACACCTGCACACCCTTGCGCACACGTGCATAGAAAAACACACCCGCATCTTTCAAAACTTGACATGCATCAGTAATGGGAAGTGTCCGAGTGTTTTTTGTGTGTGTGTGTGTTTGTGGGCAAACCAGTAACTAATTCTCATTTAATAATTGAAACAACGTACTGAAGTATGAAAATTAGAGAACTTTTAGCATCCCTAACCATGTAAAATCATGATCTTGCAGTATGTTTACATGACAACAATCCAACAAAACAGAGTCCGAATGACCCGAAAATGCTGTAATTTGCATTTCAGACCAGTAGTTGGCAGTGGCTTAGGACAATCAAATATTCGGTAAACAATTGTTAACCCCTTATCGGGAACTTGAATGCAATTTTTGCCTGCCAGTGACAGTGCTAGATGGCCAATTGATTTCATCTGGGAAAGTTTGGTAGCAAATGATCACTGTTAACCCTCCTAGTCAAAATTGATTGGACAGGTGGCTCTTTTCCTCCTTCTGCTGTGAATTTAAATCACTTTGTCACGATTAGACATCTAATCAATCTGAAGTAGGACGGCTGGCAGCGAAGGAAAAAAAAATTCAACCCGCCCAGTTCAAATGAATTGGACATCTATGGCGCTCAATGACAGCCAATCCCTCCCGAAAAGTATTTTTGATAACTTGAACCTATCTTTGTTCAATTTTTGCCGCTAACAGCGAATTGTCCACAATTCTTTTTCCTTTAGCTCTCATTTAGTTGATGTTTTCAACTTTTTTAATTGGTAAAAAGTTACTTGTCTTGGCTTACTTTTTAAAAGAATGTCTATCTTGACATCTGTTTGTTTGTAGGCTCCTAACCTTTATTGTCATGTAGACATGTTTACAAAAACTGCTTCAATATATCTAAAGAGAGAAAAATGGCCGGTTGTGGAAACGACCCTCTACTTCTTACAAAGCCCAGAATTATTCTTTGAGCTCAAACGTCTTCTGCCGGGTTACCAATTGAAGCTTAAAGCCCACTAGTAACATCATTTAGAGGTTTTGAAGATCTTAGATTTGGCGTGCAAGGGGAGGTGCTTAGTGAGCGGCGTGAATTCAGTGGAGTAGTTAAGAGGAAGCGAAGGGATGGAAGGTAGAAGCAGGCAAGGTGGGCTGCAGGACTTCACCAAGCATCAATATTCAGGCCACGGCCGAAAGTGACAGCGAGCCTTCCTCTTTGCGGATCCATAACTTTTTCAGATCAGCACGGGACCACGTGGTTGGTCGAGATCTCGAGCCCCTCCACCCTACTGACTCTCCAACTATGCACGGATGACTTAAGAAACATCAAAGCTGGCATTAATATCTCATTTCCCTATGTAAATGCCAAATGAGGAAGGAAAGAAAAGCTTTTCCTTCTTCTCTGCCGCTTTCATTTTCCGTCAGAAACATAGCTGCCCCCCCTCGAGACCGTTGTGCAGTTTGGGGCAGAAAACGGGTGAAGGGATCCAGGGGGGCTGCTCTGCATTACCCAAGCAAATCATTCAGCAAACAAACAATTAGACACTCATGAATTATGGACAAGCCATAAAGCAATAAACACAAGGCGTGGGGAGTTGTGCAGCGATTGCTCAGCTAATGAATCATGTGTCAGGGTGGTGTTGTTGATATCGTTGTTTTCTAAAAACAGCCAGTGTCGTGAGCGGCTCGCATGTGCATGTGTGCACCTTCCTGGGCACGTGTTTATCGTAACAATCCCACACACTTTTCTGTGGATTCAAGTGCCAACTAGTGATGGAAAACAAGGGAACACGGACGAATGCACAGCTAGTGAAGGAACGAAGGAAAATCATACTGTAAAAAAAAAACGATGGGAAAATACTGCTAGCTGTGGTTGCCAGATTTGAACTGTTAAAATTACAGGAACGTCATTAAAAAAAACCACAAAGATAGATTAGTATTTTGCTAACATTAAATTTTTGTGTCGCTCCTAAGATTGTATTTTTTCTTTTTTACTGAAAAGCCATGGTAGGAAAAAAAAAAAACTGAGTGTGCTGATGGTAGAAGCTAGGCTAATAGCTCAGTAGTTAGCACGGTTGACTGCCACAACGACAAGAAAGGGCCCGCAGTGCCGTCACTGCAAGTTTTTATTTTATTTTTATTTTTTTGTTGTTTACTGTAAGACACCGGTTCAAATGTAGATATTTTTAGGGTGCTTCATTTTAACAGTAAACTATTTCTGGTTTGCCCAATTTTTAATGGCACAATTCTGGCAATCATAGCTGCTGCTTTGTTTTTATTTTGAAGTACATTGTGCAGTGTTTTATCTTGACCCCAGCAGTATCCAATATTTGTAAAGCGTGTTTACCTCTCGCAGACGCGCACCGTCCACGCGGCAATGATCCAGGACGATATACTGAACACTAGCAGAACAGTTCCTGGGCAGATGGTCATGAGAGTTTTCATGACGAAGCGTGTGTTGAAGTTGATTTTGTTGAGGGCTCCAATGCTTCGAGACGAAGCATCCGTGAACAGCTTGCTGTGAAGTAGCATGACCCTGCCGATCAGGTAGAGTCTCAGGAACATGGGGATGGAGAGGATGATGTCCACGTCGGCGTACGCCACGGACGGCGTGTACGTGAAAGCCAGCCGGGCCTTCCACGTGAAAATGTAGCGGCCGGGGATGGGATGGATGGCACACACCAGCAACTCCAGCACGATGAAGAAGATCCGCTCATAGGTCATGGCTATCCTCCAGTCATCTGCACCGTTGTCCACCATAAACAGCTAAGCACAGCAAAAGACCAGCTTTGAGGATTTGGATTCATTTTCTCCCTCGTTAACTTCCACCGAGGCTTAAGTCAAAGGCAGTCGTTTGGCTTAAACGCATCTTAAAATACATATATAATATACAGTATGTATATCATTTTGTGACAATATTCACAGCAACTCTAGAAGAAGAGAAGACTGTTTGTCAACTTATTTTTTTCATTGAATTTTATTTACAAAATAATCAAGACTCACCTGGATTTCCCGTGCGTGGTACATTATTATAAGACCAAGCAATATAACAGTGGAAAGGCTGATAAGGCATTTCAGTGCAAACGAATATGAAGAGTCCTATAATGAGAGGGGAAAACAAGTGATTAAAACATTGCAGTTTAACCTTTCCCTGCACATAGTGCTTTATAAGCCAGACGGGCCGCCAGGCTTCTCTTAGCTACCTCATCTAAGATAATACACAACTGCAAAAGAAAGTATAGAAAGTGTACATATTTAGACCTACATTTTTTTTAACCATGTCTGGTGGAGAAAGCGAAGTAGTGACATCAAATGGTTTTATATGAACAAGCCTGTCCCTTGTTTAAAGTTGTATTTCAACCCTGGCTTTTTGTAAGACACCGACTTTAACTATTATTAATAAGCACAACTCTAACACCGCAAAACATATCCTGCATCATCTCGCAGCAGATAACTTCCCTTTTTTTTCATATGGGACTTTAACCACACAGACATGGGACAGATCAGTAAATGAAAAGTTTAGAAGGCGAGCATATTCTCACACCCAGATCCCAAAAGATTAAAGCGAAAGGGGGCAGCGGGGGAAACAAATGGATCCATTACTGTCTCAGACAAGGAGAATGAATGTACTTATATAAACGCACATGAGGACAAGAGGCACAGAAGGTGGGCAATACGCAGCCGCGAACTTCCACGTATGCACTACACACACTACTTATTAGCGTACAAGTCTAAGTGAGGCCAGATAATGGGGTGTACACACAAACGCCACGCACAGGCCGCCGCTAAACAATGAAGCAGCCGGTGTAGGTGCAGCCTGATATTATCCACGAACGCTCTTAGCCGCCATCTAAACCAGCAATTAATCAAAGCACAGCACTAACGGGGGACTTTCCATTTCATGGCAGGTGCAAAAAAAGGCAAGGCTAGCATTAGCAGAGCCCCACCACAGAGAGGGGTACTGGTGATAAATAGACCAGCTGGATGCCAGAACTGCAGTGGTTTGTGTGTTTGTATATGTACGCATGAGGGTCATAGATCTAGAAATTGAAAGAGTGCATGACATCAGTTTTTAGCCTTTTTGAAAGCTTCCGCGGGACGGCGGTCATGCGGTTATTACAATGAGGACGCCGAATGACAACAACAAGTGGCGAAATGTCGTTCTCGATTGTCGGGCTGGGTGTCCTTCAATAGTCGTGATTACAAAAAGATATTTTTAGCAATCAACTATATTGCTTTGCCCTTCAGGTCGGCAACGTATTCCCGAGACATTCCAACGTCTCAAATTGTTTTAAGAAGTCCCTGTGGGAATAACATTGAGTAAACCAATTAATCCACCTGCCAGAGGTTCAAGGAGTTTCCAATCCCAGAGCTCAGTGGTTTTTTAGGAAGTGTTGTCTGAGCTTTGATTGTCAGCGGATGCGGCGACGTGATTTGTGGGAATGGCTCTTTTCCGTTACGAATTCAAAGTCATTTCCGGATTTAACATTTTTTCCCACATTTTTTTAAACACGTTAAACACTCTCCAGATGACAAAAATAGTCACTTGTGCTATAAGGGGTCAGCAGTCAAAAATAGTCACTTGCTCTCTAAAGGGTTAATGATTGTGAATTTCAACGTTTGAATCTTTAGAAGCCTGGCGGGCTGCTAGCTTTAGCTAAGTTGAAGCTTTTGACTCAAGACTCAATCTATGGATAGTGTGTACAACCTACCTTAGTGTAAACCCCCCATGATAGTTCAGTCTCCGTCACCATGACAACAATCCCAAACATTCCAAAAATGAGTGCGTAGTCACTAAGCCGCTTGCGCTTCTCGAAGAGCGCCCGCCGGTGGCCAAGCTTGTAGCCAATGTCCCTGTTTTTCTTCTGAGGCGCCCTGCCTCCGCCGCGCCCGCTGCCCTCCCTGACGAGGCTCTCGTTGGAGGCCTTACTGGGGTCTTCTCCGCCATTACCCTTGGACACCACCACCTCCAAGCCGGAGCTGTGCAGCGTCTGCAGGGGCTGCGTTTCCGAGTCGAGCTCCGCGAGGTTGCGGCGCGACGAGGACGCCAGACTGCCCACGAGTGGTCTCACCACGCCGCCATTGTACTTGCAGGTGTTCATGGCTATCTGAGGGAGTCGGCCACTGCTCTCGGAGAGGGAGGGCTTGGATCCAGCATGGCTCAGCTTCTTCTTCTCAGTGGTGGCCTGAAAAGTTAAAAGTCAGAGTCAAAACTGACTGTCAGAAAGAAGACGGACACAACATGAAATGGAAAGAATGCTGTAAATCTCTAGAGACTTTGTCTCCACGTCTCTGCAAACAAACGTTGAGCCGAATGTCTCGGACAAAGAAGATTCGTCAGGAAAACTCAAGCAAACTATTAATACAAGGAGTCCTCAGGTTACGTACCCCGAGGTACGACATCAGTGCCTTGTCCGCTATTAAATCCCCTGCACCATAGTTTTTGCTTAGCTGGTGCTTGTCTGTGTTAGGGCGATGGAAGTATCTTTTTCCTTTTGTCTGTCTTCTATGCTCAGCCCAAAAAGTAGCAATTACCATGGAAACAGCTTAACATTATAAAAGGAAGAGAGAAACCGACGCACATTGGTAAATATATGCTGCGTTCAGGCCAAAGTTAAACTGTGTGCGAAAACGTCTCGCTCATTGCCAAATGCCGGTTTGTGGTGACAAAGACCTTATGTACTCAACAGTCAAAGTCAAACAACTACCGGTCCCCATAACCGAAGGATAAGGACAGGAATGTAACAACTTGGTTTGAGTATTTGCTTCATGCTGTAATGTTGATCAATGTCAACGTTGTTGTCAAACTTGCATAGGAAGGGGTGGACAATTTGACGAGTTGAGTTTGGTTTAATTTTGTTGGCGTTAAAGTAGTTGTTTGGTTCTTTCGGTTTCAAATAAATAGGTTGAACAACACAGCCATTCGTACTCACAATAACTCTGCCACCGCGTAGGAATCTAACCCACGCTGCACATACCCAAGTCAGGGGGAACAACCACTAAACCAACGGGTGACTGAAAAAAACTGTCATGATAATAATCAGAACTAATCTGTGAGCTAGAAAAGCATGAGCCCTGACTAAATTTTATTTTCATTATTAAAGCTACCATTGTTCAACATCAACTATTAATTTAGCATCATGTTCAAAACACAATTTGCGTCTAGGATGAAAAATGTATCAAAATAACTCTAAAGAAATAAATATTGAATGTATTTTAATGTATAAATAAACCCAGTGTATATATAACCAATAGTGGCGACTAAAGTGCAGAAAATTGAATGGTTGCACTGCGCGAATTTAGAATATGAAAGATTGATGTTCGGCGTGACCCTGTTTCCTGCCTTTTCCTGCTGAGAAAAGCAGCAGGCTTCCCTACACAGAGGAAAGGACCTTCTCAAATCAGGCATGCTGCGGGGACCTGATGGGGGATCCCGCAGATTTCTCTGCAAATATAATTGAAGAGCACAGAGATATGCAGGCAAGAATTAATTGTAATGTTTTTAGGTGAAAGTATAGGAAGAAAAACCCTCCATCCATACCAAACAAAGGGTACTACTCCGTCTATTCTACAGAGAATAGGGCAGATTATCTAAATGGTTTATGGAAACTTCACATGGAAGAGTGCTTCTTTTTTTCCTGAAACAAGTTAGTGTGTATGATGGCACCACTGGTCCTTTTATTAGCCCCGACAGAGCATCCCTAATGCCTTTTAAATGTGCCGGTGGGAATAAGGAAGGGCGTCCCTAATAGAAATGTTCTAACGCCAGTCCTGTGATGCTATCGTCGTTTGCATATTGTGGCTCTACGAGAACAGGATTGAAGGTTAAGGATTAGCGCAGCCCATAGTGTTTCTAATCCCCTTTTATGTATTAAAATGCCTTTTAATCTGTGCCATTAGGACCCTTATACACAGTGAAGACTGTGGTAAGTGGACTATGAGTTTGAATTAGGGAAAGATTGAAATACAGACAGAAAGTTTGTTTGTTGCAAGTATAACATTTTGGCAGATAAATACAGTAAATATTGATGTGGCATATATACATATATGCATATATATATATATGTATGTATGTTGTAATATATTTTGCACCTGTGCAAATTTGCCATATTTCAGATAATCATTTTTAAGGCAATAGATTATTGTTAATTTAAAAAACTGTATGGTAGCCTTTACATTTTTTTAATGGGTTTTATTTGCTGTCATTTTTTTTGTAGTTTGGGGATGTAAAGGGTTAACAAAATGTTGATTTAAAAACGTGCTAGTGCAGACTGAAGGCCACACTACTGGCTTACTCATAACCTACAAGCAACACGGGCACCAATAAGTCCTTTTACTGTCTAACTCCAAACTATAATTCCACAGTTAATTAAACAGAAAATCAAAAAGTTAATCACAGTTAATCAAAATGAAAAAATCAGGCACAATGAATGAATAAACAAAAATACTAACATTTTACATAAAAGCAGATATATTCACTGGTATTGCCTCTAATACGTTTTTTTTTTTTAAATATCACAGCATTTTACTGCCATTGACAACAATAGGTGATGGAAATCAAGAAATGTCACTTGTTTACAAACACAAGTATAGCAGCTAAACCAAAGCGAATATTTGGTGTGGTTAATAAGATTGAGTGAACACTCTTCCATGACAATTAAACCGCTATTCTGTCGATAGCAATTGGGGAAAGATGCATCAATCAATTTTAGCATAAGGATTTGTAATGTCTTTGAGAGCGCATTAGCTGTTTCCTCGATGCGCAGTAGCTCCGCCTGTCAGTCTTTTCAATGTGTCACATCCGCCGTGTAAACATCCCTTTTTCTTTTGTTGTACGCTTCCAAGAATATTGCTCAAGGGTAGGGAGTAAATATCTCTGTCATACCACCTGGAGTATTTTTAGTCGCGACTTGCTCTCTTCCCTGATTCTCTTGATATGCAAATGTGCTTAATATTGTTCCAGACTTTGACAGAAGGCCCAACTTTGAAACTGAGAAAGCTGCTTTTTACTGCAATCAGTCTGAATGTTTCCTAGCTTTGCAGTTGCATCTTAATTTAGTTACAATCCCTGAAAACCTTACAAGACCAGAAATTTCATTTTGCCCAGTCAACTCTATTGGATCAATTGGTTTGGAGAAAATGAATGAGATGAAATCACAAGACAATGCATGGAGTAAGATTATGTTATGTATAAGCATTCAAGCAGAAGCTTGACACGATCTTATAACTAAATAGTAAAACATGTGGCATGTGGGTGTTTTTGTTGTTTAGTTGGAGGATAAGTAAATATGTGACTTCAAGTCAAACTGCAAGTGCAGTTATCAATGATTATTTGTGTTTGCTGTACATTGCTGATCAACATTGGCCTATTGAAATAGATTGTCGTTGGTTTCTTCGATTACGTTTTGGTGTGTTTTCCATGGTTCAAACTAAATATTTACTTATTTTTAAGGATGAACTCATTGGCTAAAATCAGTCAATGATATAAAGTTAATAACATTTTTCCTCATATTCCTATGTAAATGCTGTCTGGATTACGAAATGCATACGTTTCTATTGAATTGTTTAAATATTTCAGCAAGAGGTTAATGACGTCTAAAAAAACGAGGTGATGGGGTCAATCCCTTCATAATGTTAATTGTTAGTTAACATTATTGACTGCTTGAAGGCTATGCAATAAAAGAGCAATCTTTTCCGAAGAAAAAGCACAACATTGTAGCCGTAATGTGCTTTCTGATGACCAATTGCATGGTGATACATCAGCGTAATAAGGCCATGTCGTGAAAGACAAGGGCCAAAATCGGGTCTAGCCATGTAAATAGAGAATGTTCCAAGAAGGTAAATGGTAAATGAACAGGGGGTCAGATCTGGTCTGCTGTTACATCCTCTGCTTTAGTTACCTCTTCCCAGTGGTCATTTGTCATTAATCCAGGTCATGTCCTGAATGTCATGATTGATATTGCCTGGATGTTATTTTTCAGAAGTAGGAGCAAATAATCAAATAAAAGGCAATTTTTCTGTAAATACAAGAACCTTTCATAGACTTCCAACAGCCGAAAAACGAGCAAACTGGCGCGAGACGAGCTCGTCAGGCCAACGTCGCCACAGCGGAGGTGGCCCGTCGGGCCGTCCGATGGCTCCATTTCATTGGGAATGGCACGCGGCATCCAGCCTCTATGAAATGGAGCCTCATAATCAAATTGAAAAGCCTCAGTGCAGAAGAGTTTAAATGAAGGCAACTGTCTGCCTCGCTCGCCACTCTCCGCCTCTCTCCTGCCAGCTCAAATCTAATAGAAAATCCTCATTGTTTAGTGATGTATGGGGGTTGCTGTGCTGCAATTTAGCGGCCTTATGCACCCCGAAAAAACAGGTATACCTCTTTTGGAGTATGGGTGCGGTCTTGGGGATTTTTGTGTGTTTGGCTGGGCATGGGCATTAGTACATCCTTGAAGCATTGAAAGAAAACTGTGAATTTGTACTCTTAGTTGTTTTTTTTCCATCTCAGTGGATAGAATATTGTTTAGTAACTTTAAAAAAACACAGATTTTTAATTTTTCCTTGTGTAAAGATGGAGAAAATTGAGATAAAATATTTCCAGAAAGTATGGAGGCAGACATTTTATCAATACTGGAGCTATTTTAGCCAATTAAAACATTGTTTTCTTCATTATCATTGGTCTGAGAAATGCAGAATTGGTATTAAATAATTTGCGTAACTGTTTTTTTTACATGAGTCATTTAAAATTGCAATGTAATTGGAATTTGATTAATACATGTGGCAAATGCTAAAAAAAATCATGCAGAGAGAAGCTGCACATTCGTAGTTCTGCACAAATGTAAAGATACATAGTGTATCTAAGTATCTCTAATACGTAAGTGGTTGGAACATTTAAGGCTACATTAAGACACCATTCATCAACATTAATAATGCCATAAATTGCGTTGTCTATGTTCTGTTAATGCTATACGTTTTAGTTCAACGCTGCTATTTCTCGTTGTTTTGAATGCATTACTCACCGCAAGGCGGTGGAGTTCCCAGCATGCCTTGCAACATGCTATTGAATTACTATGAGTACCATGATTTGTATGTTTAGTTTTTGTTTTTTTACATTTTTATACATTTTTTGAACATCACTTGAATATAAAGTTTGCTTCTACTCAAATTTAGCATCCAAAGCAAAACAACGCAAAAGTGTCAACTTGTTCAAGAAATATTTAACATAGTTCATATATGAATATCAGATTACCAGTGTTCTTAATCCCCCAGTTTTTTGCTGATTTGACCTCCAATTAGTGATGAAAATGTTGCAACAAAACAAGTAAAATCCTTGACCTAACCCCCCCCCCCTGACGTGTTCTCGTCGGGACTAATAACATATTGTGCTCAAAAGGGAATACTCTAATAATTAGCGTACTAAAAGACTTTTGTGCGTGTACCCGAGCAAGAGTGTCTTAAAAAGTAGGTCCTGTATAGAATGGGGATTGACTCGATTGGGGGAGGCCACACGTCCTTTTCCTGTGGGACAGCCACCACCTCATTAGGAACCATTTCAATTTCCTGCAAATTACAGAGGAGTGTCATTAGAAGCTGCATTTGTAGATTGGGGCCATAAAAGGTGAAGTGTGCTTGATGAAATGATCTGCGAATTCAACCTGCTAATTGTGACACAGTTGTCACCGGTACATCATGTCTTGGCCTAATCTTCCTACTAAATGCGTGTTTGGAGATGATTTGAACTAGTTTCCGTGCCATTGACGATGATAAACGTCCAATTCGGTTGAGGTAGCTAGCCATGAATGATATCTTGTTTTGTTTATTTTTACTGTTTTCATGTGACCTTTTAAAAAAGCAGTCAAAAAGCAAAAACACAAATGTATAAACCCAGTGTTCTCCCACGGTTTTCAAAACCTGGCGGGCCACCAGGCAGCTCTTGGCCCGGGGCCAACCAAGCTAAAACCATGAGTATAAAAAGGTAACAGAGTATTTTGTGTATTTTTTAATATATGGCTTCTAATAATAGATGATAGTCATCATTTGAAAAGTCCCGTCAACATTTTTTTCCCCCAAAAAATACCCTTTCTACCACTTTTTCTTGGGAAAAGTTGGAAGCTGTTAATTTATATGGCGAGTTGCGATGAAATGATTAATCTTCAAACTTTTAATGCGATCACATGAATTTGTATGAGTAAAAATGATGGAATAGCGGGAATGTCCAAAGTATGGGTTTTGATTTTAGGTGTGCATTATAGCGTGAAAAATACAGTATTAGAACATATTTTCATAAAAAGATTGTACATCTGTAGCCGTAATGTAGACCTCAATAAATCATTTCCTATCTTTTGCTCATCTACATAAGAACTGAGTGAAGACTGATTTCATGCATTCTTTTTCTTCTGCTCAAAATGCAGTCACGCATATCAGAGGAATTACAGAAAGGGTCACGCGTGTAAATCCAGTCTAATCGGTACTTAAACGGAAACGGGCGTGAGCACGAGGCCCACTCAAAGCAAACGAGCTTCCACTTTGCACTTCTTCAATGGCAAAACATTGTTGAGGCCTTGTGGTATTTATGCCTGTGGCAACATTATTTTTACAGTGCTCATTTACATATCTTTGAGAGGTTCTGATGTTATTATGGAGAAGGGTTGCATTTTTCAAATTTCTACGTTGAACTGGACTAATGAGTGAGAAATTTGGATTGTTATTCATTAGATTTGTCCAATGTGGTTAATGGAGCTCTGATTGTGATTTTCTTTACTCTTATACTTTCTTTGTTCTGCAAGGTTTGTTTCACTAGTGTAAATCTAAATTCATAATTTAAAACGTTCTGTGTGTATTTTGAAAAAATACCTCTGGATTGTTTTTTTTGGCCCGCTAACTTTTTCACATTATCGAATCTGGGAAATCTCTACGTATTATTAACGGTAAACGGTCGATTGGTCGCCAGTCTTTTGAACGCCTGTCTTTTGGTCGCCCGGAAGGTTATTGATAATTACCATTTAAATCATTGCTCAAATTCCTTAAATACAAACTGCAACTTACTATTTAGTCATACTTAATGCCCTAGTAATTATTAGGCTAAAGAAAAGCTCAAAATTTCCCGGACTTTTGTAGTTTTTTGTTGGAGAACTTGTTAAGACCCTGACTGACGTAGCTTCTTAGAGACAACGCGTGTACATACAAACTCTTATACACTCACATGTCGGCTCAGTGAAACTGCTCATGGCCATTGTTGGCTTTTTTTGATGCGTAGACCGTGTTGTTTTACCTTGTTTGGTCGCCGGTCTTTGGGTCGCCCGTTGTCGCGGTCCGGGCGACCAAAAGACCGGCGACCAATCGACCGCACACGATTATTAACATAGACATCCGCGCAAGACTATTTACTACTCATTTCAGTAATAGTGTCTTGAACCCGTTTACTGTCGTCTTCGTGTGTAAAATATTTCTTGTTATTGTTGTTGCAAGGATACTTAGGCCTATTTGTGGGGCCGTCAATTACTGACAAATAGCGGTTGCTAGACTGCAAAGTCTACGTGAATGAACCCAGAAGACTGAAACGTGTTCATTAGTTGACTTTTACCCCTGGGAGCTGTTTGACATCCCAGCGGGAACACGGTGGCCACAGAGATGATCACCCTTGTGTGTTACACAACCCGCACTACTAACCCAATCGGTCTCTCGCGGCTTTATAAATCGCCCAAACAGGTTGACAATAACTGTGCATAAACGCCACCTTGTATCACGCCTTGTTTATTGTGAAGGGACTTTAAGTCATCCATGAACGAGTCAGGCAGGGACGCCTTCTTTTTTTTTTCTCCCAGGGGCCAATTTGTCAATAGCTTAGAGAGACGCCAGGACAACCTTTAGCACAGAACAGATCAATAGTACAACAAACTCAGGAAAGATTGACTTGGGAGTTTCCTGGATAAGTCCTGCTTAAAATTTATGATGAAGACGCCACGTGCCAATTTGAGGACGGGAAGACCAACTCAATTTAAGATTACGTTCACGTCGCATGACATGATGCACAAAGTGGCTTTTTCTGATAATTGTTCACTTCCATAGTTGGTGGAGTTGTTCACAATTGATTCTGAAAATGATGACTTGAATGGTAGTGATTTGGAGTGAAATTGGGATTTAGGTTGTGTTCTTTCGACTGTAGTCATGTAAAAACTGTTGGTATAACTGATGCCTATTTTGTCTTTTTTTCACCATTTTATTATTGCTATGATATTATATAAGCCTGGAAAATCTACATTTGCACGAGTAGGACTTGTTTTTTCCTTCTTTATTGGGCATTTTGGGAGGATTGGTTCGACATGTACTCAGGTGTCACTTCAAGTTCTAAAATGTATTTTCAAAACAAAAATATGTGATGTATGGTGATTCTGATTGGTAAACTGCAATATAGTAGTGATTACTGTACACTCTGCCTTGATTTTGTTTGGAATTTTAGAAAAGCACCTTCCTTTTAGCATAAAACGTCGTGTCCCTAACGATTCTTACACAAGACAATCAATTATTGCTACTTTCAAAATGCATTTATATCCTGTACTCGACCATTTTAGAAAGGAGCAGCGAATATGCACTTAAAATTCCAATAGGAAAATTAGTAAAGGAGTGAAGAGATAAAAAAAAAAGAGATGAAATCCTATTTCATTTGCTTCCCCTCCAGTAGAGAACTCTTGGAGTACGTCACTCTGCTCCAGCATAATGTCCTCTGCAGCCATCTCGCAAGAGTCAAGCTAATTGAATGTTCTTATCTCCTCTCAAGCACCCCTTTTCTTTGGCAAAAGTCAAACACACGCATCGCCGTTTTGTACTTGACGGCACTGGAAGTAATCTGGGAGCGAGTTGAACCAAAAAGCAGACACCAAGCACTCTACTTAGCAGTCAACCACAGTCCTCTAGTCACGAGCCTTCTTTTATGGCGTTCTATTACATCTCTCAAGATGAAAGTTTGGAAAATTGTACTAATGGCTCCGAGCTATTTTCTCAGCAGGATTTTTTTTCTTCTCTTTTTGTTATGGAGAGTCGCATTTGCCTAATGCCCCCCGGGCCCTTGAGTGTAAATTGCCTCTATGGAAGAGAAGACATGTTGAAAATGGACTATTGCTGAAAGAGCACGCACAGATGGGTGCTAGCGTTGTTTAAGAAAGGGTTAAAGAGAAAATGCCAGTGACAAAAGGGGGAAGTGGGAGGACTGGGGGGGCCGTTAAGGGGTTAACAGTCGGTGGGTGAGTGATAATGGAAGCTGGAGCAGATGTACGGGAGCTATGGCGGGCAGAGAGACAAGCAACGGAGAAAGAAAGCAGTCAAAGGCAGATAAGCAAAGGGAGGCGACCAAGGAGGATGCATGAAAAAATATCTCACAATTTAGGAAATAGCACATATATGGTATTAAATGGGATTACTGAATACTTTTACTGTAAAAAAAAATGGTATTAATCGGGGTTGCACTTTCTCTACATTGTAGATGTCAGCCTTGATTTCCCAGCTAATCTGCAATGTTTTCCCCAATTTAAAGTAAAATACTAATACTGGGAAATTGGCATTTGTGACGCCACTCAAAGGAGCGAAGGAAGCGAACTTCTCATGCATAAGATAACAAGCGGAATTTTTAACAGCATGGATATCAGAAAATTGGAAGACTTGGATGGACTATTATATCCAAGTCAAAAAAGAAAATCAGCAATTGAAATGATTTTTTTTGTACAATATCCAAGTGGATACGGATGTAACGGATACCAATTTTCTAGCCAATCACTGATTTTGACTAAGTTTACTCACAAAGGAAAGCTAGATAGAAAAATTAGAGCCATCTAACATTTAACACACAAACTATATGGAATTCCAATCCAAATTTCACTCTTTTCCAACTTAATGTAGCAAAAAAACTGCAGACATTACAAATCCTAAACGTAATGCTGGAGTGCTAAAAGTAGGAAAATACCCATCAAGTGCACCTACCTATATGCACATATTAATAACCACGAATTTCTGCAAGCAAATGCTAGCTAGCTAATTGACACTACATCCGATTAGTAGACAAGATTATATTTTTAGTGATTGTCCGATCACTGATCCCTCAAAATGTATTAAATAGGGTCCTCTAGCTGCATCTACTATTTATTTTTGATGTATTTTTTACAACTGAGCAAAATTTGAGCAGATGTACCAAACTGCAAAAGTCTAAAAGGATTTCTCCAGCCCAAAATGGAACAATGCTAAAAAAATGGACTCCCAAAATGTCTGATGAGTAAAAACCTTAACACTGCAAATGTGTGCTAATTTCTCCTCACATTTATTTCCTAATGAATGACAACCGTCTCATTCAGCTCGTGTTGTGTTTACGAAGCCTGGTGTGTTGGAAAAGAGCCACAATATGCTTGGCAACAGACAAGCGCACCCATTGGCGCACACTGTTTTGCATATTTAAACACACATAGCTCACAAGCCTCTGATCAGTATAACTGAAAGATTTTGTTTGTACTGTACTCTCATTGAATCCCATTTGTTGGCGCCAACGGGACCAAAATGCAACGCGCCATTTTTCCTCAAGGCAGAACCTTGGGACTAAATCTGCTTGGATATTTAGCAGTTTAAAAGTTTTACAGGAATCGTGTGCTATAAATGAAGTCGCCCAGTACTTGCAGTCAAACTCTGACCTCAGGGAGTGAGGACCAGATGATGCAATATAAAGATTGTGCTAAAATAAATATTTAAAAAAACCGCACCAAAATCCACACCCAGTCAAAAGCCGCGCCTCGCAGAGTAAACACGCTTCCACAATGGCCGGATGGCTTTGAGTCGATAGTGTGATGAAAGAACGCATAGCTTTATACGCACAACTCTCCAATTACATTGCAAACATTCACAAAAAAATCTACAATAGTGACTCAATGAGCTTGCACAGCAGCAGAATCAAGGAATACACACATGCATGCAAACACACACGCATGCACCTGCAGTTTTGACACACACGCCAGAGAGCAATTAATGTACAGCTGAATCTCTCCAGGTCCCGTGCCTCACACGGCGTGACAAATATCTGCTTACAGCTGCACAACTGGCATCATTTTTTTTTGTTATGAATATGTACTGAGAAGAGTAATATCATTCAGAAATTTTCAGTGATAATGCATTATTGGACCAAACATGTTTTGCCAAAAGAGAAACCAATGAATTCACAATCCATAATACATTTTCACACAAGGTTTCAGATTTTCAACAATTTAAAATATTCCGTTTGAATTCAAATGTAATCTAAAAAACACACTTGATGAACAAAAGTTAGTTCCCCAATTAAATGAACCTCTGTGCATAGAAATGTCAATAAAAATGTAACATGGGGTGTTATATAAATTTGTATATAGTAGCACAAATAGGTCACATTTTTTTGGTGTATAATATTCTTTGGAAAGTAAAATAATCCTGACTAAAATGTAACCTTTAGCCTAAAAACAGAATTACTGCTCTAATGTGAAATACTACCACTTACCCAACAAAATACACACTGTACTACATATATTCCCATTCAAAATTAATTGGACACCTATCTTTGTCAACAGAGTAAATTCTGTGAAATAGTTACATTTATTTTAGTTGGATTCTTTTATGAACATTTTTACAAATGTATATTTGTATTTATTCATGAATTTCTTTCATTATTATCAAAGAAATTCATCATACTTGATATCAGCAACATTTGGACATTACAATGTGTTAATGGAGGCCCCACTTTAATACCAATAATTAATATTGTGCCCTATTTGACTCAAAATGGGCGATAGTATGTCAATAACTTTCTTTACAGACCAAAAATAGCCACTTGCCCATTTAAAAAAAATTTTTTATGTAGGATATCAAATTTAGAAGACAATTTTTTTAAACTTAAAGCCAAGACACATCAGTGCAGTCCAAAAATAAACCCTAAAGTAATGCTCCGAAAATGACTCATGTACAAATTGCACCGCGTTGAACCCAAGCATTGAGTCAGCCGCGGCGCTCCTGGCGACTGAGGAAACCCCGAACATGCTTTCTTTCTGCTCTTTGTATTCAACTGGACTGCAAGTAATTCAATCCGCCTCTCCTTGTGTCGGCTCACTCAAATGAAACGCAAAGGCAATGAACTCCATCGAGTGAAGAACCATTTCGACACTGGCTGTCATATCCTTCTTTTTTTGTGTGTAACGTGTACACGTGTGCGAGCATGTGCGCGTGTTAAACGCGGGGCGAGAAACGCCATGTAAAGCCCACAACACACTCTGGCGCGCAAATGCTTAGCCAAACTGGAAACCCCTGAGAGCGAGGTTGCTACACAACACCGGCTTGCTCTCTCCATAGCAACACACATAGTAACACGGCTATTTCGGCGCGGGAGCCCGTCAGAGCACTTAAAAAGACGCAAAAATAAATGACTAAAAAAATACATAAATAAAAAACACCCATCCATTATTAAAGGAGCTTGACGTTAATACTTACTGCGTTGACGCGGTGCCGTCTGCGGCCTAAAACACGACTCCCTCTTTTCATACAAGTGTTATCTGTTATCTACAGCGGGCCTCGTCCCCTAAGGTGGATGTGAACTAAGATCTGCCCCTCGCCTGACATTTCATTTTTGCCCGCCGTGTGTTTACTTTGTAGGTGTTGGCTGTCCTCGCAAACGTGGCGGGCACTCAACGAGACAAGAACAAAAGGGAAGGAAGCCCTGTAACAACATTGAATGACACGATAGAGAAAGTTCCATGATATCAATCCACATCAATGTTTTGCTTTGTCCAGGCATGATTTCAAAGCCAAGGTAAGCATACACCACCTTTACAAATAAGATGAGAGTTTCCTGTATAGATAAGAACTGCCCCCGTGTTATTGCCTGGCACTGAATTGGAATTTGATACAATGATAAACGGCATCGTAAGGTCGCACGGGAAATGTGAGGAATTTTACGGATAATGACGTGGACTTCAGTCAATAAAAAGGATTTGTTTTTCTTGATATAGAGCAAAACATATGTTTTGTATTTTCCAGACTACGTCAAACTTATATACACTTCATTTTTAGGATCTGGGCCTGCAATTTATATATTAGTGATTAGATTAGTTAGATTCGATTTTTAAAAAATGGTTCCCATGACCAATTCCAATACCTAGATGAGTATTGAATAATGCCGTTACCTACTTACTTACTTAATGCATACTTTATTCGTTTAAATTAGCTCCTATCACAGTTCGATCCGACTCTAAATAACTAATCGACTGCGATTGACGGCGCTTAACGTCCAGTTCATTTGTTCATTCATGCGTTGCCATCCGTCGTGCTTAAACATCGACAAGTGTGATGATGTATCTTGGCCAGAATTACATTATTTTTTTAACTCATTGGGGCAATCCGCCTGATTTTGGTTATGGTTACTTTTTATGTTTGGGTAAGCAGGTACATACAGTACATTCAAAAATGTCTAATTTCGATTAACTTTAGTGGACTCCTAGACAATCGCCCAAATAACAATCCATTACATTTGGAGACGATCCAGGTTTTTTTTTTCCTTGTAGGATAACACAAATACTAATTCACTTAGTTCAACGCTAATTACTCTTTGGTGCAGATCCAGATAAAGGTGCCGATTCAGGAAAAATGTTCTCACTCTAGGTTTTCTAATCTGTCCTAATGAAACAATTTGGGTTTATGCGCCAGAGGATTATCTGGGATGGTGTTTTAATGTTGTCGTTTTATTTATTTATTTAAATTTACATATAGTACGCTACAGCATTACTAATTTTAGTTCAATTCCTCAATAGTGAACAGTAGTCTCTTGGTTTAATTCGATTACAATGAAATGACCGACAGGTCTGTCTTGCAGCTGGAAACATGTATTCTCTTAATGTATAATTAATTTAATATTAAACATATATGATAACGATTAATAAGCAGCACACTACAGTTGAATTGAATGCTTTTAATGCATTCAAATTTCAATTTGAATGCTGTACTGTCACAGTTCTGAGACCGAGGGTTCAATCCCAGGTGGGTTCCGATCTTCCTGTGTGCAATTTGCATGTTCGCCCTGTATCTGCGTGGGTTTTCTCAGGCTACTCGGGTTTCCTCCCACAGCCCCCAAAATATGCATAAATATGCTGTAAATTAACGCTAGTTTTGTATGCCCTGCGATTGGCTGGCAAATATTCCCTGGCTACTGGCCAAAGTTGTCTGCGATGGGCTCCAGCACCCTTGTGACGATAAGCGGTATGGAAAATAAATAAAAAATAATGTAAGCTGTAAATATCTTTTTTTAAAATTAAACCCTGTCCTCATGAAGTAATTTGAATATAAATATTACACGATGCTCTGTTGCTATCATTACGAAATAAAAGTAGTCTAACTACCAGTTTGATTTACAGCAGCCAAAGAAAATGCAATGGTACTGAAAACACTACTGGATCGGATCCGATCTCGTGACCACATCCGATACTCCAAAATGAACCGCATAGGGCGCCAGTACCGATACTGAGTCTCGGCTAAAGTGTTGAAAAGACATGGCGATGCTGACCATTTTCATCGTGAAAGCAAGTCTTGTGCGCATTGTTGAAAATAATCCTCAGTAGATAATATGAACAAATCCACCAGCGTTGGTAGACTACAGTGTCCCTGCAGGGGATATCACCATAGCAGTAAGTGGCAGGCATTGGAGTACTTACACAGCCTATCACAATGGACGCAGTAATGCATCTTTCAAAGCACAATGTTATTGAGGCAGGACACAATATCGCACTACCCCCCGCCGGTTCAGTGGTCGAGATATTAAGTTTCAGGGTGTGCTGTGGGATACTGTAATCGTATACACTTTATCAGGCTTGTTCTGTCACAAGTGTTTTGTTTATGGGATTTCAAACAGTGGCTTGGGAGGTTTTGGGCTGCCTCATTAAGAGCGGGTCGATAAGATGTAAACGCCATCTCCCCCACCCAAAATATCTCGGAGTAGTTAAGCGCGTCAAATCGGAACACTTGGAGGATCGGAGCCGTCGGAAACGGCTCGATACCGGGTTGCCGGGTTACGCAATAGTTGGGCAATCACTGTGCATCGACGAGAGTGTGGCTTTGGATTACTGCGGGAAACTTGTTTGTTTACATGTGGTTAGGAGTTGGTCGCTAGTCATCAGTGAATGTCTAGGAATGCCGTTGATGTTAAAAACAAGCAGATTCTGCAATTAGCTGAGAAAATCTTGAACAAAAGAACACGAATAGAAACGGCATGTACAGCTAAAGCTTTCATGAATTGGTTTTAGAATGATTTTATACATTAGGACTGTAAATCCCCAATTTTATGTTCTTATGACATTGATTCTTTCAGCAATGATGTGATATTGGTCGATATTGCAAAGTTTTGATTTAGGTTTCTCTTAAAGGGGTTATAAAATGGTGACCGTGTCAAAAAAAGGAAAATGATTGCACTAATGCAATAAAAATAGGTATTCCATTCAGACCAATGCATCAGGGAACAGACACTTTTTTCCAGCAATTCTGGTTGTGACATCACAACCAGAATTGATGATCATGTCTAGCTTTTCAGTGCTATGCTTGCTGGTATATGTTAGCGGAATGACAGAACGGTGAACAAGCAACAACACACTGGAAAGCCTATGATGCTAGTATACTTAAAAATGTACACCTCATTCAAAGCAACTGAGAAAGGTAGACTAATTGGGCCCTTATTTCATTATTACACATTGTCTATCAATTTTTGGATGGGTTTGTGTTCAAAATATAGTCTACTATCCTTTTAGAGTCACTCGCTGTGGTATTTTATAACACCTTTAACTGATTGGCTGCGCTCGGTGAATGATCGTTGCTAACTTTCCCACTGGAATAGGATTGGGTGTCCTTTGTGGGCAATGGCAGCCAATGGGTTAATGTATTGTATGTTAATATACAACGCTTGTCGATATTGCAATGTGTGTTTTGGATGTGAGTGTTTAATAGGTAATAATCATTGGTTTAGCTCAACTATACTGGTTCATCTTTGTGTGAACATCTGGGCATCAGTTTAGTGTTTGTCACGCTCAATAAAAGGCTGAAAGTGCGTCAGCAACTGCGACTGTCCTTGCCCACATGCCGCAGAATTACGGTAATTGCTCATTATTTCCACTTCACTGCAATTTTGGTTCACAGCACAAAGCAACAAAAAAAGCCTCACAATTTGGGGGGGCTCATAAATTAAGGGACCCATCAATAAATGTGGCTATCATATATAGTAGGTCAGTCCAGAATTGGAGGACATTTTAAGTCCCATCCCTCAAATGTTCAATAATGCATACAAAATACAAAAGCATAGTTTCTGAGTACATTTACAAATGTGATTTTTTTTAAAGTACGTTTGAACATCCTGTACCTTAAAATAATAATAAAACCAATTAAATCTGGCGTACCCCCCTAAAATGTTAAATATTGAATGTTAAATAAATGGTTAAAATGACTTCTTAAATGTACCTTTTGGGGTATTATTTGTTTCATTACTATCTCTTCTAACTTTTGGAACATTTGATTTAATAAACATATTTCAGTTATTGTGGAGCAGACAAAATTAGTTTTTAAAAAGTCCATACGTGACAGAATGACCACAGCTAATTAAGGCTACTTTATTTGGAGTTTAGTCTTTTCGTAGTTCTGCTGATTCTCCGTTATGGAGTCAAGAATTATGTCAAGGTGTCTCCACGTCCCACCTTTTGCTACCTGTGCCAGATCGGGACCCCAAAGCAGCTGCGGCATCTTAAAAAGGAGCCCCCTGCATTTATTTGGACGCTGCCTTCTGTTCTCGTCTCTACCCTCTTGTCATGTAAAAAGTTGACCTCACCGGCACCTTGAACAAACGCTGAGGGACGGCACTTTTTAAGGCGCTTGCTCAACGGGAAATGAAGCCTTATCGTCTTAATATGCAGCCCATCAGAGGTTTTCGAGGATGTTCTCAAGCGGCAAAATATACAAATGGATGTGAAAGCTCAATTAATGTCGGCGCTATAGCAAATGTGGAAGTTTGCAGATAATTGTTTCATCAACCCCGAAACAAAAATGGAAATGTGTCAAAACCAATTAAGGACAAAACGCTCTATTGTTAGGCTGTGTTGAGATCTGAAGTCCTATAATAGCCTTCCATTCATTTTAAGATCCTACTTGGCCTCATTGAGGTCATGGGTGAGCAGAAATCTTATCGCGGCTAACCTTGGCTGATAGATTCTGCAGACGTAGAACACTCATATTCACAAATATGGATAATGTAGAGTTTCCATTTCAATTATGCTACAATATGCACAAACCCAGAGCCTGTTAAATTCCGGCAGTCTCAGGAACATTATTGCCACGACCTGTACTGTAGTAAGTACCTCAAAATATGGTCATGGTTCTCATTTTTCGTCCTGAGATACTTGCCAAAATGTCATGTGTGCTTCAGACTTTCACCAAATTTCCTTCCGTTGTCAATTCTCATTGGTTTCCTTGCAGTGGAAGGGCAGAATCAGTTTTTACAGTCAGGATTTAGGCTGACTTTTTCCCCATTGGCCGTTTTTATGTGAGCCAATGATGCGGTTAAAATGGATTGGACGGTTATTTCCATCAACGGAAGCCGAAAAATTAACATGCTAGTAAAGATTAGTGGCATTTTCTTCAGGAACGTTTATTTTCTGAAATCTATTTCTTGCTTGCCACTTCCTACTGTTCTCAACACAATAGTGTACAGTACAGCATATCCAGTGTTTAATATCTAAAATATTGGCAGTAATCCCCATCCCACTTTCCTTCAACCTGTGATTTAATACCATGCAAGGGTTTGTTTTATGATTCTTGTCTAACATAATTCACTCAGGCTGTCTATATTCATGTTGTTATTTAAAATATATCCCTTTGAAACATTGATCATCGCGTTTAAAAACAGCACAAATAAACCTGCTCCAAACTGTGCATTTTGAGTAATTATACTAATGAATGTCATATGCACAAAACTGGTTTGGGAATATGTGTAAAGGTCAAAGGTCACGTGGTACTAGGCGTAAAAGCAAAAAATAATAAGGTGCATGACTCAACAGAAAAGGAAATAAATCAAACTGACCATAAGTCAACTTCCATTTTTCATATTTTCAAAAGTTTTCAGCCTGTTTCTCCATTGGTATTTTTCTCCTATGGTCTAAAATTTAACAAATAATAATGTTATCGGCAAATTATCTTGCCCCCGTTGGTCACGAGCTCAAAGAAACAACAGTTGACTTAACCACTTGTTAGTGTTTTTTTTTCCCTATTCTTTCTTATCATTGTTTTTTTGGGGGGGCTATCCAGAAATGTTATGCCTGAGTGAAAATAAAGGGAGTCAGAAGACAAAAGTAACAAGGTAAAACATAAAGTAGCATGTGATACTGTAGATGAAAGAACAAAGAATAAACACCAGAAATGTGCTTAAAAAGAAAAACTTTCAAACTTCCCAAATGATAGCTGTCAACAGGTTTATGCCAAAAAGCATGTCAAATAAATACAAATGTTTTTCGTTGATTTCAATCAGGGCTAGCTAACAACCTGTTGCTGGCGCAAACGGAATGAAAAACGGCCCCTTGCATTTGTTTGACTGCATTTTCCTCCCATTCTGGAATGACCCACAAACTGAGACTATGGCTGTGCAAAACGGCGTCTTTTTTTCCCGTCTGCTGCACCTCGTACGCACAATTCAAGCTGGCCTCGCTCTGAAGTGAGTTGGGAGGAATGTAGCCGTGCAGTGTCAGGTGCAAGTCGAGCCAGCCGCTTCCACATTACAGCTGACACTGTTGTGCAGAAGCCTCCAACATGAAAATACTTCCCCGTTTGGATGGCGAGAACAACAGGCGCTTTTGTTTGTGAAATCACCTGCCACGGGGGCCTCATTTGAATATTTCAGTGGGCGCGTGTTGCCAGCTACGGAGCAAGACAACGCCGCGACGCGGAACAGGTGCGAGACCACAGACGCGTGACGTCCGCCGGCGACTCGTCGTCGACGGCGAGCGTCGTCCAATCCGTTTGGCCCGGTGGAGGCCGGCGGCGAGCGATCGCCGTCGGGCCTCCCGGTCCGAATGGATTGGATGCCTATCGCCGTCAATGACCGCGAATGACTTCTGGTAGGGGGCGGGGGCATTTTGCAGATAAGACGCATTTACGCAATTGAAAGCAAATGGTAGGCCAGGCGTGGTCATTGAGCGAAAAGGTGACACGCGAGCGAGCGTTGTCGGTCTACCTTGCGAAGCTCGATGCGGATCCTCTCGTCTCCTTTATGCGGGCTCTCGGGCCACAGGTGATAGCTGGAGCCGTAGTTGGGGCTCTCTCTGCTCCCGCCGCTGCTGTTGCTGTGGCTGTGGCCGCTGCCGCCGGTCTCGCTCCACTTGGCCGCGTCCGCCGGGGGCGTTGCGCCGGGCGCGGGGGTCCTCGCGCACTTATTGCGGTCTCGGGCTTCACGCCGCTGACCCGGTGGGCTGTCGCTGTGCGGCGGCGCCGGCGCCGGCGGGGGCTGATGCTGCTTTTGCTGTGGTTGTTGATGCAGCAGTGGAGCCTGGTGAGTCCTACATAGCTCACCAGAGCCGCTGGCGCAGTGGTTGATGGGCAAGCTGCTGCCCACCAGTAGCTGCTGCCGCGCTCTTAATTGCGGGATCTGTTGCTCCTGCGTCTGAGGCTCCAACGCCCGTCTGTCGGTGCACCTTTTCTGGGAGTTTGCACCGATTCCTTCCGGGGAGGAGTCCCTCGGCTGGAGTCTTGGATGACAGTGTTGCTGTTGTTGCCGCTGTTGCTGTTGTTGCTGCTGCTGTTGCTGCTGTTGCTGCTGTTGCTGCTGCTGCCGCTGCTGCTGCTGCTGCCGTTGCTGCTGCAACTGCCTGTGGTCGCGTTGCTCTCCCGCTCCTCCTCCTCCTCCCCTGCAGCGTTCCACGATGCTCGCCTGTTGGTAATTGTTGGCACTCCTTCCCAGACGATCCCCTCGTTTGGATTCCCGAGAAAACAGCAGTGAAGAGGAGGAGGAGCGCGAGAAGGAGGAGGCGGTCGGCGGTGGCGGTATAGGCGGGGGGAAAGGTGGGGAGGGCTGCGGTGGTGCGGCGGCGCGATGGTGCTGGTTTTGTGAATGGTTCGCCTCCTGCGTGGTGCTGGAAAAGCTGCAGTGGCAGCCCGGGAAAGCAGCCGAGGACGGGGCCGGGGCGGGTGCCGGGGCCCAGGGATCCCGCTGGCCGCCGTCCGCCGGCGGCGGCGGAGGGGGCGGCGAGTCTCCGCCGCGCGGAGCTTTCCGAGCGGCGGCTGGCTGGCTCACGCACGGGAGCTCCTGGAGGCTCCGGCGGTGAGCGTCGGCAGTGGAAGCGCGGTCTCGGTGCTGAGAAGAAGAAGCAGAAGCGGAAGAAGAAGAGGGCGGGGGCGGCAGGCTGAAAACAGGCGCGTCTGGCTCCCCGCTCGCCTGGCCACTCGCTGTACGCGTTTGCTGGGGGATTTGCTGGTGCTGCTGGTAGACAGCTCCCGCGTACCGATGCCGCATCCCCTTGATGGCCGATCCGTCTCGCTGCGGTTGCTCCTTTGCCGTGCCCTGCTCCGACGCCCGTTCATTGCGACCAACCCGGCGGAATAGGAGCGACTTGTATCATTGGTAGCTCTGGCCGGGACCTGCCTTAAAACGTCACGCCCGTGCCAAAACACCGCCTTCGACTGGAGACGACTGGCCGCCCGTCTGTCCGTCCCTCCGTCCCTGCTATGCGCACAGGTTGCAGCCGAGCCGAGCAAACGCCTTTCCCTCGTCAGGTGTCGGAATCCCGCACGTGTCGTCGTGCCACTTTGCCCATCTCACTTTAAAGCACCCTTCCTTGTCACAAATCACTTTTACTGCCACGTCACCACGGGCCTGTCTCCCATCAGCATCCCACCATCTCTCCATCAAACGTATGGAGGAGAGCCTACTCTACATACATACTGTGTATACCCACTTGTTGGTTCACGTGCCTTGAATTATTCAACGCCGGGGTTCTGTCACCTTGATGAATGTTTACCGGGGCACACAATAAAAAAATGCAAAAAAAAGCTGATGTGCGGCCATTAAAATGGGGATAATGTGCGCAAAAATGAATTATTTGCGGCCTTAAAAGAAGCTCGGGCTTCCATTTGGACAGTTGGGTGAGCAAATCGAGCGTGTCCTCTCTATCTTGTATTGCACATACACTCCTTGGCTCGCATAAATACATAAGCGTGTTTTGCATCCTACTGTTGAATCATTTAACGGTGGTTTGGGGTTACCTTGTGGAAATACTTAAAGTGTGGGATGCATGTTCACAACGGCCAGGTTGGTTCATGGCTTCTGAGTCGGTGGCATTTTTGTTTTCCATTCTAGACCAAAATTCAAATGTTTTCATGAGACAATTTGCCCTTTTCAAAATAAGTACTGTTTGACTGAACACCATCTCTGCTTTGATGAGTAACAAAAATATTGTATACATTACTATTAGCATATATACAAATTCTGCGTGCATATTGAAAGGGAAAATATTTCAGGGGCAATGACCAATACAGCAAATATATTATATCATTATCTTAACTCATTCACTGGCAGCTTAGGTCAGGTTGTGGGAGTTAGGAAAAGAGGGAAACTTATATTGAAAACACCAATTGACGGTAATAAACTTCCAATCAATCTCAACTAGGACCCTCAGAATGAATTGGACATTTATTGCAGTCAATGCCAGGCAAAGAGTGAGGCCAAAAAATGCAATCCTACAATTGGATTGTTATTCTCCCTTAAATGCCATACCTTTGAGACCCCTCTTCGATATGAACATAAAAAAATGTAAGGAAAATAAATCATAAATCTTGTATGATGAAATCTAATAGGAAAATTCCCCACTCAATTAATGCATTTTCAGCTGCCTCAATTAGCATCTCACCCATGCGTTAAACCAAAGAAATATGCCAATTCGTGTGCGGTCGATTGGTCGCCGGTCTTTTGGTCGCCGTCTTATGGTCGCCGGTCTTTTGGTCGCAGGTCTTTTGGTCGCGGTCTTTTGGTCGCCCTGACCGTGACAATGCGCGACCAAAAGACCGGCGACCAAAAGACCAACGACCAAAAGACCGGCGACAAAACAAGGTAAAACAACACGGTCTACGCATCAATAAAAGCCAACAATGGCCATGAGCAGTTTCACTGAGCCGACGTGTGAGTTTATAAGAGTTTGTATGTACATGCGTTGTCTCTTTAAGAAGCTACGTCAGTCAGGGTCTTAACAAGTTCTCCAACAAAAAAACAATACAAGTCCAGGAAATTTGGAGCTTTTCTTTAGCCTAATAATTAATAGGGCATTAAGTATGACTAAATAGTAAGTTGCAGTTTGTATTTAGGGAATTTGAGCAACGATTTAATTGGCAATTATCAATAACCTTCCGGGCGACCAAAAGACCGGCAACCAAAAGATCGGCGACCAAAAGACCGGCGACCAATCGACCGTGTACCTGCCAATTCTGCAATTTTAACTCTGAGAGAATGTAAATAATGAGTGTCATGTTTTCGTTATGCCAATGATGGGTTCAACGAGTTTTCTATACACTTGCACTGATCAATATCAATCACATTTGTCTCTTTCATTGTGATGTTGATGTATTACTTCGCACTTAACTCCGTAACTGTGCGCGCTTCCAGAAAAGATTGTAACGACACGTTGGCATCGTAGTATATCACACGTCGACCGTCTTCCACAACTCGGCCTTCCGGCGTCACGAGAGCTCGGAGAGAATGCAACGGTTGCAGACTTTTGCTTTGATGCTAAGCTCCACTCCGTTTTATAGCTGCAGGGCTCCGGAGCCCCAAGCCAGGGCCGCATTAGAAACCTGATCATTTTCATTAAGTAATTGGCTGCTATGACCTGTGTGAGTTTCTTGGCAAGATGGAGTTTCATTTGTTAGTTTGCGCAGCAATGTTACTGTTTCCGCATGAATAATTAAATCTTACTTTACAATTGCTGGACACCAAAATAAACACTCTTTCACTGACTAGCCAAGGCTCACATCTCGTCTGTCTGGCTTATTCCACTTTTCTTTCCCCGGGAAGCGCAAACTCAATTGCTGGCTTTCAGTGTATTAGTTTATTAGCGAATGGGAGCAACGCAGACGGAAAAAGGATCAATCCTATAGTGCACAGGTGTTTAACACGAGGCACGGGGGCCAGATCGGGCCGGCCACGTGATTCTGTGTGGACCGCGAAAAGAAATCATGTTCGACTTCATGATTCCCGTAAAAATAAAATATCAATAGGTTAGCATGCCTGCTTCACAGTTCGAAGATCGAGGGTTCGATCTTAGGCAGGTCCTGATTTTCTTGTGTGCAATTTGCATGCTCTTCCTGTGTCTGCGTGGGTTTTCTCCAGGTACTCAGATTTCCTTCCACATCCCAAAAATGTGTGTGAGCGTGAATGGTTGTTTGTCTCTTTGCGCTCTGCGATTGGCTGGCAATCAATTCAGGGTGTGCCACGCCTACTGCCCATAGTTGACTGGGATCGGCTCCGGCACCCCCGGGAACCTTGTGTGAATAAGCAAAATGATTGAAAGAACAGATGAATATCTGTAGAAAGGTCAACGACTACCGCAATAGTTGCATGTTAAAATTTTAAAGAAATTGAGTAAAAATAAAAATAAATATTTCCTGTTTTCCCCTCATTTTATGAAAAAGTAAAGTAATAGAAATTAAAAATAATATATTTCCCATTAAGGCCCTCAAGAAAGTGGATTAAGAACCATTTTAGGTCCGCAATGACCCTAAATAATTAATCGACAATTCTCACAGTCGATTAATCGTGGGAGAGCTAGTTGACATAACGATCATCTGAAGGAAGCCAATTAATTTGACACCCCGATATAATGAATTTCCCCCCGAATTTGTTCTTGCAAGAAGAGCAGTGTGACATAAAAATTGTAGATGAGGACACACAGAGGAGGCCAACATGGTGAGAGTAGATAAGAAAGCCATAATTACCAAGTGAGAAGCAACCAGGACAGAGCAGTGACATGTACACGTAAATGTGTGCGGGTTTGCATGTGTGGAAAAAAAGTGTGTACGCAGACTGTAGATCTTTAAAAGCGCAAGTGTGATAGCACAGCATGGATCTGAGGCATTCACCAGAAAAGAAAGACAGTGTTGGAAACTGGGAGGTAAACCAGAAATAATCACATGGAGTTCAGGAGGGATTTTCCTCATATCTTGCAACGTAATCTTGGAGATAAGCGACCTCCCTGTTATTAGCATCTTTATTCCTGCTGATATTTGTGTATTAGTAGTGGCCTTCTGCATGCACACGGTCTGCAATATTGCACAATTGTGATTGTTTTAACATGAATACACAGAGCAGTCTTGCGTATAGTATGATGTGGTTCAGGTTTTTATTAGTACTGAAATGGAACAAAACTATTCCATCTTGTTCCGTATTTATGGGATAATTACAAAGTGTTGCCCCATCATAATTCCATCTACGTCCCAAGTGGGAAAAGACCAATCAGAGGTGGGAATGCTTGAGAGTAGACCGAAATAAAACAATTAAAGGCTGGTAACGTCAGATAGTATAATGAGCTGTACGAGAATAATGGAAATCCATTGCGTGTTCCTTTCCTAATTTTAGTTTATAACCGCGTGGACTTATTCAAATGGGTATGAAATGAGCAAAGGGGTTTTGTGAACTAGTTACAGTATGTTTAGGGGGGGTCTTACATGTACATGGGTGTCTTTGTAACATTACTAGTATTTTATGCATGACCATTGTTGTTATATATTTTGTTATATCGTTTTTCCTGATAGAGAAAAATTAACCTTGTACATGATTTTTTACTACTGCTTCTATTGTTGGTTAAAAAAATGCTACTTTGCAATAACTTCCAACAGCCTGAAATCTATGAATTAAAAAAACAACAACTTTTTATACAGATCCCCCCCAAAGTGGGGATTCCCTGTATGGATATTTACCTTTGCGTCTGGAACGTATCCATTGTAAGAAATGGGTGTTCGCTCTCGTCGCCTTTTATGTTTTGGCCATCTTAGTGTAATTTGTGCAATGTGTTTGCCAGATGTCCTTTAAACACCACCCGTCATTTTACCTCGCGAGCATTAAATGGGTGATTTAACTGGCGTTACATCTCGGAACTTGGTGCCTTGCCCAAAGTCGTTGACGCGGCAAAAAAAAAAGCCCATATGAAGATATGAAAGTGGTCTCTCTTTTATGATATTCTCTCAAACCACCGGATCATCAAAGTGTCATATCATCATCCAGATAAACGTACGTGTCCCTCCAGTAGTGAACTTCAGTTCAACATTTGTTTGCTTAAGCCGAGTTTTATCCCGGCCGAGTGCACACGGTAAAGTAAGTACTAATATAATGTCCCGCAGCAGTGATCCAAGCACCCCAAGAATCACCGTGTCGGCAAAGGTGAGCTTACGCTAAAAAAAGAAATCCCTTCCTGTAGAGGGGAGGGACTGGCTGGCTGTAGATGGCCGTCTTTCAGTCAACTGCCAAACCCTCCACGTCAAAATGGATGGGGCGTCTAGTGCCATCAATGGCAACAAACGATGCACTGACTGGGAAAAAAAAATCCTAAATACAATACCATGTTCGGGCCTCCCTGTGTGGATGCATGTCTTGCATGTTCTTTCTGGGCTTGTGTGGGTTTTCCCCAGGTAGTATGGGTGTCTCCCACATCCCAAATACATGCAGGGTAGTCTTCACAGTTCTGAGTTCTTGGTTTCAATCCCATGTTGGAACCTTCCGGTGAGGAGTTCCCCATCTTGTGGAAGACTTCCTGTGTGTGGTTCCAGTTTTATCCAACTTTACGTCCTTTTCTTGAGTCTGTATCCGTTTTTGCTACTGCCACCAAGATGGCGCCGTTCAAGTGGCAGCCGGTGGCGGTAGCTCCGTCCACTCTTGTTCGTTTTGTGTTTTTGCTGCTTTTCTGTCTTAATGATTTGATTTGCTGATTCTTAATGATCTCATTTACTTTGCTTTGCTCTGTACTTTGTGCTTTTGCTTTGTTGTTCTGCGGCCTTTGCGACTCTACTGTCTAACTTGTAACTGTGTTTTTTTTCTGTATCTGCATTCCCCCCTTCTTGCTACAGTCACAATGAAATTTCCCGAATACGGGATGAAGAAAGTTATCCAATCCAATCCCAATCCAAAGTCTTGCATGTTCTTCCCGGGCTTGCATGGGTTTTCTGGCGTTTACTCCGGGTGTCTCCCACATCCCAAAAACATGCAGGGTAGGCCTCACATTTCTGAGATCTTGGGTTCAATCCCATGTTCGGACCACCCTGTGTGGAGTTTGCATGTCTTGCATGTTCTTCCTGGGCTTGTGTGGGTTTTCTCTGGGTACTCTGGGTTCCTCCCACATCCCAAATACATGCAGGGTAGGCCTCACATTTCTGAGATCTTGGGTTCAATCCCATGTTCGGACCTTCCGGTGTGGAGTTTGCATGTCTTGCATGTTCTTCCCGGGCTTGCGTGGGTTTTTTCCGGGTACTCCGGGTTCATCCCCCAGCCCAAAAACATGCAGGGTAGGCTGGTTGAACACTAAATGATTTTCCGTCTCCTTGTGCCCTGCAATTGGCTGTTCACCAATTCAGCGTGTCCCCCGCCTGGTACCCGTAGTTGGCTGGGATAGGCTCTAGCACCCCCCGCGACCCTTGTGAGGATAAGCAGTACGGAAAATGAAGGAATGAATATTGCTTCCTTAGTTGCGACAGCGTTTTAATGTTTGGCCCAGCGAACGCCAAAGTGACATAGATTCCGGAAGAGTGAGCGAGGCGCCTGGCTGGCGGAAACGCGCCGCACGTGACGAACAACCTGCGATCGGCGCGATAAGACACGAGTCGTGACTCAAAGTGAGCTGCTGCATTACGGTGGGCGATAGGGGGCTGCGAGCCACGGAAGCCAGGGAGCCAGGGGTGCTGCGCCCAACGCCGGAATTGATCTCTGACAGCCCAGATCATTTGTTTGATTTGCTCTGGCTACTCAAATGACTAAGCCTCACTCATCCTTCAGAAAGACGCAGGTACTTCAGAAAGCAAGCCTGAGACCTAAAACCCAACAACTGTTGATAATGGAAGTATCGTAAAACGATCAATAGCATGATGCAAAAACAATATATAATGACTGTCCCCCATTATGGCAACTGGCGTATAAAAATGAGTCGGGAGTCGTATAGACAGTTTGCGAGATGGAAGGATTTTGCCATTGAGATTTCTTTATTCAAAATGTGTCCAGCAATCTGAATTTGCAAATCATGAAATAAGCATCACAAAGCCACATTTTGTTGAGGCCAGATGTCATAAATCATCTCTAAACACGTACAGCAAAACAAATGCTTTGTTTTTGTCAATATCCACAAATCTACAATAGTTTTTATTTTATTTTAGCATGATTAAATTCAGTTGCTTTTAATCACATTTTGGCACATTTGCTCATTTTTATATTTTTCTGAAAAGCTCTTCAATAATTTCGTTTATATTAGTTTTAGCTGCCCGAACATTGCCTGCCTGAAAACAGAAACACAAAATGACTAAATTCCTGAAAGATTTTTTTTTAATTGAGTTGTATTTTTTTCTGCATTTGTGATTTAACTCTATTGTCAACATCATGAGTTCACTTTTCATTTTGTGATCACTGTGATTTATTTATTCATTGTTGTTTTGCTTATTTTTTTAGAGACCCCCCAGCAACGCCCAAAGCCAGATAACCGCCAACATGTTGGATTGAAGAAAAGACGAGTGTCTGGAAAAGTATCCTCCATAATCATGAAGCAGTCTTCTCCTCCAATTTAGAGGATGAGTAAGTAGGCAATTAGTCAACACACACACACGCACACACACACACACACACACACACACACACACACACGTGTAGACATTCCTCTTCTACCAAATGCACTACACTATTCATTTAGGGAAATATTACATTTGCCTTGCTGTTTAATTATGAGATCAGGATTGATCATCAAAGGCGCTTTTTCAAAAGGAATTATATTAACCCCTTGACGACTGAATTATACATGCAATACATCATGCAATACAAACTATAATACATCAAAAAACATTGAGGGAATCCATAAGCGCATCCATCTCTCCACTCATGAGGGTGTTAATAATAAAAGAGAGATAGCAAGAAAATCAAATAGAAAATTACAATTCAAAATGATGAAATGCTTTGTCTAAAATGAGTAAATACAATACAAATAGAAAGTTAGTTTTAAAATTAAACATTTTAAAGTATTAAAGAAGAGATTTGTGGACTGGAAATATTTTTGAAATAAACAAGACAGGATTTTCAAAGTAAATTTCACAAATTTGATCTAGAAATGTATTATTCAGTGTTCAAATATATAGGATAAATATATATGAATATATACATATGAATGATAGTAACTTTATCTTTTATGATTTCTTTTAGTTTAGGATGCTCTCATTTTTAAATGTATTTTTCAAGTCAGTATTTTCTAATATTAATACTTTTTGTACATGTACGTATATATTACAATGCTTTCGGTAGATTTGTTAAATATTAATCAGGCATTAAGGGGTCAAAAAAGACAATAATATAAAAACATTCAATAATTGATCATAGTAAATTAGTAACTCCCATTCATACAGGGAGAGACATTTAGTAATAGTGTTATGTTAAATTTATTTTAGACCATTACTTTTATTAAAAATATATTTAACCTGAATGAATCTGTAATACAGACTGAAAGTGTTAATTTACAATCCGCGATGGCAGCATAAATAAAAAGAAAATAACAAGTCACAATTTCCTTTCAATCTCATTGCTATTGGACTTTTACTAAAGGTTCCACAAATTCAAATTTAATTTGACTTTTGGCCATTTTAAATCAGTGACTTTGATTAGGGTTAGAATTTTCTAGCCAGTTTTACAGTAAGTCGATAGCGTTATTGGCATCTTCTTTTGGAAAGACGTCCAACTTTCTGTCAAGCGGTATCAGATCTTAATTAGAGTGATAGTATCATAAATCTTGTAACTGTATTGTATTGTTGGCAGTGTATAGCACAGGCCTCTGTGATGGAGATAAACTACTCTGGTTTTCACTTTTGGCATTTATTATTTCAATGAAATACGTAGAATGTTCATCTCACATGAACAATTTCCGGTTTAAAAAGAAAAACAACTTTTACTGATTGGCTGCCAATGAAGGTGGGAGACTGGCAGCAATTGATTGACAGTTAAGGCAATTCCGAGAACATGTTTTTTTTTTAATATTCCTTAATGCACACACAGATCGCCAAATAAAAGGCAAAGCATATTTGCAGGAAATATTTTGCTTGCCAAAGTTACTGTAAAACTAATACAAGGAAGAAATTTCTACTTTTTGTATTTTGAGACTAAAATGTTATGAAAAAATTCAATTACTGGATAACTGGAATTAGCATAGATATTTTGGTACGTAATAGTCTTGTAAGTTGCAAGGCTGTTTTTTTTTTTATTGTCAAGAGCAGAATTTGTTTTCTCATTGTGATTTAAAATCTGCAAAAGGCAAACGTGTTAGATTTATGTGTGATTAACATTCCACAACCCAGTAAATGATTGCAACCTTAATAAGGTTAAACTATCATAATTTCTTTTTTAGCACAGGCCAATACTAATTTCCAATTTGTATGTTTGCGCTCAAGATAAATGTTAAATGTTGGGGTATGAAGTCAAAGTTGACCGAGGTCAGAATGTTTGTATGGTAGCAGATGACCCTATTTGTCTCAGATTTGCAGGGCCGGTGATATGATAAGTAGTAAAAGGGTCAAAGGTCACAGAAGTCAGACATATGCTGATGCTTTGAATTTTGCTGCCTAAGCGGATGTCCACTCTCTCCGAATGCTCCGCTAGTTTTAAAATCGATTTTTACGACCTTATAGTCTTATCTTGATCTTGTTTTTGTCTCGGTTTCAACTTCTAAACGTCATGGTTTTGTCTTGATCCCCCTGTGTTCTTGTCTCAGGCAAGTCTTGGTCTCGGATCATGTGGTCTTGCTACTTTACTTGAAAGACAACAATAATTTCTCATCCGCCTGGAGAATGCCTTTCAATGCTTTTTATTATTTTCAACTCCCGTACTACATGTCGTTAGCTCTGGCGTGTTGTCATCACGCCACAGGCCCGCCGCTGATTTAAACCCGCACTTTTCCGTCACTTCTTTCCCTTTTGCTTCACGTATCCGCCACCATCCGAGACGTTATCTCACCAGTCTCGTGGTCGGTAGCTCTTATGTGAGGGTGTGGCGATGCGAGCCAGTCTGCGGAAGCTGCTCTCATAAAAGCACAAACAATACCTGCCTCTTTTGACACGCGCACCGGACCATCAAGCTCCTTTCACTCGTGACGTGGCCTCGTTAGCTACCGTATTTTCACGACTATACATCGCATCATATTTTTAGCCGCAGTGTCAACAACGAGTGCTATTTTTGTATTTTACACACACAAAGGACGCACCGTTTTTATAGACGCAGCCAGGCATGGCAAAACATACACCATCTTAAACATACACCATCTTAAACATAGACCATCTTAAACATACACGCTACACCCACACGCTAAAAACACGTTTTTAAAAAGGCAAGGGAAGCAAAACTGAGTTCGGTTGTACTTTATTTAGCCATTTTACAATGTACTCACTTCATCATCACCCACAGATGCCGATCGCAGGCCACAATCCATTCACAAATAGTAGCTAGCTAGTAGCTAGAGTCCATGCACCAGGATGCTGTACCCTATCGATTGATTTATTTTATCGTGATAACAATTTTAGTATTGGTCCATATATAAAGCGCACCGGATTATAAGGCGCCCTGTCTATTTTGGAGAAAATTTAAGACTTTTATGTGCGCCTTATAGTTGTGAAAATACGGTAATTCGCCTGTGTGCGACGAAGTACATGTGTTTTCTCCTGTAATGACACCTCGTGTGCCGAGAACGTTTGACGCCAACGTCACCGCCACACGAGTGGGCCCGAGCTGGTCCAGTTTGTCAAATTTAGTGAAAAGAGCCCCCCCAAAAAAATAAAACGCTCATCACT
Organism: Stigmatopora argus; assembly: GCF_051989625.1. NCBI lineage: Eukaryota > Metazoa > Chordata > Actinopteri > Syngnathiformes > Syngnathidae > Stigmatopora > Stigmatopora argus. The sequence goes on from NC_135398.1 coordinate 7,698,153, forward strand.
AATGCAAAGGTTCAAAGTCTCGGACCGTGTTTCATCATCACAGCAACGGACACAAAAGAGATGAGCGCCCGAGTGACGCTCACACATCTAAATGAAGGACGGTTAAGTACAACATACGGGGCTTCTTTTACTAGCATGGAGTTGGGGTGATTGCAGGGGAACCAAATCCATTCATCCTTGTAATCAATAGTAATGTAGTGTTATTAAAGATTTCAACAATTTAGGCGCGGTTGGTTTTAAAATTTGACGTTCCAAGTCATCCAACCAATGAAATAAAGAGTAAAAGATTTGATCAGAATGATCAATAGTCCTGTTTATGTTTGAGATGTCAACTTGATTTCATTACTGTGAAGGAAACCATATTTGAAAATAATTCCTTGATTCCAAATTCTACTTCAACTGTTAACAAAAAATATGAATTATTTGTCTAAAACAAAGATGTTTCTCATTTGTTTTTGTAAAATTTGTAACAATTATTTATTCCTCTACTGTTGTTTTTGGAGAAAGTTTAGAAAATAATGACAAAAATCTGACTCTTACATTAGGGGTTTGTAGACTTATATATTTTATATATATATATATATATATATATATATATATATATATATATATATATATATATATATATATTTGTTGTATAATAATGGCTTTTATTAGCACCCTAACACTATAAGACATGTCATTATTTTTGGTCTTTTTTAAAAACAAAGATCTTTTTTAATCTGAAAAATTATTAGAATTTGACCCTAGGATTGACTGGCAACCAGTCTGTAGTCCACCTTTCACCTACAGTCTGCTGGAATATACTCCAGCACCCCCATAACCCTTGTGAGGATGAGTAGTGTTAAAAATTACTGAATGACTCATTGTGACTTGGCCATTATGTTCATATTTAAAATATTATTGATATTTGGTTTACAAGGGGGTTTACATGGTCTAAAAATAACACATTTAGAATTGTAAATATGTTATCAACTGTTTTCATGAAGAATTCATGATTTTAAACTAATTCATCAAATTAAAATGAAAACTAAAACATACACGTTATGGCTCGCAATAACACTCTAAGGTTGATTCTTTTCTCTTTTTATTTAAATGAGTGCCCTGTATTAGGTTAATACTACTAGTATGCCCAAAAAAATGTCCTGTTTTGCAGAAATGTCAGAAAAATTGGCAGTAGTTGAAAAATGAAACATGTGTAGTGTTATTAAAGAGGACAAAGAACATACTACTAGTACATGGAGCTTAAAATTGCATATATAAACACATGTTTCTTCATCGTTCTGAGAGCTCCTCCTAAGATCTTGCCTCCACAATTCTAAACATACTATAAATGAACGCCTTAATGACGGCACATCAGAATGACACTTTTGCATCCGTTGTGCCACGATAATAAAGTCACTTCACCGGATTTCCAGTCAAGCCAAAAGTCGTGCGCTGGTAACGTTGGGGTGTGTAGATGCAAATGCCAATCAATTGTAACGATGGAAAAGGAAAAGACGTACCTTCTCAGAGGAGGATGTGGCACAGTCTTTGTCTTTGGAAATAACTGGGAGGGTAAAAAAAAAAGCCAAGTCAAATCAATAGTCGCCGATAAGAACAGTCGCTCCTGCTGTTCTGTTGTCGTGCGGAATATTATGGAATAGACGTCCACGTCTTATTGTCGCAGATGAGAGCGGCCGGTTTATGTTCCCCACCTGTTAGTGCACCCAAATGTTCAGTCACCTACATCTTGCCAAGCAAATTCTGCTTCACCTTTCATAATTGCCACCCAGCGTCTAAAGTGAATGACAGTCAATCCGTTGGATTTTTACATTTTTATTAGATGAGGATAATGATATGAAATCTGCAATGGTGCCAGTCTCTCCCAAGCACAAAAAGCTGAGAGAAAAAAATCAAGAAAAGCAGCAACTGGGAAGGGGGGGTTTATGACCTTGCGTGTGCTGACGTCCCCATCCTCTTCCTCCTCCTCCTCCTCCTCCTGTTTCTGAATTGATGCGGGGATTCCTGATGCTATTTTTAGACTGGTGGGGAGCCGTGCGTACGTGCGTGGGTGGGTGGAGAGGAGAAATAGACGTGAAAGAGGAGAGGAGCAGCCGGGGGGCTGCAAATGAGGAAGAAGGGATGGAGGGAGGAAAAAAGAGGAGAGGACGGGGTTCCCATGCCGACTTCATCTTCAGCAAACACACACACACACGTGCGCACACGCGTGCGCACACGCATGCTCGCCCTCTGTGAAAGCTTTGATTCGTGACCGCACAAGAAACCCTGAAAGGGTTCACGCAGCAGTGCTGCTTTCTTTCCACCGGCCTTAATTTAATATTGAGAGTAATGCTATGCTGTGAAAATAATAAGAATGCCAAGCAAGGTTGGCATTATGGTTTTTTTTTTTAATCAAATGTGTGCAATTGTTAAGAATTGTCCTATACGTATGATGAAATAATCGATATCATAATATTTTAACAGACCAATGTTGAGAATTGAAAAGATTTTGTCACTAGTAGACGTTCAATACATTTTAACTGGGAGGAATGAATGTTTAGTCGCTGTCAGCCCTCCCAGTTCAATTGGATTGGACGTCTACTGCCGGAAAATAGTTCAATTCTAGGGTCTTGTATACATTTTGTGTTATTTTTATTGTCAACACACCGTCTTAATGTTTCAAAAATGGTTCGTTTGGCATATGGGAAGTGTAAACACTATTATTTTTTTCTATGATAGCGATTAATATCATTTTGTCCGTTATTTCAGCACCCTGCCAACACTCTAATTTCTAAATGCATATAGTTTTTTTTAATCCTGAGTCACATTATTGACTTAAAAAAAAAAGATTGCAAATCAATGCACACCAGGTAGTTTTTCAGTTAACCAATTTAAAGTGTCACGTAACCTAATAAGTGAGCCAAAAGGATAATGTTGCTATATAAACATGTTAACATATTTAAATATTATACATATCTGTATGGATGTATATGTGTGCCGCCCTCAAAATAATAACAAAGCCTGTCTGTAAAAGTGAGCTTGTCTTATTTTTTGTCTTATTTTTTTTAGGAGGACTGTCATCTTTCTATTGACAAAAGCCCTCTACGATAGCCAGAAAAATGCAGAAAATGAAGCCATAAATCCAAAACGTGGAGGTAAGTGCAGGGACGCTTGGCTTGCAGAGAGCGTTTTTATTATTTATCACCAGGCGGCTATTTTTAGCTCGGTTGGCGTCAAGGGTTTCCGGGTGCACGGATGGCAGGTTTCCCCATCACCCGCAGGTCACACAACGGGGGCGGCCCAGGCGGAACAACCGCGGGTGTATGACCGGGGAACCTAAATGCCCTTCCAATGGGAACTCTACAGAAGAAAAATGCCATATTAGCATTAATCAAGTTTTTTTTACCCTTACAGGGAAGTGATTTAACTCATTGACTGCCATTGATGCCATTTGGACTGAGTTGGGCAAATGAACGAATGGCGAGAATCATCAGCCGGTCCTCCCACTTTGCGTGAATTGGGCATCTATGGTAAAAGGCAAGTAATGACTTTAATACTACTAAAGAATATTAACAGTCCGACTCAGTGCTGGTGTGATCATGAGCGTGTGTGTGGTTGTTTGTTTCATTGTGTGATTGGCTAGCAACCAATTCGGGGTGCGTGTGGGATAGGCTCCAGCACCCCCCGCGACCATTGTGTGGATAAACAGTAGCGGAGATAAATGAAAGACTGAATGTTTTTGGGCGCCATAACTAAAGTGTATTTGTCTGTTTATGATCATTTTGTTGTTTTCCAAATGTGATGTCTTCATATTATCTATTTAATAACAAATATGTATATAAAGACCATATCTTGCGTCATTCTATGAATTGGAAAAAAATAGTCATTTGCGGTGTAAAAGGTTAAGGAAAGAATTATCCATATTTTCATCCGACCTATGTGGGGGTCCTAAAAATGAAAAAGTCAAAAACAGGTTGTTATTAACGCAATAGTTAATGAGTTCTCCTCCAAATGCTGAGGTCTAGCAGGAGAATAAATAGAGAGGCTTGGAGCGCAAAAGATAAAAAAAAATGCAAACAAAGGAGGAGAGTGACGCGGGGAAGGACACAAACAGGCTTGTCTGATTGAGTGGGCGACAGGAGGGCTGGGGGGATGCTAGGTAGAGGGCGCGCAGGGAGACAGAGTGCATTAGAAATGATTGCGGAGCAGCGATAGAAGGAGCGTGCTGGATGGGCTAAATTCTGATGTTCTGGCTGATAATGCCGCTTCGTGTTCTAATGAAAAAATCCAGATGCTATCTCTTTCACTCTCTCTCTCTCTCTCTTGAGAATGCCAGACCTCCTTGTCCTCCTCCTTTCCACTCTCCCTCAGTACTCTTGAGGACCCTCAAGTGTAGCTTCTCCTTAAAGCCAATGGTCCTCCGGGTGTTGAGAGGCCCCTGGTCTAGTCATCCACTTTTTGCCCTGAGTATGCATGCGGTCTGTCTCTTTCCATCAGTATGCGGTATTTGGATTTTTTTTTGTATTTGCGTATGCTGTATTTTTTTTACAGGTTTTTTTTCTTTCTTCCTCCACTTCTCGCTGACGTCTGTCGACGCGAATGTTTTCAACTGAATTTTGCCGCAGAGTTGTCGCTCAACTGTGACATTTATATACTGTAGAGAACATGTGTCAAAGTGGCGGCCCGGGGGCCAAATCTGGCCCGCCGCATCATTTTGTGTGGCCCGGGAAAGTAAATCATGAGTGCTGGCTTTCTGTTTTAGGATCAAATTAAAATGAAGAGTATAGATGTATATTAAATTTCCTGATTTTCCCCCTTTTAAATCAATAATTGTAATTTTTTAATCATTTTTTTTGTGTTTTAGTTCAAAAATCATTTTGTAAAATCTAAAAATATATTTAAAAAAAAAGCTAAAATAAACATTGTTTTAGATCTGAATATTCAGGGCTTTTAAACCAGTTCTTTTAATCCATTTATATAAAAAAAAATCTAAATATTACATCTAAAATGGTCCGGCCCGCATGAAATCAAGTTGACGTTAATGTGGCCCGCAAACCAACCCGAGTTTGACACCCTTGCTGTAGAGTGAATGTATTGCCAACTAATGTTATTTTCTTATATTGGATACATAATTCTCGCATGTTGTTGATGCATAGGTTTGAGTTTGATTTATTTAATAAGGGACAGCACAAATCAATGAACATATTCATATTCATGAACATATATATGTAAATATGTAAGATTGGAGCCAAGGGCTAATTTCCATCTTTAGTCACTTGTGTAGGTTGAAGATAAACTATGACACATACAACACACACACACACACACACACACACAAAAGAAGCACAGTTTTAGACAGAGATAATTGGCGAAGAGGTTCAGAGACAGGAGTTCACGTATGTTAATTGGTATTGAGTTGCAGATATGTGCGGCATGGAAAGAGAAGGTGCTTTGGCTGAATGCATTCTTTTTGAAGGGAGCTACACAGTCACCTCTAGAGCCAGCCTTTGTTGATGTGTTGGAATTTTTTGGTACAAAATCTTGCAGTGGAGGAGAAGCTTTGTGATGGAAGATTTTGTAAACTAAGGTGGCATCTGCATATTTAACAGCATTGTAGTACAGTATTTAGAGTAACACGTTAAATTGCAATCATGTCATGAAAAATAGTGGCAACTAAATAACAAGCTTTTAGTTTCAGTGGGTTTTGCTTCGTTGCATTGCTTTTTTTGGAAGTCTAATTCTGTTAGTAAACATTTGAAGGAAATGCTTATGCAGACGTTATTTTTTGAGTCGACACTTCTTTAGAAAATTGCAATATAGTAGACATCATGTTCAAAGTAAGTTTTTTCGTTCATAGTATTTTGTTAAACGAAAAAAAATCCTTTCTTTTAAATGATTAACTGATGTATGAATCCAGAGTGATACATCGTTAAAGCCATATTCTATAAACCTTTTTTTCTTAATCTGTAAGTATAAAAGCGCGATCGCAAGGATTTGATGCGGTTATTTACAATTAAAATTAAAAACGTTATCCATTATATAAAACTAACGTTCATTCACTACCACCTTAGAAGGTCTCTCCATGCAAAACAATAATGAATTGAATGCAAAAAGTAATTAGCATGCTTGCTAAAAAAAATCCAACCAAAAAGTTAAGCCCTTTATCTCCATCATCTGAGTCCGATTCTGAACAGACAGTTCGACAGATTTCCGGTCCCCTCTCTGTTTTCCGTCCTCCCCGCGAGACCGTTTCAAACAAAAGCCCCTCTTTAGAGAAGTCTTTGTATCCACAAAAGCACAGCAAGCGACTTCCGCTCGACTGAAGAGTCGAAGCGTCTTCTCACCGTTTCATGGGCCTGATGTTGTTTGTTAGTAACGGGCCAGACAGATGCTCGCCATCCATCAGTCCACAGCATCCTCCATGTGTCAGTAACGGTCTATTTTCCCCCTGGTGCCGCCTCGCTTTAAAAAGTGTCATTTTATTGTTCTGATTTCTCTCTCCCAAACCCCCTGGGGAGTGGAATATGATTTCACAGAACATTAAGTGGATGGGATCTAAGGGAATAGTGATGGTGGAGAACAGGGATCTGGCCTAATTAAGTAGTTCTCCACCTTCAGCCATCTTGCCATGTTCCCTGATAGGTATGTGACTTTCTTGGCGGAGTGTGAAGGACAAAGACCGCTCATAATCCGCGCAACTTTAGGAGAAAGAAAAATATTAGCTGCACTTGCCTGCGCATCCATGCGAGGATACTTCTGAATGACCGTCTTTTATTGCCTTTGAGGGCAAAGCACAAATTGGGTCACTCAAAGTGCATTTCGTAGATTCATAACTGTAAATAAATGATTGTGTCGCATGCCTGTCAAGTTGGTTTGCCCGTATTTTGTACGGGGTTTTCAATATTTTAACAGGTGTGACGTACAGTATAAAATCATATGGGAAAAGACTAAATATAACAGATAAACATTAATAATTATAGCGTCTACAAGGGCAACACTGACTACCGTATTTCCCGGACTATAAGTCGCACTTTTTTTTCATAGTTGGACTGGGTCTGCCATTAATACTCAATCAAGTGCAACTTTTTTCTCTCTGTCTGACTACCAAACGCTTATGTTTTTTTAGGCTCTAGCTATCTATAAACCAATTAGCAGATGCCTATTTGGCCTGCTGTTCTCCATTTTACTATTGTTACTTTAACGTATGTTTTTCTTGGTTTCTGATCCAATTAAAAATGGCCCTATAAAAAAATATGATGTTTTTTCTTAACATTATGAATTCTTTGGCTTGTGCGGCTTACTCCGAAAAATACGGTACTTCGTTAGGGTTCTCAAATAATTATACGTAAAGAAACAATAGTAAAATGGAGAACAACAGGCTAAATAGGCATCTGCTAACATAACTGATTTTTGGATAGCTAGAGCTTAAAAAAACATAACAGGCTTTTGGTAGTCAGACAAAGAGAGAAAAATGTATTAATGGCAGACCCAGTCTAACTATGAAAAAAAGTGCGACTTATAGTCCAGGAAAACGGTAGTCGGTGTTGTCCTTGTAGACGCTATAATACATGTTTATCTGTTTTATTTAGTTTTTTTCTCATTTGATTTTATACTGTACGCCATACCTGTTAAAATATGGAAAACCCCGTACAAAATACGGGCAAACCGTCCAAGTTGACCGGAATGCGATACAATAATGCTTGCAAATGAGTGACTGCCATCCCTCCCACTTCAAGTGGATTGGACATCTACTCATGACAATCTCGTGTAAACTCACAGCAGAAGGATGAATAGACCCACATAAAAATAAAAAGCTTGAGATGATTGAGATGTACAGTGATTTAATTTTTTTAACCATCCAAAAGGTAATGAATTACGACTATGAGCATTGGCGTCACCATGACGGGGTCATAGGATAGGTTGGGGGTAAAAGGAGGTGTTTGGTGGAATGGCACATGTCCTCTCCCGCATGTCGGACACGGGGCTCGGGCAAGCGTGCTGTGATTGATGGCGCCGCCGTGATAACATCTCATCGGGGCGCGGCACACAAGGGTGCCTAGCAGCACCATGATGGACGAGCCCATAGACACTACATAAAAATCGAACCCCGCATATATAACACATTCCCTGCTCCCTTTCTTAACTTGTAATGTATAGTGATAGAAATTTGTTTCGCAGTCCATTGCTGTAGACGTTGATGGATGCCAAATTGAAAGAGAGGCTGCCGAGACTGGAGCGGGATTCGCCGCTGTGTGGATGGATCTGTGTGGATATTATGGAAATGTGTTCATGTCTGGAATCTTTTCAAACAGATCAACTTCAACCCAAGATTGCCTTCTTGAAAAATCGCATTGAGGTCATTGGCATGCCATTGACGACGCGTGACGTCCAATCCATTTAGACTGGGGGAAAGGCCAATGAAGGAATAAAGCAGGATTATTTGATGTTAATGGCAGGCAATGGGTTAAAGCAGGGATGTCAGACTCGGGTTGGTTCGCGGGCCACGTTAACGTCAACTCGATTTCACGTGGGCTGGACCATTTTAGATATAATATTTAGATTTTTTTTAATAAATGGATTAAAAGCCCTGAATATTCAGTTTTTTATAGATCTAAAATAATGTTTATTTTAGCTCTTTTATATATTTTTAGATTTTACAAAATGATTTTTGAACTAAAAACACAGAAAAAATGGATTAAAAAATTACAATTATTGATTTAAAAGGGGGAAAATCAGGAAATTTAATATACATCTATACTCTTCATTTTAATTTGATCCTAAAACAGAAAGTCGGCACTCATGATTTACTTTCCCGGGCCACACAAAATGATGCGGCGGGCCAGATTTGGCCCCCGGGCCGCCACTTTGACACGTGGATTAAGGAGTATTGTTGTCATAAATCAGAGATTACAAAATTATAATTCCAGTTTGTGAAGATCTGCATTGATGATTATCAGACACCTAATTTTGGACATTTGGGGCTATTTGGTTGTTAATATCTTTCTGTGGGTGAGCTATTTAGGGAGTTCACCAGATGATTTATATTATCTATCTACCTTTGGATCTGTTGATCAAGCGACTAAATCCAGCTAACTCTATTACTTTTTAGCCCTCTTTCTAGTTACAAAGTCTATCTCTATGTCTCTGTTTAGTATGTCAAACTCCATCTATATCTCTTACTCTTGCTCTACCAATCTATCTCATTCAGCCTCTATCTCAGTCTATCTTTCTCTTTAGTAATCTCTTGTGCTACCACGCTCGCTACCTGTACACATCTCCCTTTCTCTATATCACGCTAGCTCTCAATCTCAGGGGTGTCAAACTCAGTTTGGTTCGCGGGCCACATTAATGTCAACTAGATTTCATGTTGACCGGACCATATTATTTTTGGCCCAAAAAGTTAACATACTCGCTGCCACTGATGTCCGCCGCCATCAATGGCACTAAAAGATGAGCATCCACAACCAGTTTAAGTGAATTGGACATCTGTCATTGTCAATAGCAGGCAATGAATTCATTTTGTGTCACTTTTTTTACTTACACTTTAGGGTACTTAGGTAACTGTACATTCTGGCTCATTTCCTATTGATTTTGAGGGACTTTCCGGGATTTTTTTTTTTATTCGTTTGTTCATATTAAAAAAAGCTAAAATAAACATTGTTTTAGATCTATAACAAAAACTGAATATTCAGGGCTTTTAATCCAGTTCTTTTAATCAATTTATTTTTTTAAAATGTAAATATTATATCTAAAATGGTCCGGCCCACATGAAATCAAGTTGACGTTAACGCGGCCCGCGAACCAACCCGCGTCTGACACCCCTGCTCTAACTAATGCACAGTACCACTTTCTTATGTATAGAAATCTGTATATGCATAACTATCTAACACGAGTTCATTGTTGCTTAATCACGTATCCATATCTATTTTCGAACTAACCAACAGAATCCTCAAAAGCAGCCAAGGCTCACGTGCGCTGTTATCACATTGTCACGTCATGCAACATATGCTTGTTGTCTCACTTTTTTTAACGCAACAGCAGCAGGAGGTGGTTTTTGTAATGCTTTACCCATGTGGTTATATTTGTGTTGAACTCCCACTGCTTCCACAAATGCACGCCCATTCCATGTGTGTCCTGGAGAAGCCCAGTTAGCGCACACGATCACATTGTTAGCCTATCAAATGGACTTGTCGTCACGAATCTCCCAGTAGCTTATGAATATTGGATGGGAGCGACTAATTCCCCTATGGAGGAGGCCTCCCCCCACCGAGGCAAGCAAGGCTGCAGACTCAGCAAGCCTAGGCTGCCCACTGAGACCCAATGCAGGTCATTGAAAAACAGTGGCGAACGGGATATCGCGGACGAATTAAAAGATGACCATGTTTTGCATATGTGCATTTGTTTCGAGCGTTGCTGAATCGATCGATCGATCAAGAGTCCCTTGGCTTTATAAACATTTAAGCACACCGATGTTGTGAAAACAAAGGTTTTTCTTGGATCTTGTTCATTTTTTCCTTGTTAAGAAGCAAAGTGTGCTTTATTTGTACTCCGAGTTGACGTTTGAGAGGTCACGACAGTGGACATCCGGTAAAAAAAAGATCGTTTGGTTAAAGAGTATGTATTGTGGGAGTTGGTAAAAAAGGAAATTGATAATGGAAACACCTGTTGACACCAACAGATGTCTAAGCCATTTCACCTTTATGTTAAAATAAATTGGACGTCTCTAGTCGTCAGTGGCAGCAAAAAAAGTTAAGCTATATGTGAGGTTACATGAGATTTATCAGACTACATGAAAAAATACAATAAAATGTGCAAAACACACAGGCACAATTTTTTTTCAACTTCTATCTTTAATCTTAATCACGTGTTTGACTTTAATTTAGTTTTAATTTTCAAATTTATTTTATTTAGAATTTTTTAATATTAGAATTTTAGAAGTATTTATTTTGTTATTACTCACTTTACTAGCTTTTTTAAATTCTTTTTTTCAGTTGTTGCTATTTAAATAAGTGGTTCCCCTCACAAATACATCCTTCAATCATTTCCTTCATTTTATTTAAAATAAATGTTTCTTTTTATTACCCATTGCAAATTATGTGTGGGCAATACTACATTTAGATGTAAAGTACAGATTGGACGTCTCGTAGTGCTGAAGTCAATTCATTTAATCATTAAAAAATGCTAAAATCCTTCACATTTAGGACTATAAATAAATGTAACTTCACATTCAAAATAAACAGTGCCTTTAAACAGCATACTGTATAATGTATGTTTTCCGTTTAGTAAACACACAGGAGACTGTTTTTGATGTTTGTAGAAAAATGTGATTATTCCCCGTCGCATCTTGTCACCCCCCAAAAAATACTTAGATGAGACTGTTGTAACAACGTTCTCATTATGTCAAATCTGTCCTTTTTTTAGACACCCACTAAAGCGAGGAGCAATGAATAAGAATGGTGAAATACTGGAACAGACCACGTATGCTGTATTAAATCATTTAACACTGTATTTGATCCTTAAATTGGACAATTTCTTTAATCATCTTCAAAGCAGGACAAATAGTGATTTGACACATGCTTTTCATTACTCAAAAATAGTACACTTAGTTGTCAAAATCAACCAAAGTTGTCGCACAACAAAAGCTTTTTTTAAGTTAATTATAGTTTGTCTCTTGTGGTTTTCCGTTTTTTTTTTTGAAAATGCCCCTTCCATTTTAGTTTGAAATATATAAATATATATATATATATATATATATATATATATATATATATACATAAATATATATATATATATATATATATATATATATATATATATATACATAATATATATATATATATATATATATATATATATATATATATATATATATATATATATATATATATACAATACATATATATATACTATATTCATTTACAGCCACAAAAGGAACGTAACATTGCATAATTAAAATGAAGTAAAATCCAGTGGTAAATGTTGATTTATTCATCATACTTTGCCTGCCATTGACAACAGTGCCCATCCAATGTATTTAAACTGGGATTAATGGCTGTGACTGCTCATTCATAGGCAGCGGTCTTAATGGGGGGCTCTAGGGTTTCCCTCGTATACTTTATACACAGCAATGAATGAAGCCTTTCACTGCCATTGACGGAGATAGATGTCTTTGGCACTTCACACAAAATATCTTTACAGAGTGCCTTGGTAGCCCATAAATTGAATGGGACATTGCCTTATTAGCCAGTAATGGCGCAGCAATGACATTGAGAGACCCCGGCCGCCACAGCGCGCCATCATTCCAAATCATTCCTTTGCTCGTTAACCCTGGCGTTCTCCAGGCCCCGCACGTCACCGTGTCTAAAGCCGCGGGCTGATAGAGCCTCTGCATTTGGTATTGATGAGTGCCACTGGGTAGGATGACAGCGCAAAGTGAAACCGGAGAGCCTCCGTCGCATTAGGTGGGGTGGGAGGCGTTGACAGTGGCGGCGGTGTGATTTAACGTTTCAACATTATCATTTAAAAAGACAGGCCTGGAAACCCCCCCGGTGGGGACGACGCCAAAGAGGCAAAGAAAAAGTATCTGAAATCGTCGGGAGATTTGGAAAAGGGAGCAAGAGAGATGGATTGAAAGATACTGAAAGAAGAATGGCCTGAGTTTGAGTTTGAGTTTGAGTCGGACTTATTTTTCGGACTATGAGTCGCAGCGGCCAAATAAGTGGAAAAAAAATATGTTTAAATTGCACTGAAGTATAAGTTGCATTTTTTTTTCATTCATTCATTTTCCGTATGGCTTGTCCTCACATGGATCGCGCGGGGCGCTGGAGCCTATCCCAGCTGAGTTCGGGGATCAGGCAGGGGACATCTTGAATCGGTGGCCTGCCAATCGCAAGGCACAAGGAGACGGACAGCCAATGCGGGTTTCGGAACTTGGAGTGCCCGGAAAAAGCATTTAAAGCCGAGTGTCACCAAAGTTGTTGAATTGAAATTATTGACTGTATTGATTTTTTTTTTTTTAAAGTTACCTACATAACAACCCAACTTAAAACCCATGCATCTTCCTCCTTTATCATCATCACATACTGAGCCGTGTTGGATACTGCCAGTTACACAAGGACCTTTGCTTTGATTAGGTGAAGTGCACTGAGTGGATGGACGTAACAACACACCCACCCACACACACACACACACACACACACACCTCCCAAAGATGAACCCAACAGATAAGAGTGACAAACAAGCCAAAGGAACATCTAATCGTTGCAGTTACTCATCAGATGGGGTGTCATTGAAACAGTGTAGCTCCATTCAGCCAGCTTTGAACCACATTATATCAGCAAGCAGCACATGTACCGCATAAGCGTTTAAGACAAAGTAGTGGACATGGCTTTTCTCCGGGTACTCTGCATATCCCAAATACATGCTTGGTAGGCTGGTTGAGCAGTTTAAATTGCCCTTAGTTATGAGTGTGAACGGTGGCCCGCTTCGTGTGCCCTGCGATTGGCTGACCACCGATTCAGGGTGTCCCCCGCCTGGTGCCCGAAGTCAGCTCCAGCACCCCCAAAGCGACTCTTGTGAGCATAAGTGGTAAAGAAAATGAATGTAAAAACAATTTGATTTTTTTTCAATTATGAACTCATTAGCTGCCATTGATTGCACTAAAAGTCCACTATTTCTATAACTACTGTATATGGTTATGTTCTTTGTAGTTCAAAATTTGTAAAATACTGCATGGCTGACTTATTCCACCGATGTTCATACAAGGCAATACAAACTATTTAGTATCTTGTGCAGGCCAAGGAACATTTTTCCGAGATAGAATTGATGGACAATTATGGACTGTTTCTTTTTCCAGGGAAGAAAGTGTTTATTTTTGGTATCTGGTGGTAAGAAGAAGGCTAAAGATAGATAGTCTGAGTTCCAAGTCATGGAACCAGGAGATGAGAGAAGACTGGAAGTCAACAAGAAAGCTTTCTTTGTTGGCTCGGCTTCCTCCCCTAGGGAGCTTTTCATCATAGCATACTTGAATTCCTGAAGTTGTCAGTTCTTGTTAGACTATTAGCGATGGACAGTTGAAAAATAATAGAAGTCACGTGATTGTGATTGATAAGATATACCAGGTGTTACCCATATATAGATGAACCGTATTTGCTCGAAAATGAACTTATTTTACATTTCTCATGCAGTAACTTTGGCATAATTCTACTTCAAACACTCAAATTAACGAAACAGATCAACAACCTTCCTAATGGTTACTGTTTTAATGGTATTTTATAAATTCGCTCTTTGGCTATATTTTGGTTATATTTTTCTGAATAAATGCATTTATAGCATAATAAAATATTATAGTTTAAAACAAGGAAAATACAAAGGATGAACAAAAGTATCCTATGTGATATTGTCTTGTGTTTGAGTTGTGTTTCTGTGTACCACATTGTTGCTGTTCTCATGAATCAGATGAAATTGAGTTCATTTGGTAGATTCTATGTGCACATCATATATTAACATAATGCTCTGTAATATGGAGGATCATGATTTCAATGATTGAAACGTGATCTAAGTGGTGGATGAAATTCCGACGGAAGGTCCATGTAACAAATCGATGGTCGGCCAATGGGAAAAGTGTTTGTGCAGTGTATCAAAACAGCACGTCTGCCAAATACAGCATCTTTAGCATTGGTGCATTTACTGCTGGTAAGAGAGCACAGGGAGTCATTTCATTTACATGCAAATTGACACCCACCAGTCCACCACACACTTGCCTGGGATGCCTGCAGCATGTGCTTGAGCTCTGCTGGCGCTCACTGTAGCTGCTATTATCTCCCGCCGCTTTTCCTCTTCCTTCAAAAGTGGACACGGAGGGGTTTTAGTCAGTCCATTTTATGTCGTTATTATTGTTGTTTCTTCCAACAGACGGTGAAGAAGGCATAGTAGAATATGTGGCATTTGTTATTAAGAATTAAGAAGCAGCAGGTTTTGTAATTAGCATTGCTTGTTGTAGTACTAGCTGATATCTGGCGTCCTCTGTTGGTTAAAAAAGGGAGTGCATAAACATCCCTCTGCATGTGGATGGAATGTCCAATGCATTTTCTGTTGAAACGTATTGGACTTCTGTTGCGATCAATGGTAGCCAAAATTTTCAAAATTCCCTCAAAAACAATTACTACAAGCATTTTTAATTTTTTTAATACATTTAATCAATTTCTAAATAATATTGCATCTATTTTTTACATTTCGGATAATTGGACAAAAAATATTTTTTTAAAATACAATCATTTAGGCCCCCCCTTACACTGTTATTTATTTCATTTTAATGGATTAACCTTTTTTTCTCCATTTAACGCATTGCTATGGACTGCGGTGTCAAAAATGAGCATTCACAGCTGGCTAGTTTAAATGAATTGGACTTCTACCGTTATCAAAGGAAGGCAGTAAGTTCAAAACTATAAAAAAAATATTTAAAATTAAATAAATAAAAAACACTTTTGTGTGATTGGAGGCCATAACCAGTGTGTTTTCATTCATTTTAGGACCTTGTATTCATTTTGTTCTTATTACCATCCATCCATTTTCAAAAATGCTCACCCTTGTCGGGGGTGCTAGCCGTAAAGTACATTCTAAAGGGGAGAAAAATAGCGTATATTGCAAAATCTCAATTGTGGTTGACTTTCGCTCTCTCCCACACATCTTAATCCTCTCCTGTACTTCCACAAACGCTTGTCTCAGCAAAGACGTGATGGCGGCGTCGTTCCTCACCTCACCTCACCTCAGAGATTCAGATGGTTAGAGGGCTCAGGGAGTGTAATATGGGATGAGATGACTAATGAAGGGGTTGAGGGGTCTTCTATACAATATAGGTGCTCCAGCTGAACTGATGGCTTCCAAAATGCTGAGGTCACACAAGGTCTGAGAAATGTATTCAGCCTTGGTGGAAGGAAAAGTGTGTTCTGACCCCACGCAATTGAGAATGATGAAACTCCTTTCAAGGCTCCAGTCTTAGGTAGTAGGGATAAAAAAATGATCTGAGCTCTCGTGTTCGAAACGTCCGTGAGAACACGTTTAGTAGGATATATGGAAAAAGCTTGACTTAAACGCATTCTACGAGATCATTTATGGTCAACCAGGATTGCCTTGACTCACAGTGTGAGTTGAATCACTCCAATCTCAACCCTTTTCATTCTGTTTTCTTAAATGTTTTTATTACATCCATATAGGACAGAAAACTCCAATTTTGAATATTTAGCCTCCCATTTGACATCCAATTGTATTATTAGTGTTGCCTGCAGATCATTTGCAAAGGGCAATAAAAATAGGCATTTTTTTTAAATAAAATACATGAATCAATTGAAAGATTGCCACGGTCAAAAAGTGGTTAGCATGGCCGCCTCACCGTTTTGAGGGCCAAGGTTCAATTAACGGGGGGTTCCGGAGTTTGCATGTTCTCCCTTTGCCTGCGTGGGTTTTCTCCGGGTACTCCCGTTTCCTTCCATATCCCAAAAACATGCAGGGTAGACTGGTTGAACATTCTAACTTGTCCTTAGGTATGAGTGTAACTAGTTGTTCATCTCCTTTGGTACTCGGACGTTTGGTCGCCGGACGTTTGGTCACCCGGACGTTTGGTCGCCTGGACGTTTGGTCGCCGGACGTTTGGTCACCGGACGTTTGGTCGCCTGGACGTTTGGTCGCCCGGACGTTTGGTCGCCGGACGTTTGGTCACCGGACGTTTGACAACATGACAGAGAGTTTATTGTTGAAACCAGCTTTCAAAATTATATTTATGAGAGAGAGAGTTTAATATCTAAATATCTACTGTTGAAACCAGCTCTCAAAATTATATTCACCCGGGCGACCAAACGTCCGGCGACCAAACGTCCGGGCGACCAAACGTCCGGCGACCAAATGTCCGGCGACCAAACGTCCGGCGACCAAACGTCCGGCGACCAAACGTCCGGTCACGATCTCCTTGTACCCTGCGATTGTCTGACAAACAATTTAGGGTGTCCTCCGCCTACAGTTGGGTGGGATAGGCTCCAGCACCCCCCAGGCAAACCCTTTTGAGGGGAAGCAGTATGGAAAATGAACGAATGTATAAAAATCACAAGTGGAAGGATTTCAAGTTGGCCCTTGAATCTGCTGATTTTTATGAAACGGCCCTGGGAAAGAAAAAACTAAACAAAAGTTTCCAAAACACATCTGCTATAAAATGTGAAGTGACAAGTATGGGCTCCAAATAACTCCTGTTTGTGAGGTGTCCGACATGAGTGAAAGTGCCATTGTGGCCAAGATGTCAAGCAGATGGCAGCACATCTTTGCTCAATGACACGTGTTCTTTGGCTAACGACGTGGCTTAATGAACTTATGAGAGGATGTAAACGCGGCCAAGCCCCCGAGAGCAAGGTGTTGGCCCGACTCCCTTTTGGCACCTCAGCCAGAACTACGCTATATGGAGCACCTTGGGATTATGCCAATGATTTACACGTCACCTGCAACATTTACCATATGGTTTGTAACCCTGAAAAATACTCCAATCCAAGTCGAAAGACTTGCATGCCAAAAAAAAAAAAGGCAAAATAGAATTGAGCGTCCATTTGATCGGACGCATGACAAACAGGGCTCGTGATTACGCTTTGCCCTTGTCTGGCCACGGGGGAGGCGTAAGTGCAAATCCCAGTAATCCTTGACAGAAAAAAATTACACTGTTGGACTTGACACTGCTGGTCCTTGACTTCACGCACTACATGTGCACTTTAAATATGACATTATTATTATCTATTTACTGTGTATAGACAGTGTTCGCAGGAGGTGGAAATTTTTGAGTGGGGCTAAAGTTTTATTTTTTTGCGGCAATCTGGGTTATAAAAGTTTGGCATTTGTTTTACAGCAGGTTTGTTTTTGTTTGTTTTTTCTTTTGAAAAAGCTTGCTTTTAGTTTAATTGTTTGTAGTTTTTAATTGGTTTTAGTTCTTTTTATTAAATAATTACTGAAGCAAAGAGATTTTTTTTGCTTTAATTAGACTGCGAAACAACAATAAAAAGAGTAAATTGTTGGGTGGGAATAGAATCTGTAATAATAATAATCTGTAAAATAACATAAAAGTATAATTGAAGAATATAAAAACTTTTAGTTGCATGAAAACTAAAGCATAAATAAAACAAAAATCATTTAAACTGATCCAAGAAATTATTTAAAAAAAAAAAACAGTTAAAAAAAGGGTCCAACAGAAAGTTTAATAAATGGTTATAGTTTTACAGTGTTATACTGATTTTTAAAACTAAATAATGTCATTTAGTGAGTTTACTTATATATTTTTTTCCCATTAACAAAAAATGACTTCATTTTGGTTTAATAAGGATTACTATACATTAATATGCCTAGTTCTTGCAGTGTTTGTTGTGTGTGTGTTTATGTATGTGTATATGTATGTATGTGTATATATATAAATATATATATATATATATATATGTTTTATATATATATATATATAAAAATTCTGACAAAAAAAAGTCAAAGACGTTTGCGCTTTTATATGACTTTTTAAAATAATACCTCAGTGACAACAAGTTCTGCATCCCGTTATCACTATTCACGTTCACACACGTCGGCCCTTCCATTAGATAACGTTGCAGGTCTTTGGCTTTTGAGCCCCTTGCGTCTTAAGGCTATTGGGTGTTACTCTGCGTCACTCTTCCCCCTGGAAAGCTGCGTGCCTCCCACCGGGCCGGTAGTGGACCTCGTCGTCGGAGTCCTCCGCTTGAGGCTGCATGCAAGTGTTGCACTTATTCTGGAGACGTTTGGTCAGCTGGAAGGTGCGCTCCGCAGAGTTGGAGAAGGTGTACTCTTGCTCCTTCAGTTTGGCGTAGTAGTCCGAAAACTTGTTGAAGAGAATGGAGATGGGCATGCCGTTGAGGATGATGCCGAAGGAGATGCAGCCGAAGGCCACGCAGCGGCCCAGGTAGGAAATCGGGACCACGTCTCCGTAGCCCACTGTGGAGATGCTCACCTGGGCCAAATGGAGACAAGGTTCTTCAAATTTGCCCACTGGTCGGCTAATGCAAGTGACTCTTTTGCACCATTTCAGTGCCGTTGACCATGATAGATGTCCACTCATCAGGCTCTTTTCATCCTTTGTTTGGTGAATTTGAAAGTTCAACACTAGTAGATGTCCAAACCATTCAAAATGGGAGGGCTAGCCACAAATGAACATTTGTTAATTCGTGTTTGATTAATTTGATTTCATCAGCGAATGATCTTTTTGGTGCATCCAATTTCTAAGGTATCTTTGTCACTTTTGCATGGTCTTTAGGTAGTACAGAAACTAAAATATGAATAATAGTATTACTCATTTTCATGTTTTCTTTAAAAAATTCTCATTATTTATTGTGGAAATCTTTAGGAGTGAAGTGCAAATTCCCTCAAATGTAATCATTGAGTCAGACTGGACTGTATTACCATGGATTACTCTTAGATACACATACACAAACACGTATATAAAAACAATTTGGTTCCCATTTTGCCATGGTAAATCTTACCGCTGCCCACCACCAGGCATCTGGAATGCTGCTGAACGGCGTTCCGGGCTGGTCCACCTCCACAGAATGCATCAGAGCAGAGAAGGTGAAGATTCCCATGGCGATGAAGAGAAACAGACAACACACCTGAAAGGTAAGCACACAAGTAAAAATTCATGTCTGACATTCCCTCCTAAAAATAATTTGGTCGAAACAGTGAACATTTTACAAAAAATAAACCCATTAATTTTAACGGCAGATTTAACTTAATATGTTGATATTGTTCATTGAATCCCCCCTTGTCACTGATTAACACGCAAAAGCAAATTCCCTCTTGATTTCTACTTACTTTCAACTCAGACCCACCAAAGAAATAATGTCCTCATTTTTGTAAAAACAATAGATAAGCATGCTGTTCATTTACTGCATCTTTGACATCTGCAAAAAAATTAAGCCAATTGAAAATCAGGTGACAGTTAAGCAATATTTCTATTCATCAAACGGCCCAGGCACAAAATGGCTGACTAGTGACGACACCTGGGACTGCCCTATATTGAAAAGGAATTGAGAAGAAGTAAACATAAAGTAACCCTGAAAAGACGCTAAAACAACAGAAAGTGGCCCAGAAATAACAAGAAATGAGGTGAAATTGCCCCAAAATGGCCGACAAGTGACAACGCCTAGAAATGCCCCGAAAGCCACAGAAATGGACTCGAATATGCCCCAAAATCAACGGTAGCTTAGAAAAAAAGTACTTGTCAGGCACCTGTTCGGAACATTGCCGAATAGTGAAGCCGAAGGCCCTCATGCCGGTAGAATGGCGGGCCAACTTGAGGATCCTGAAGATGCGCATCAGTTTGACCACTTTGAGCACCTTGCTGACTTTGCTAACCCTGGCCATGGTCTTCAAATCTTCCTGCGCGCTGAGGTCCTCCGAATCGATCACGAAGACCTCAAACATGATCTGGATGAAGTAGGGCATGACCGCCACCACGTCGACAAAGTTGAGGGCGCTCTTGAGAAAATGCTTGATGTCAGACGTGGTGAGCAAGCGTAGGAAGTACTCCAAGGTGAAGAAAAGGATGGAGGCGATCTCCACCCACTCCATGTAGGTTTTACCGGCCAGTTTGTATTGCCTGAGTTCTTTCACCGTATTCATCGTCATGGAAACGATGGAGATGAGCACAAAAAGACTGGAGAACACGGCGAAGGCTTTGGCGGGCATCGAAGAGTAAGGGTTTTCCATCAAATCCCACAGAATCTTGCGAATGGTGCCCAGGAACATTATCTTGTAGCCTTCGTCATCCTGGTGAGGTTTAATCTCATCGATCAGCTCCTGGTTGACCTTCAGTTGATCTCTTATGTCGTCAACCTTCTCCTCGAAAAGAATTCGGCAGCATCTGAAAAGAGTGACGAGAAACTCCATTTTATTCAACGGTACCAGCCGAAAGATAAAATAAGATCATTCTTCATTATAAGTACAAGTAGCTTAGCGTAAATGCCCGTTAGGATGGATGGTTCATTTATCCTGTGTGGAGGTGTATTGCCATTCCATATAATAAAATAGTTTTGAGTCAAAATATGCGCAATAATAACATAAAAGTCGGGAAATATTGGCAGAAAATCGTACGCTGCAAACTGAGTCCGAATGGCTGAGCTTAATCGGTTAGATGTAAAAACTGAAGAGCGGTCGCCAGTCAGTAACTGAATTTGTTATTTCAATAAACCAGCTCCGCAAGCTCTAAAATTACTACTTTTCGTAAGGTAACCATTTGTGTCCCTGTGAAACTAAAAAAAAATGTATTTAAGCATCTGAATTTGAAACGGTAAGAATCTGAATGGGAAAAAAATTGCAAACCGATGAATTCCATTTCAAATCATGTTATTCACTTTTTCAATGCAATGATTCCAATTAAACGGTACCGTGAATACCGTACCTCGGAGTGTCTTTCAGTTTCAGCCCCCAAAAAGACATCTCTTCTTCAAAGTTGATTGGGCAGAGACTGTCCATCACCCACAATACATTGCTGCAATAATAGTGGAAGATGTAGTGAAAAAACATGGGGTCCCTGTCAAAAAAAAATTCGTTGTTCAAAACGTTGTAATCGTCGCAGAGAGTCAGACGCTTGGCTGGATTTTCACACAGGGCCAGGATTCCAATCCTGGTTTTGGGGTGCCGGAGCACCAGATGTTTGGGGATGTGAAACACCTTCCCGCCCACGTTGAGGTTGACGATGTTTGGTTTCCTCACTTTTGATGTCTTTTGGATGGGGGATTTCTTCTCATCTGGAGTGTCCAGGTTGTCCATGGACGTCCATAATTTGACGGAACTGTCCTGAGAAAAAGGGAATTCGCTTTCTTGCTCCTCGATGCTCTGCGTGAAGCTCTTGTCGCGATTTATCGTGGCGAAAAGACTCGAGCGTCGCTTTTTCAGCACTTTCAACTTGGGTTTTATATTCTCCATCGTGGTGGCGCCACCAATTAGAAACAGATAAATAAGAAAAACTCTATAGATGAATGACAGCGATATTCCACGGAATTCCCATTTAGAATGGACGTCGTCCTTCGGGCAAGAGTTGAAAAAGCTGTAGTGCTCTCCTCTCAGTATGCGAGAAGATCACCTGCATGAGTTCGGGATTCGGCCGCTTCACTGATTCTCTAATCCTATTGCTGCTCTTTCTGTCCTAGCGCAAGTTAAAAATACTGTTCACAGGGATTAGTCTTGTGATTTAAGGCTTGCATCTCTGACGGCAACGAGAGTGTGGGCATAATGGGGTTGCATTTTGCACCTTTTTTTTTAAATAGCTAATTTCTCTGTTAAAGAAATAAATTATGCAAAGATACCTGTGTAAAAACACATTTTAAACAAATTTAACTTTTTCTAATCGCGTTTTGGGGGAAATTGATTTCAATTTTAATTGAGCTTAAATAAAATAGTCAGCCAAAAGATGTTAAAGTCAAAGTTATTGACAACTATTAATGCAGTAAGCATTACAGAGCCATTATACAAATTATATATATATATATATATATATATATATATATATATATATATATATATATATATATATAGTTTTTTGTAGCCATCTTCATTTTCAATAACAATTGTCAAACATATTACATTTGGATAACACTGATTTTCACCTTGCAACCACTTCAGGGTCTCCCCTGCCTGCTGCACATAGTTTGCTCCAGCACCCCCGTCGCTTCCCTCGTGCGAAAAATGAATGAATGGTTAATGTGGGAAATAATTGTCATACATAATTAACAAATTTAGTTGAATATTATTTTTATATTTTTTTATTCTACACAATCTCTAACAAATGTATACAATTTTAAGCCACAGGCATAGCAATTTTATAATAATTGGAAAAAAAAATAATACCAAAAAAAAGTCGACGCGTCATGATTGTACTTCCGCTTTTTCTCAACTTTCTTTCCGGTCGAACCTCCAACATGGACGCCAGCCGCGTGCAGCCGATCAAGCTCGCAAGAGTAAGAAAAACCTCTAACTATTCGTAAATCGTCATTTTCGTGCCAGTATATATTTAAAATAGAATATTATGTTTAATGAAAAATCGAAATATGTGAGCTAAATGTCTCTTATAGGCCGTATTATTTTGCGGCACCGCTCGGCTCGCGTTTCCTTTCCATAGGGCCTTACGGTCCTAGCTAATTTAAGAAATTAAACTAAGCCAATGTTTTTTTACTTGATCTATTTTTTTAATGAGGATTGTTTTTATTTTCAGGTTACCAGGGTGCTTGGAAGAACTGGCTCCCAGGGACAATGTACACAGGTATGGACTATGCTTTGGCAACGCCACAGTATTATTAAGTCGGCTCTACAATTCTTTTAAAAATACCTGTAAAGAGTGGCTCATATGTATTCTTCACAGCGTTACCATTTATTAGACAAGAATTTTACTAACTTATTATTTCGAGTTGGATGATAAATCACTGAAAAGATAATTTACTACAGACTCCTCTGACCGCAATGACTTGTATTAAAACCCAATTTCTGGTACAATACTCTTTTTCAAAATCAACTCCCCACAGCATATCTAGTGATCATGGTTACGAAATCAATTTTAAAAACCCCTGTTCATTCATCAAGTGTTTCAAAAACATCGGACGGGAAACAGCTCTACAATAACAAAAGCAAGAGATCTAAAAAAAAAAAAATAACACGGAGACAAAACGGTAACCAGGATGAAAACAAATGGTTAAAAAGCACCAAAACGTGCTGGGGTTAAAGACACAGAAGGGCCATCCATGTCTGTTGGACAACAGCAAATCATCCCACAAAGAACAGAACAAAATGTGCCGTCTTCCTCGTAGGTCCGTGTTGAATTCATGGACGACAGCAACCGTTCAATCATCAGGAACGTGAAGGGCCCAGTCAGGGAAGGAGATGTATTGACGCTTCTCGAGTCTGAAAGAGAAGCCAGGAGGCTGCGATAGGTGAGCTCGCTTAAATATATGCAGCATGTGTATCTACTGCAGTAACACAACCTTGCAAATACATGTAAAATGTCAGATCACGTCTTAACGGCTTTTTCCCCCCTCCCGCAGAGCCCACTCAAGTTGCGATGCTGACCAGATGCTGTTGAAGCTGATTTTTGTTTCACATGGCAGGGCTCACATCTCACTTGTTAAAATGTTTTTCAAATAAATGTGATCCATAAGAGTAACATTTGCAAACTTCTCATTTTTCCCCCCTCCACTTTTTGATTTCTCCTGGTTATGGTTACTGTAGACTTTTCGTGTTAAAATGACCAGCAGAATTTATTGGACTTCGTTCTAAACGTTCAAATGTCTAAATGTTCACCCTATAAAGAACAATTGAAACTGTGTTGTCGGAGAAAATTTTGAAATGCACAAAATCAAGAAAAATCTATTAGGAAAAAATAAATACATGGTCAGCATAACAATGCTAGTGGAGAGCAAGGTGCTAAAGTCTCGAGTTTATTTACAATAGCCATTTTTAGAAGTGCTTAATGTTGGGTGTCTATTTGTTTCATCCACCAACTTTTAATAAAATGCAGGTATATATTTTGGAAATATTGATGACGTAACCAGGTAAGAATCATTTAATGCAGGATTAATATCAACTGTCAAATTCTGAAATACCCCAATTATGAAGGATCCCCATAATTTGTGTAGTACATGCATATTACAGTTCTGCTCCTTACCAGCAGAGGTCAATACTACTCTTATCAAGAAATCCATCAGTTCTAACATTTAAACAAGGTACAGTATATAAGTTGTATTCAACCTCTTATTTTAAGCATACGTCCAGGGCTAAATAAGGTCAGGTAAAAAGGTTTTTTTCCCACACCAACATTGCAAAGCACATAATCAACTGTTCCTTATTTACTCCTTTACAAGCCTTGAATGAATTAAACCGAAAATAACCATTGACGGTGGATTCACAGGTCGTTGAACCGGTCCTGTAAGTGAGTTAATGTAATAACTCAAATCAATTCTCTATAATGATAACAGAAACTGTAGTGTTTATTTCTTGTAACGACCAGTCTCTGCCTTTTTGCCTGTTCTTGCTCGTTCACCAAGGTATCAACGTCAAAGCTTGTCTGGCTGTGATTATGCTCAAACATGCTATCTAAAATTTGTTTTTATTTTCTATGCCAGCACTTTAGTTCAAGTTTGAGTAACATTGTTGCATTAGTAACTGTATTTTGCGGACAAGATAAACAATGGTGGGAAACCCTTAGAGCATTTCTTAATTATAGCTTACATTTTCTAACCTTTGGAAGACTTGTCTGGAGTTGTATTTCTTCACTGTGTTTGTTATTAATGTAAAGCAGAAATTTTGTTCGAGTATATGAACTTTTGACATTTCAAATGTACTGCCCATTTTTTTTCAACCATTTTTAGACAAGATAAGTGTTAGACGTTAAGTTTTAGCACCATGAAAGAATATATTTGAATTCCATCTTGAAGTTCTTGAAAGGTTCCAGTGGCTGTTTGAACAGGAAAGCAGGTCAATTTCACTTGTGTCGTTGACCTCAACTCCTGTTTGTACAACTTATTTTTTTTTCTCTCACATTGACCTTGTTAGTACCAAACCTGATGTTGAAGCTGTGAAATTAATAACGTGCAAAATGGGCCACTCCTTAAAAAACGGCTAATTGCAAGTCTTTCATTTTTTGGGGGATGTTTTTTAATTTAACGTGATACCTTTGCTTGTATTTGCAGACAGTCGGTAAACATGAGCCATCCCTATACCCACTCAACGCCAGATGACAACCCATAAGTGAGACCAGATAGTCTCACGAAAACTCTTGGCACAAAGGTATAACGGCACACACGCAGACATGTGACAGTCCAGAATAGATCCCAAAAAGTACTCTGTTTGGTGGAGATCAGGACTTTGTGCAAACCAAACTCTCCCATTCTAGCTTTTGCGCACTGGTCCATAATCATCTTGGAACAAGAAAAGGACATTCCCAAACTGTTTTTACTGTCCAAAATCTCATTGTAAACTGAAGGATTCAGAGGTCGTTGAACTGGAACTAAATTTTGGGGAATAGCATGCTCCCAAGTTTGTGGGAACGGTACAAGGATGGCCACATCCTGTCCCAACGATTATGCAACAGTGCACGAAGCGTAGCCTATAACGACACAGATGGGATAGTCTTGTATGTATGTACTTGATTGGACTCCAGAGTGCTGAACAATAAAAAAAGCCATTGTGTGACCTCACATTTTTGGAAGAATTGAAGGAAGGATGATCATGAGAAAGTTAACAGGAACAAGGATTCCAATCAATTCTTCCAAACTCGCGGTCTAATAATGGGACGCATGAACCGGGAGTTGGAAAAAAGGGGTCTCACCGCCCCGCTACGAGTCCACTGCCAAATTCACCAGCAAGCACTGTGCTGCAAAATGTTGACGTGGGATTCTGTAATGACGGTTGTGGTGTCGTGCATAAACTTCAGAGCAAAGGGAGAAGATTGTGCATGGCACAACAGAAAGTTAATGTTCCATGGCTTTTTTTTCTATGAAGAACCCAGAGAGAGTTATTTAGTTATTATTTATTTCATAAATAGTGTTATTTATTTCCTGTTTTTTCTGTGAAGAACTCAGAGAGGGTTATTTAGTTATTATTTATTTCACTAATAGTGTTATTATATGTTTCCTGACTTTTTTTCTGTAAAGAACCTGGAAAGGGTTATTTGGTTATGTGTGGCTTTCTGGAAAACAATAAAAAAAAATTAAGCTCTCCTACGATCGTCACACTTTTTCTGTTACAAACTGACACCGGCCCCCCATCAGAGAAGGGAAAAGTTATGTGGCCCTCACAGGAAAAAGTTTGGGGACCCCTGCTATAAATGGTCGTTTTTGTCTGTAAAAAATTCCCTGACTGTACATGGTATTTTTTCATGTAAAAATGCCTTACTAAACATGGTCATTTTTTTAAATAAAAAAGCCTTACTATATATACACGTTCGGTTTTTTGTTGTTGTTTAAAAAAAGCCTTACTATACTATGTTGTTGTTTTTTTAAGGAAAAAAGCCTTACTATACATGGTCGTTTTTTAGGAGAAAAAGCCTTACTATACATGGTCGTATTTTTAGAAAAAAAGCCTGACTATACTATGTCGTTTTTTAATTTTAAAAAAGCCTTACTATACTGTCGTTTTTTTAAGAAAAAAGCCTTACTATAATTTGTTGTTGTTTTTTTAAAGAAAAAAGCCTTACTTGGTCGTATTTTTGATACATACGTACATTTGATTTGATTTGATATAAAGGCGTAGCATCCCATAAGACTAGGCTTTCATTTCAAACTATTCCAGAAAATGTAGGTTTTCCTAAAGAGCAAGCTTTCCACAATACTAGTGTCCTACAAGTGCAATCAGTGGATTGCCGTCAGGTGCTTCTTGCAGCCCAACCCCCGTTGCTTCAACTGAGTCCGACCGAGTCTGTGCTGGATGTTTCGAAAAAAAAATGCTGGCCCAACCCACAGCTGCCCTCGAGGACCCCTGTTGCAGACTCTCCAAGCCAGTCCAAGTCTTTTTCTGGACCAATTGTAAACGTTGGCCATCAAAATGCAGACTTTAGACCATTTTGACTCATTTAAGAGCACCTTTGTTGAATATTTCACCCATTTCATTATATGCAGCGGTGTATGATGACACTAAAGGCTTTTCATTTGATGTAAAGGCATAGCATCCCATAAAACTAAGCTTTCATTTCAAACTATTCCAGAAAATGTAGGTTTTCCTAAAGAGCAAGCTTTCCACAATACTAGTGTCCTACAAGTGCAATCAGTGGATTGCCGTCAGGTGCTTCTTGCAGCCCAACCCCCGTTGCTTCAACTGAGTCCGACCGAGTCTGTGCTGGATGTTTCGAAAAAAAAATGCTGGCCCAACCCACAGCTGCCCTCGAGGACCCCTGTTGCAGACTCTCCAAGCCAGTCCAAGTCTTTTTCTGGACCTATTGTAAACGTTGGCCATCAAAATGCAGACTTTAGACCATTTTGACTCATTTAAGAGCACCTTTGTTGAATATTTCACCCATTTCATTATATGCAGCGGTGTATGATGACACTAAAGGCTTTTCATTTGATGTAAAGGCATAGCATCCCATAAAACTAAGCTTTCATTTCAAACTACTCCACAAAATCTAGGTTTTCATAAAGAGCAAAGCTTTCCACAATACTAGTGTCCTACAAGTGCAATCAGTGGATCGGCGTCAGGTGCTTCTTGCAGCCCAACCCCCGTTGCTTTCAACTGAGTCCGACCGAGTCTGTGCTGGATGTTTCGGAAAAAAATGCTGGCCCAACCCACAGCGGCCCTCGAGGACCCCTGTTGCAGACTCTCCAAGCCAGTCCAAGTCTTTTTCTGGACCTATTGTAAACGTTGGCCATCAAAATGCAGACTTTTGACCATTTTGACTCATTTAAGAGCACCTTTGTTGAATGATATTTTACCCATTTCATTATATGCAGCGGTGTATGATGACACTAAAGGCTTTTCATTTGATGTAAAGGCATAGCATCCCATAAAACTAAGCTTTCATTTCAAACTATTCCACAAAATGTAGGTTTTCATAAAGAGCAAAGCTTTCCACAATACTAGTGTCCTACAAGTGCAATCAGTGGATTGCCGTCAGGTGCTTCTCTTGCAGTCCAACCCCCGTTGCTTCTACAAACCCTTTGCCCACCCCCCAGCTAATTGGTGACGGCGAGGAGGTGATCGTTACGATCCGTCCCAAAAAATGGCAAATGAAAAAGCACTATGTAAACGCTAAACGATTATCCCCCGACTTAAACCCAGCCGGGAAGAAAAATATCATGGAACATTTCAGGATGAATACTTTTAGAGTGACCTCTTCCAAAAAAAAAAAAAACAATCGCCTCCGCCAAGGACCTTTTTCAATTTAACTTTACGTGACAGATCTCCAATCCATACATATTGCGGACATACGGTTAAATAAATGGTCAGGGAAAAATGTATGATGACGCAGAAATTATTTTTTTTGCCTTGACGGAGACACTGGCGGCGATTGTTAAACAACTTTAAAAATGTTTCAAGGGAAAAAAAGCCTTACTATACAGTGTGCTTGTTTTCTGGGAGTTTCCACTGTTTGTAAATCCATCTGGCAGTTTTAGCCAGCGGCGATGACAGATTTTAGCTCCTGGATGCCACAAATTAGTCATAATGGTTGGACTCTAGTCATTTTCTCTTCCTAAAAATCCAAAAGTTAATATGTATTTGACTATTTGACTGCGGTTTCAAAGTAAACCATCACACACACACACACATACACACACACGCGCGCGCACAGACGCGCGCACAGACCCGCGCACACAGACGCGCGTGCGCACAGACACACGCGCGCACAGACACAGACACGCGCACAGACACAGATACGCGTGTAATGGTTTACTTTGAAACCACAGTCAAATAGTCAAGTACATATTGACTTTTGGCTTTTAAGGACGAGAATATATATATATATATATATATATATATATATATATATATATATATATATATATATGTATATGTATGTATATATATATGTATATGTATATGTATATGTATATATATATATATATATATATATATATATATATATATATATATGTATATATATATATATATATATATATATAAATGGGTTCAATAAAACTGAATACAGCAGTTTCAAAATAAACCATTACACACACACACATATATATATATATATATATATATATATATATATATATATATATATATATATATATATATATATATAGGGGTTCAATAAAACTGAATACAGCAGTTTCAAATTAAACCATTACACACACACATATATATATATATATATAATTGTTTATACTGTATTCAGTTTTATTGATTTGAGAATACACATCTCTTTGGTAGCTATACAAAATAGCTCTGGTCCATCTTATGGTGCCGATATAATTCCGTTTTTCAAAATAAATCATTCATTGATCCAATAGTTTTCCGCACCGCTTTACTTCGCAGGGGTTGCAGGGATGCTGGAGCCTATCACGGCCAACTATGGCTTGCCAGCCAATCACAGGGCACTGAGACGAAAACACGCTGATTAACTTCAAATGACTTCAGGTGGTGGGGCTAGGCACACTGTATCTCAGACCTATTGCACGCCAGTCAGGTATAACAATAATTATAACATTTATTTTAATGTCTTACGAGTTAGTTGCTTGTTATAATGAACAAGTGTGCGTTTATTTTGATGTCTTACGAGTTACTTACTTGTTATAGTGAACAAGTGTGCCTTTAGTTTGAGCTGAAGATCGCCATGTTGAGCTCCGCTAAGCAAGCATGGGTTAAGGTTAAACCTCAAGCTTAAATTTTAATGTTATTTTGCTAAATTATGTATTGGGCAAGTATTCATAAGAACCGAGCGGTGTTCTTAACGCGGTGGTTATTGTTACGGGATTCCAACTGTCTTTTTTTGTGTGGAAATATCATGCTAATGAGCGATTAGCACGAGGCTAGCGCTAGCCGCGAATGGCTAATCGCTACGCTAGCAGGGAGTCCACGTAGTGCTTCTAACTGTACTTTATTGTGGATGCTAAATGAGCGTTAGTTAAGCTAATGTTCATACTCCTATGATTTTGTTTGTAAAAATACACTTATTTGTCGGTGCGAATGGGCTCAAAGTTTTGGTTAATTATGTTAAATGCAAATGTGATTGATTGACACACATTGTATGGCATGCACTTGTTGTAGTGTATGTACACGATGGAATTAAGGCTATAAATGTTTGTTTAGAAAGCAGACTAAACTCTGTCCCTGTGTGGCTTTTTTAAGTTGACGGACATCTTCCTGGACAGCGGCTTGAGTTCTAAAAGGCCTGGGGCCACCTGGTCTGACTGCACCACGCCGGCCTGGCTCAGTACCTCCGGGACACTAAAGTGAAGTTCAACCTGGACGGCATGGATGGACGGACGGCATGGACGGACGGACGGCATGGACGGACGGACGGACGGCATGGACGGACGGACGGCATGGACGGACGGACGGCATGGACGGACGGACGGCATGGACGGACGGACGGCATGGACGGACGGCATGGACGGACGGACGGCATGGACGGACGGACGGCATGGACGGACGGACGGCATGGACGGACGGACGGCATGGACGGACGGACGGCAGGGACGGACGGAATGGATGGACGGCACAGACGGACGGACGGCGGATTTATGGATACTTCTTCACAGTGGAGTTTTGGACACTTTTTTTACCCATGGATTTATGGACACTTCTCCCCAGCGGAGTTTTGGACACTTTTCTCCCCAGTGGAGTTTTGGACACTTTTTGGACACTTTTCTCCCCAGTGGAGTTTTGGACACTTTTCTCCCCAGTGGAGTTTTGGACACTTTTTTACCCGTGGACGTTTGGACACTTTTTTACCCGTGGACTTTTGGACACTTTTTTACCCATGGACTTTTGGACACTTTTTTACCCGTGGACTTTTGGACACTTTTTTTACCGGTGGACTTTTGGACACTTTTTTTTTACCGGTGCAGGTAAGTATTTTGGTCTTTTGAGTTTTGATTTGTGGACACTTTTCTCCCTAGTGGAGTTTTGGACACTTTTTGGACACTTTTCTCCCCAGTGGAGTTTTGGACACTTTTTGGACACTTTTTCTCCCCAGTGGAGTTTTGGACACTTTTTCTCCCCAGTGGAGTTTTGGACACTTTTTCTCCCCAGTGGAGTTTTGGACACTTTTTCTCCCCAGTGGAGTTTTGGACACTTTTTCTCCCCAGTGGAGTTTTGGACACTTTTTCTCCCCAGTGGAGTTTTGGACACTTTTTCTCCCCAGTGGAGTTTTGGACACTTTTTCTCCCCAGTGGAGTTTTGGACACTTTTTCTCCCCAGTGGAGTTTTGGACACTTTTTGGACACTTTTTCTCCCCAGTGGAGTTTTGGACACTTTTTGGACACTTTTTCTCCCCAGTGGAGTTTTGGACACTTTTTGGACACTTTTTCTCCCCAGTGGAGTTTTGGACACTTTTTGGACACTTTTTCTCCCCAGTGGAGTTTTGGACACTTTTTGGACACTTTTTCTCCCCAGTGGAGTTTTGGACACTTTTTGGACACTTTTTCTCCCCAGTGGAGTTTTGGACACTTTTTGGACACTTTTTCTCCCCAGTGGAGTTTTGGACACTTTTTGGACACTTTTTCTCCCCAGTGGAGTTTTGGACACTTTTTGGACACTTTTTCTCCCCAGTGGAGTTTTGGACACTTTTTCTCCCCAGTGGAGTTTTGGACACTTTTTCTCCCCAGTGGAGTTTTGGACACTTTTTCTCCCCAGTGGAGTTTTGGACACTTTTCTCCCCAGTGGAGTTTTGGACACTTTTCTCCCCAGTGGAGTTTTGGACACTTTTTGGACACTTTTCTCCCCAGTGGAGTTTTGGACACTTTTCTCCCCAGTGGAGTTTTGGACACTTTTTTACCCGTGGACGTTTGGACACTTTTTTACCCGTGGACTTTTGGACACTTTTTTACCCGTGGATTTATGGACACTTTTTTACCCGTGGATTTATGGACACTTTTTTACCCGTGGATTTATGGACACTTTTTTACCGGTGGACTTTTGGACACTTTTTTACCGGTGCAGGTAAGTATTTTGGTCTTTTGAGTTTTGATTTGTGGACACTTTTTGGACACTTTTCTCCCCAGTGGAGTTTTGGACACTTTTTGGACACTTTTCTCCCCAGTGGAGTTTTGGACACTTTTTGGACACTTTTCTCCCCAGTGGAGTTTTGGACACTTTTTGGACACTTTTCTCCCCAGTGGAGTTTTGGACACTTTTTGGACACTTTTCTCCCCAGTGGAGTTTTGGACACTTTTTGGACACTTTTCTCCCCAGTGGAGTTTTGGACACTTTTTGGACACTTTTCTCCCCAGTGGAGTTTTGGACACTTTTTGGACACTTTTCTCCCCAGTGGAGTTTTGGACACTTTTTGGACACTTTTCTCCCCAGTGGAGTTTTGGACACTTTTCTCCCCAGTGGAGTTTTTGGACACTTTTTGGACACTTTTCTCCCCAGTGGAGTTTTGGACACTTTTTTACCCGTGGACGTTTGGACACTTTTTTACCCGTGGACTTTTGGACACTTTTTTACCCGTGGATTTATGGACACTTTTTTACCCGTGGATTTATGGACACTTTTTTACCCGTGGATTTATGGACACTTTTTTACCCGTGGATTTATGGACACTTTTTTACCCGTGGATTTATGTACACTTTTTTACCGGTGGACTTTTGGACACTTTTTTACCGGTGCAGGTAAGTATTTTGGTCTTTTGAGTTTTGATTTGTGGACACTTTTTGGACACTTCTCCCCAGTGGAGTTTTGGACACTTTTTGGACACTTTTCTCCCCAGTGGAGTTTTGGACACTTTTCTCCCCAGTGGAGTTTTGGACACTTTTTGGACACTTTTCTCCCCAGTGGAGTTTTGGACACTTTTCTCCCCAGTGGAGTTTTGGACACTTTTTGGACACTTTTCTCCCCAGTGGAGTTTTGGACACTTTTTTACCCGTGGACGTTTGGACACTTTTTTACCCGTGGACTTTTGGACACTTTTTTTACCCGTGGACTTTTGGACACTTTTTTTACCCGTGGACTTTTGGACACTTTTTTACCCGTGGATTTATGGACACTTTTTTACCGGTGCAGGTAAGTATTTTGGTCTTTTGAGTTTTGATTTGTGGATACTTTTCTCCCTAGTGGAGTTTTGGACACTTTTTGGACACTTTTTCTCCCCAGTGGAGTTTTGGACACTTTTTCTCCCCAGTGGAGTTTTGGACACTTTTTCTCCCCAGTGGAGTTTTGGACACTTTTTCTCCCCAGTGGAGTTTTGGACACTTTTTCTCCCCAGTGGAGTTTTGGACACTTTTTTACCCGTGGATTTATGGACACTTTTTTACCGGTGCAGGTAAGTATTTTGGTCTTTGAGTTTTGATTTGTGGACACTTTTCTCCCTAGTGGAGTTTTGGACACTTTTCTCCCCAGTGGAGTTTTGGACACTTTTTGGACACTTTTCTCCCCAGTGGAGTTTTGGACACTTTTTGGACACTTTTCTCCCCAGTGGAGTTTTGGACACTTTTTCTCCCCAGTGGAGTTTTGGACACTTTTTGGACACTTTTCTCCCCAGTGGAGTTTTGGACACTTTTTGGACACTTTTCTCCCCAGTGGAGTTTTGGACACTTTTCTCCCCGCAGGTTTTTGGACACTTTTCTCCCTAGTGGAGTTTTGGACACTTTTTTTTACCCGTGGATCTATGGACACTTTTCTCCCCAGTGGAGGTTTGGACGCTTTTCTCCCTAGTGGAGTTTTGGACACTTTTCTCCCCTGCTGAGTTTTGGGGACGGACGGCACGGACGGACGGACGGCACGGACGGACGGACGGCACGGACGGACGGACGGACGGACGGCACGGACGGACGGACGGCACGGACGGACGGACGGACGGCACGGACGGACGGACGGACGGCACGGACGGACAGCGGGATCAAGGTGAGTGCAAAATTCAGCACACCTTGCTAAAAAAATGTAATTAATTTATTGGAAAAATTTCAAAGACTTGAACCTTTTTTTCCCCCGTGGACTTTTGGGCATGAACGGACGGCAAAGATGGACGGCAAGGACGGACGGCAGGGACGGACGGCAGGGACAGACGGAGGGATCAAGGTGAGTGCAAAATTCAGCACACCTTGCTAAAAAAAATGTAATTAATTTATTGGAAAAATTTCAAA
Organism: Stigmatopora argus; assembly: GCF_051989625.1. Lineage (NCBI taxonomy): Eukaryota > Metazoa > Chordata > Actinopteri > Syngnathiformes > Syngnathidae > Stigmatopora > Stigmatopora argus. Next base: position 7,732,910 of record NC_135398.1, read on the forward strand.
GACTTGAACCTTTTTTTCCCCCGTGGACTTTTGGGCATGAACGGACGGCAAAGATGGACGGCAAGGACGGACGGCAGGGACGGACGGCAGGGACGGACGGCAGGGACGGACGGCATTGACGGACGGCAGGGACGGACGGCAGGGACGGACGGCAGGGACGGACGGCAGGGACGGACGGCAGGGACGGACGGCAGGGACGGACGGCAGGGACGGACGGCAGGGACGGACGGCAGGGACGGACGGCAGGGACAGACGGAGGGATCAAGGTGAGTGCAAAATTCAACACACTTTGCCAAAAAAAAAATATTGGAAAATGTTCAAAGACTTGAACTTTTTTTCTCCTCTGCGGACTTTTGGGTATGGACAGACGGCAGGGACGGACGGCAGGGACAGACAGAGGGATCAAGGTGAGTGCAAAATTCAGCACACTTTGCAAAAAAAATTCCTTAAATTATTGGAAATTTCCAAAAGCTATAACTTTCCCCCCCCCTGCGGACTTTTGGGCGTGGACGGACGGCACGGACTGATGGACGACAGGGACAGAGACAACTGCGGTGAGTCGGCCACGCCCGCCGGCCCGTGCCGTCGTCCAATCGCAAGCCGAGCCCATTCCACCCGTGTTTGCTCTCTTTCAGCGTGCTTCACGGGTACGTGTAAACTAGGAGTCTTGAGGCCCTGTCGTTGGTGTTAGTGACTGGCGGCCATCTTACGACAGACACTCTGAATTGGCTCAATTCTTCAAACGTTTTGGTTGGAAGGAGGTAAGTGATCCAAGATGGCGGCGCGGGTGGATGCAGCTGGCTCTTGCTCTCCAGTTTGGTGTTTTGTTTCCTCAGTCTTGTCGTTGTTTGCTAACATCTGCCAGGCAAACCTTTTCTACAGTCGCCAGGATTTGGTTGCTCTCGGGAGGAGATGCCATAAATCCATCAGAGCAGATTGCCAACGAACCTGCCGCATGTCCCCGAGGACATCTCGAGACGACCAATTTCGTCATACGCTGCTGTGTATGATGACAATTAGGCTTTTGATGATTCGATGATGATGATCAAGCCCATGTCTGAACAGTTAGCAATCCCTCATTTTCTGTTGCTTTGGGGATATTTTTGCGCCACTTCCTCTTGATTTTGAAGGAATTGATCGCATCACTCACATTAAAAAAAAGATAGGGTTGTTGGAAAAAATATTATAGAAAATAACTCAAATTCACAAGACGGGGAAGACGTGCTGGCGGCTGTCATGGAGTTCCGTGCGCATCGGTCGCGCCATGCAGGCAAGCCCCGCCCCCCCAGGGATGGAATTTGGCCGTCCGTCCGCTTAATCGGGTCTTTGCTTTCAGCTGGACGAGAGCGGGAAGTCGGTCTTCACCGTTCTGTGGGGGGACGTGGCCGCTGAATTGAGGAAGGTGAAGAACCGCGTCATCTGTTACGGTGGGTAGCCACAAGAGATTTGGCCGGCTTTTGGTCGGGGGAAAAAAGGCTTTTCTCTGTCCATGAATCGTTAGGCTTTTTTTTTCTAAAAAATGACAATGTATACATAGTCATTTTTCTGGAAAGAAGGCTTACAATAGATGGTCGTTTTTTTTTTTTTTTTTAAAGCCTTAACATTGTTTTTGTTTTAAAGCCTTACAAAAAAAAGCCTTAAAAATGACCATGTATAGTAAAGCTTTATTCTTAAAAAAAAATATAGTATATATAGTAAGGCTTTTTTTCCTAAAAAATAACATAATATAGTAAGGCTTTAAAAAAAAAACGACATAGTATAGTAAGGCTTTTTTTCTTAAAAAAACGACATAGCATAGTAAGGCGTTTTTCCCCTAAAAACGACATAGTATAGTAAGGCTTTTTTCTTTAAAAAAATGACATAGTATATAGTAAGGCTTTTTTTCTTAAGAAAAAAACGACAGTATAGTAAGGCTTTTTTTTTAAATTAAAAAACGACATATTTTAGTAAGGCTTTAAAAAAAGACAGATAGTAAGGCTTTTTTTTTTAATTAAAAAACGACAGATAGTAAGGCTTTTTTAAATTAAAAAACGACACAGTATAGTAAGGTTTTCCTAAAAAACGACATAGTATAGTAAGGCTTTTTTCTTAAAAAAACAACATAGTATAGTAAGGCTTTTTTTCTTAAAAAAACGACATAGTATAGTAAGCCTTTTTTTCTTAAAAAAACGACATAGTATAGTAAGGCTATTTTTCCCTAAAAAACGACATAGTATAGTAAGGCTTTTTTCTTAAAAAAAAAAACGACATAGTATAGTAAGGCTATTTTTCCCTAAAAAACGACATAGTATAGTAAGGCTTTTTTCTTAAAAAAACGATATAGTACAGTAAGGCTATTTTTCCCTAAAAAACGACATAGTATAGTAAGGCTTTTTTCCCTAAAAAACGACATAGTATAGTAAGGCTTTTTTTCTTAAAAAACGACATTTGTATAGTAAGGCTATTTTCGCCTAAAAAACGACATAGTATAGTAAGGCTTTTTTTTTTCTTAAAAAACGACATAGTATAGTAAGGCTATTTTTCCCTAAAAAAACAACATAGTATAGTAAGGCTATTTTTCCCTAAAAAACGACATAGTATAGTAAGGCTTTTTTCTTAAAAAAACGACATAGTATAGTAAGGCTTTTTTTCTTAAAAAAACGACATAGTATAGTAAGGCTTTTTTTCTTAAAAAAACGACATAGTATAGTAAGGCTTTTTTCCCTAAAAAAAAACGACATAGTATAGTAAGGCTTTTAAAAAAAAGACCATGTATAGTAAGCCTCATCTCATTTTCTGAACTGCTTTATCCTCATTAGGGTAGCGGGGGATGCTGGAGCCAATCCCATTTGTCTCCAGGCCAGAGGCGGGGGACATCCTGAATCGGTGGCCAGACGATCTTAGGGTACAAGGAGACGGACAACCACGCACTGTATAGTAAGTCTTTTTTCCTTAAAAACGACATGGTATAGTAAGGCTTTTTTCCCCTAAAAAACGACATAGTATAGTAAGGCTTTTTTTCCTAAAAAACGACATAGAATAGTAAGGTTTTTTTTCTCAAAAAACGACATAGTATAGTAAGGCTTTTTTTTCTTAAAAAACGACATAGTATACAAAGGGTCTTTTCCCTAAAAAACGACATAGTATAGTAAGCCTTCCCCCCCCCCCCCCCCCCCAAAAAAAAACAGCATAGTATTGTAAGGTTTTTTCCCTAAAAAACGACATAGTATAGTAAGGATTTTTTTCTTAAAAAAACGACATAGTATAGTAAGGCTTTTTTCCCCCAAAAACGACATAGTATAGTAAGGCTTTTTTTCCTAAAAAACGACATAGTATAGTAAGGCTTTTTTTCCTAAAAAACGACATAGTATAGTAAGGCTTTTTTCTCCAAAAAATGACATAGTATAGTAAGGCTATTTTCCCCCAAAAAACGACATAGTATAGTAAGGCTTTTTTTTCTCTAAAAAAACGACATAGTATAGTAAGGGTTTTTTTCCCCCCAAAAAACAGCATAGTATAGTAAGGCTTTTTTCCCTAAAAAAACGACATAATATAGTAAGGCTTTTTTTCCTAAAAAAACGACATAGTATAGTAAGGTTTTTTCCCTAAAAATGACATAATATAGTAAGCTTTTTTTTCTTCTTAAAAAATGACATAGTATAGTAATGCTTTTTTTCCCTAAAAAACGACATAGTATAGTAAGGCTTTTTTCCCCCAAAAATGACATAGTATAGTAAGGCTATTTTCCCCAAAAAAACGACATAGTATAGTAAGGCTTTTTTTTCCTAAAAAAACGACATAGTATAGTAAGGCTTTTTTTCCCTAAAAACGACATAGTATAGTAAGGTTTTTTCCCTAAAAATGACATGGTATAGTAAGGCTTTTTTTCTTAAAAAAACGACATAGTATAGTAAGGCTTTTTTTCCTAAAAAACGACATAGTATAGTAAGGCTTTTTTTCTTAAAAAACGACATAGTATAGTAAGGCTTTTTTCCTAAAAAAACGACATAGTATAGTAAGGCTATTTTTCTTAAAAAACGACATAGTATAGTAAGGCTATTTTTCCCCAAAAAAACGACATAGGATAGTAAGGCTTTTTTTCCTAAAAAAAATGACATAGTATAGTAAGGCTTTTTCCCTAAAAAACGACATAATATAGTAAGGCTTTTTTCCTAAAAAAACGACATAGTATAGTAAGGCTTTTTTTCTTAAAAAACGACATAGTATAGTAAGGCTATTTTTCCCCAAAAAAACGACATAGGATAGTAAGGCTTTTTTTCTTAAAAAACGACATAGTATAGTAAGGCTTCTTTTCCTAAAAAACGACATAGTATAGTAAGGCTTTTTTCTTAAAAAACGACATAGTATAGTAAGGCTATTTTTCCTATAAAAAACAACAACAAAGTATAGTAAGGCTTTTTTTTCCTAAAAAAATGACATAGTATAGTAAGGCTTTTCTTAAAAAACGACATAGTTTAGTAAGGCTTTTTTTCCTAAAAAACAACATAGTATAGTAAGGCTTTTTTTAAAATTAAAAAACGACATAGTATAGTAAGGCTTTTTTTCCTAAAAAAACGACATAGTATAGTAAGGTTTTTTTTTCTTTAAAAACGACATAGTATAGTAAGGCTTTTTTTCCTAAAAAAGGACATAGCATAGTAAGGCGTTTTCCCCCTAAAAACGACATAGTATAGTAAGGCTTTTTTCTTTAAAAAAATGACATAGTATATAGTAACGCTTTTTTTCTTAAGAAAAAACGACAGTATAGTAAGGCTTTTTTTAAAATTAAAAAACGACATTTTAGTAAGGCTTTAAAAAAAGACAGATAGTAAGGCTTTTTTTTTTTAAATTAAAAAACGACAGATAGTAAGGCTTTTTTAAATTAAAAAACGACACAGTATAGTAAGGTTTTCCTAAAAAACGACATAGTATAGTAAGGCTTTTTTCTTAAAAAAACGACGTAGTATAGTAAGGCTTTTTTTCTTAAAAAAACGACATAGTATAGTAAGGCTTTTTTTCTTAAAAAAAATGACATAGTATAGTAAGGCTATTTTTCCCTAAAAAACGACATAGTATAATAAGGCTTTTTTCTTAAAAAAAAAACGACATAGTATAGTAAGGCTATTTTTCCCTAAAAAACGACATGGTATAGTAAGGCTTTTTTCTTAAAAAAACGACATAGTACAGTAAGGCTATTTTTCCCTAAAAAACGACATAGTATAGTAAGGCTTTTTTCCCTAAAAAACGACATAGTATAGTAAGGCTTTTTTCTTAAAAAAACGACATAGTATGGTAAGGCTTTTTTTTTCTTAAAAAACGACATAGTATAGTAAGGCTATTTTTCCCTAAAAAAACGACATAGTATAGTAAGGCTATTTTTCCCTAAAAAACGACATAGTATAGTAAGGCTTTTTTCTTAAAAAAACGACATAGTATAGTAAGGCTTTTTTTCTTAAAAAAACGACATAGTATAGTAAGGCTTTTTTTCTTAAAAAAACGACATAGTATAGTAAGGCTTTTTTCCCTAAAAAAAAAACGACATAGTATAGTAAGGCTTTTAAAAAAAAGACCATGTATAGTAAGCCTCATCTCATTTTCTGAACTGCTTTATCCTCATTAGGGTAGCGGGGGATGCTGGAGCCAATCCCATTTGTCTCCAGGCCAGAGGCGGGGGACATCCTGAATCGGTGGCCAGACGATCTTAGGGTACAAGGAGACGGACAACCACGCACTGTATAGTAAGTCTTTTTTCCTTAAAAACGACATGGTATAGTAAGGCTTTTTTTCCCTAAAAAACGACCTAGTATAGTAAGGCTTTTTTTCCTAAAAAACGACATAGAATAGTACGTTTTTTTTTCTCAAAAAACGACATAGTATACAAAGGGTTTTTTCCCTAAAAAACGACATAGTATAGTAAGGCTTTTTTTTTCTTAAAAAACGACATAGTATACAAAGGGTCTTTTCCCTAAAAAACGACATAGTATAGTAAGCCTTCCCCCCCCCCCCACCCCCCCCCCAAAAAACAGCATAGTATTGTAAGGTTTTTTCCCTAAAAAACGACATAGTATAGTAAGGATTTTTTTCTTAAAAAAACGACATAGTATAGTAAGGCTTTTTTCCCCCAAAAACGACATAGTATAGTAAGGCTTTTTTTCCTAAAAAACGACATAGTATAGTAAGGCTTTTTTCCCCCAAAAACGACATAGTATAGTAAGGCTTTTTTTCCTAAAAAACGACATAGTATAGTAAGGCTTTTTTTCCTAAAAAACGACATAGTATAGTAAGGCTTTTTTCCCCAAAAAACGACATAGTATAGTAAGGCTTTTTTCCCCAAAAAACGACATAGTATAGTAAGGCTTTTTTTTTCTCTAAAAAAAACGACATAGTATAGTAAGGCTTTTTTTCCCCCAAAAAAACAGCATAGTATAGTAAGGCTTTTTTCCCTAAAAAAACGACATAATATAGTAAGGCTTTTTTTCCTAAAAAAACGACATAGTATAGTAAGGCTTTTTTTCCTAAAAAAACGACATAGTATAGTAAGGCTTTTTTTCCCTAAAAACGACATAGTATAGTAAGGTTTTTTCCCTAAAAATGACATAATATAGTAAGCTTTTTTTTTTCTTAAAAAATGACATAGTATAGTAATGCTTTTTTCCCTAAAAAACAACATAGTATAGTAAGGCTTTTTTTCCTAAAAAAAATGACATAGTATAGTAAGGCTTTTTTTCTTAAACGACATAGTATAGTAAGGCTTTTTTTCTTAAACGACATAGTATAGTACGGCTTTTTTTTCCTAAAAAACGACATAGTATAGTAAGGCTTTTTTCCCCAAAAAATGACATAGTATAGTAAGGCTATTTTCCCCCCAAAAACGACATAGTATAGTAAGGCTTTTTTTTCCTAAAAAAAACGACATAGTATAGTAAGGCTTTTTTTCCCTAAAAACGACATAGTATAGTAAGGTTTTTTCCCTAAAAATGACATGGTATAGTAAGGCTTTTTTTCTTAAAAAAACGACATAGTATAGTAAGGCTTTTTTTCCTAAAAAACGACATAGTATAGTAAGGCTTTTTTCCTAAAAAAACAACATAGTATAGTAAGGCTTTTTTTCCTAAAAAAAATGACATAGTATAGTAAGGCTTTTTTTCTTAAACGACATAGTATAGTAAGGCTTTTTTTCTTAAACGACATAGTATAGTACGGCTTTTTTTTCCTAAAAAACGACATAGTATAGTAAGGCTTTTTTCCCCAAAAAATGACATAGTATAGTAAGGCTATTTTCCCCCAAAAAACGACATAGTATAGTAAGGCTTTTTTTTCCTAAAAAAAACGACATAGTATAGTAAGGCTTTTTTTCCCTAAAAACGACATAGTATAGTAAGGTTTTTTCCCTAAAAATGACATGGTATAGTAAGGCTTTTTTTCTTAAAAAAACGACATAGTATAGTAAGGCTTTTTTTCCTAAAAAACGACATAGTATAGTAAGGCTTTTTTCCTAAAAAAACGACATAGTATAGTAAGGCTATTTTTCTTAAAAAATGACATAGTATAGTAAGGCTATTTTTCCCCAAAAAAACGACATAGGATAGTAAGGCTTTTTTTCCTAAAAAAATGACATAGTATAGTAAGGCTTTTTCCCTAAAAAACGACATAATATAGTAAGCCTTTTTTCCTAAAAAAACGACATAGTATAGTAAGGCTTTTTTTCTTAAAAAAACGACATAGTATAGTAAGGCTATTTTTCCCCAAAAAAACGACATAGGATAGTAAGGCTTTTTTTCTTAAAAAACGACATAGTATAGTAAGGCTTTTTTCCTAAAAAACGACATAGTATAGTAAGGCTTTTTTCTTAAAAAACGACATAGTATAGTAAGGCTATTTTTCCTATAAAAAACAACAACAAAGTATAGTAAGGCTTTTTTTTCCTAAAAAAATGACATAGTATAGTAAGGCTTTTCTTAAAAAACGACATAGTTTAGTAAGGCTTTTTTTCCTAAAAAACGACATAGTATAGTAAGGTTTTTTTTCCCTAAAAAACGACATAGTATGGTAAGGTTTTTTTTTCTTTAAAAACGACATAGTATAGTAAGGCTTTTTTCCTAAAAAACGACATAGTATAGTAAGGCTTTTTTCCTAAAAAAACGACATAGTATAGTAAGGCTTTTTTTCTTACAAAACGACATAGTATAGTAAGGCTATTTTTCCCCAAAAAAACAACATAGGATAGTAGGCTTTTTTTCTTAAAAAACGACACAGTATAGTAAGGCTATTTTTCCTAAAAAACGACATAGTACAGTAAGGCTTTTTCCCTAAAAAACAACATAATATAGTAAGGGTTTTTTTTCTTAAAAAACGACAGTATAGTAAGGCTTTTTCTTTAAAAAAATGATCTTTCTGACAGGATGGAGTAGTTTTGGGACCAGCTTGTGGATGAAGCGCCGCCCCGACCGGTCGCCTTTGTATTGACTCGGTATGTGATGTCTTGCCTTGTTGCAGCGATCCTAGTGCGTGTGCATAGCCACATCCCCTTACAAAATAGTTTTTCGAATGAAACATTTTTTTTTTATAAATCAAAGTCAAGGTCACATAATAGAACAAGAGATACTTTGCTGTCAACTTTTATTTTTATTTTTTCAGATGAATGACAATGGCAAAAATGGATGACTTGTGGGATGGACAGTCTTCCAACGAAAAGGTTTCCCAAAGGAAAGCGAGAGTGAGGACACCTGAAGACAAAAAAAGTAAGTTTAAAAGAGACATTCATGTTGCTGTGCAGAAAATATTTCTTTTCTTTTGTTTTTCTTAGACTCACTTGCGGATGTTGATTTCACCAAGGGGCTGACGCGGGAGGAATTCCAGCTTTCTTTTAAAATGCCAGAATTGTCAAGAGTGTAAGACCTTTTGGCCCACTAAACAAGAGTTGAGTACAGTCACACATTCTTAACCATTTTGTGACTTTTGTCTTGCAGGACTTAACTGGACCTTAAAGCTGCCCAAAAAAGACGCAGGATTTCTTCATTTTGACCCAAAAATGAGGTATAGTGCCTACTTGCATGGATTGAATCCCACATCCTCCAAGTTTTCACTCTTCAGCTCAACAGGATACTTGGCATCAATAGCAGAGCACTAACTTACCGTACAAAAGGTAATGGGTTGGATTCCCCGCCTCCTCCAACTTGTTACTGTTCCAGTCAAATAAAAACTGAGTGGGCACACAGGACTGTACCTATTAAGGAGATGGCTTATACACTTAGTTAAATGAGTCGAGCGCCCCCTCAGCGCAAAGACTTAGCCGGTCGAAGTTTAGTGGGACGGTGGGAGGGCCCAATAGCGCGCGGGGTAAGTATGTGCACAGTAGACTTTGTGCCTACCACCGAGTGGAAGCCGGTTCGCGTCCCGCAGACGTACTCTTGGTGCCTCTCCCCGCCTTCGGCGGGGAGAGACACCTGCGACATAAGACAAATTACCTTTTACTAAAATAAACTTTAAAAATTAAATTTTACATTTAAACATTACATCAAAATTAGTTAAAAGAATTGGCTTAAAAAAACAATAGACAAGAAAACTTTTATTGGACAGGACCATGCTGAGTACGGAGGCGGCTTACACACTTAGCCAAAATCACTCCAGCACCCTCTTACCGAAAAGACTTGGCCGGTCGAACTTTAGTGGGTGTGTGGGTGGGCCCCTTGGCGCACACAGTAGAGTATGCGCCTACCACCGAGTGGAAGCTGGTTCGCGTCCCGCAGACGTACTCTTGGTGCCTCTCCCGCCTTCGGCGGGAGAGACACCTGCGACATAAGATAAATTACCTTTTACTAAAAAACCTAAAAAATAATTTTTACATTTAATCATTACATCCAGATTTGTTAAAATACTTAGCCTAAAAAATCAAAACACTTAGCCAAATTACGACCATGCTGAGTGAGGGAGGTGGCTTGCACACTTAGTCAAATGAGTCGAGTTCCCTCTTACCGAAAATACTTGGCCGGTCGAAGTTTAGTGGGTGTGTGGGTGGGCCCCTTGGCGCACACAGTAGAGTATGCGCCTACCACCGAGTGGAAGCTGGTTCGCGTCCCGCAGACGTACTCTTGGTGCCTCTCCCGCCTTCGGCGGGAGAGACACCTGCGACATGAGATAAATTACCTTTTACTAAAAAACCTAAAAAATAAATTTTACATTTAATCATTACATCCAGATTTGTTAAAATACTTAGCCTAAAAAATCAAAACACTTAGCCAAATTACGACCATGCTGAGTGAGGGAGGTGGCTTGCACACTTAGTCAAATGAGTCGAGTTCCCTCTTACCGAAAATACTCAGCCGGTTGAAGTTTAGTGGGAAGGTGGGAGGGCCCTTTAGCACACACAGTAGAGCATATGCCTACCGTCGAATGGAAGCTGGTTCGCTCCCCACCTGCGACAAAAGACTCATTACCTTTTACTAAAAAAAACTTTCAAAATTAAATTTTACATTTAAACATTACATCAAAATTAGTTAAAAGAATTCACCTAAAAAAACAAAAGACACTGGCTATTAGCTAGGATTTCAAATAAGCCACCCAAACTTTTATTGGTTGCCATTCCCACCACAACCGCCGGCTGTCGAAGAACCGCATGGTGGCGTTGTTCTGCCAGTCGCCCTCGTCCACATCCACGTATGCCGAATGACGGGGACACACCTCAAACCCACGGCTGTCACGGGGTGAGGCAAGCAGGACTTGACCCATTCTTCTCCTCCCGCTCCTCTTCCACGTTGTCCAATGCATCTGTCATGACACAAAGACAATTATTTCTCAACAGGGAAAAAACCCTTTGTATACTATGTCGTTTTTTGAGAAAAAAAACCCTTACTATACTATGTCGTTTTATGGAAAAAAAGCCTTACTATACCATGTTGTTTTTAAGGAATAAAGACTTACTATACAGTGCGTGGTTGTCCGTCTCCTTGTACCCTAAGATCGTCTGGCCACCGATTCAGGATGTCCCCCGCCTCTGGCCTGGAGACAAATGGGATTGGCTCCAGCATCCCCCGCTACCCTAATGAGGATAAAGCAGTTCAGAAAATGAGATGAGGCTTACTATACATGGTCATTTTTTTTAAAAGCCTGACTATACTATGTCGTTTTTTAGGGAAAAAACCTTACTATACTATGCTGTTTTTTTGGGGGGAAAAAAAGGCTTACTATACCATGTCGTTTTTTTAGGAAAAAAAGCCTTACCATACTATGTCATTTTTTAGGGAAAAAGACTTACTATACAGTGTGTGTGGTTGTCCATCTCCTTGTAACCCAAGATCGGCTGGCCACCGATTCAGGATGTCCGCCGCCTCTGGCCTGGAGACAAATGGGATTGGCTCCAGTATCCCCCGCTACCCTAATGAGGATAAAGCAGTTCAGAAAATGAGATAAGGCTTACTATACATGGTCATTTTTTTTAAAGCCTTACTATACTATGTCGTTTTTTTAGGGAAAAAAGCCTTACTATACTATGTCGTTTTTTTAGGAAAAAAAGCCTTACTATACTATGTTGTTTTTTAGGGAAAAAAGCATTACTATACTATGTCATTTTTTAAGAAAAAAAAAACCCTTACTATATTATGTCATTTTTAGGGAAAAAACCTTACTATACTATGTCATTTTTTTAGGAAAAAAACCCTTACTATATTATGTCGTTTTTTTAGGGAAAAAAGCCTTACTATACTATGCTGTTTTTTTGGGGGGGGAAAAAGCCTTACTATACTATGTCGTTTTTTTTTTAGAAAAAAAAGCCTTACTATACTATGTCGTTTTTTTTAGGAAAAAAAGCCTTACTATACTATGTTGTTTTTTAGGGAAAAAAACATTACTATACTATGTCATTTTTTAAGAAAAAAAAAACCCTTACTATATTATGTCATTCTTAGGGAAAAAACCTTACTATACTATGTCGTTTTTTTAGGAAAAAAAGGCTTACTATACCATGTCGTTTTTTAGGAAAAAAAGCCTTACTATACTATGTCGTTTTTTAGGGAAAAAACCCTTTGTATACTATGTCGTTTTTTGAGAAAAAAAAAAGCCTTACTATACTATGTCGTTTTTTAGGGAAAAAACCCTTTGTATACTATGTCGTTTTTTGATTAAAAAAAACCCTTACTATACTATGTCGTTTTTTAGGAAAAAAAGCCTTACTATACCATGTCGTTTTTAAGGAAAAAGACTTACTATACAGTGCGTGGTTGTCCGTCTCCTTGTACCCTAAGATCGTCTGGCCACCGATTCAGGATGTCCCCTGCCTCTGGCCTGGAGACAAATGGGATTGGCTCCAGCGTCCCCCGCTACCCTAATGAGGATAAAGCAGTTCAGAAAATGAGATGAGGCTTACTATACATGGTCATTTTTTTTAAAAGCCTTACTATACTTTCGTTTTTTTTAAGGGAAAAAAGCCTTACTATACCATGTCGTTTTTTAAGAAAAAAAGCCTTACTATACTATGTCATTTTTTTAGGAAAAAAAGCCTTACTATACTATGTTGTTTTTTAGGGAAAAAAAGCATTACTATACTATGTCATTTTTTAAGAAAAAAAAAACCTTAATATATTATGTCATTTTTAGGGAAAAAAACCTTACTATACTATGTCAATTTTTGGGGAAAATAGCCTTACTATACTATGTCATTTTTGGGGGGAAAAAGCCTTACTATACTATGTCGTTTTTTAGGTAAAAAAGCCTTACTATACTATGTCGTTTTTTTAGGAAAAAAAGCCTTACTATACTATGTCGTTTTTTTAAGAAAAAAAGCCTTACTATACTATGTCGTTTTTTAGGGAAAAAAACCTTACTATACTATGCTGTTTTTTTTTTTTTTTTGGAAAAAAAGGCTTACTATACCATGTCGTTTTTTAGGAAAAAAAGCCTTACTATACTATGTCGTTTTTTAGGGAAAAAACCCTTTGTATACTATGTCGTTTTTTAAGAAAAAAAAAGCCTTACTATACTATGTCGTTTTTTATAGGGAAAAAAACCTTTGTATACTATGTCGTTTTTTGAGAAAAAAAAAACTTACTATACTATGTCGTTTTTAGGAAAAAAAGCCTTACTATACTATTTCGTTTTTTAGGGAAAAAAAGCCTTACTATACCATGTCGTTTTTAAGGAAAAAAGACTTACTATACAGTGCGTGGTTGTCCGTCTCCTTGTACCCTAAGATCGTCTGGCCACCGATTCAGGATGTCCCCCGCCTCTGGCCTGGAGACAAATGGGATTGGCTCCAGCATCCCCCGCTACCCTAATGAGGATAAAGCAGTTCAGAAAATGAGATGAGGCTTACTATACATGGTCATTTTTTTAAAAGCCTGACTATACTATGTCGTTTTTTTAGGGAAAAAAACTTACTATACTATGCTGTTTTTTTTTTGGAAAAAAAGGCTTACTAAACCATGTCGTTTTTTAGGAAAAAAAGCCTTACTATATTATGTCATTCTTAGGGAAAAAACCTTACTATACTAAGTCGTTTTTTTTAGGAAAAAAAAGCCTTACTATACTATGTCGTTTTTTAAGAAAAAAAAAAACCTTACTATATTATGTCATTTTTAGGGAAAAAAAAGCCTTACTATACTATGTCGTTTTTTTAGGAAAAAAAGCCTTACTATATTATGTCGTTTTTTTAGGGAAAAAAGCCTTACTATACTATGCTGTTTTTTTGAGGGGAAAAAAAAGCCTTACTATACTATGTCGTTTTTTTTTAAGAAAAAAAGCCTTACTATACTATGTCGTTTTTTAGGGAAAAAACCTTACTATACTATGCTGTGCTGTTTTTTTTTTAGGAAAAAAAGGCTTACTATACCATGTCGTTTTTTTTAGGAAAAAAAGCCTTACCATACTATGTCGTTTTTTAGGGAAAAAACCCTTTGTATGCTATGGCGTTTTTAAAGAAAAAAAAGCCTTACTATACTATGTCGTTTTTTAGGGAAAAAAACCCTTTGTATACTATGTCGTTTTCTGAGAAAAAAAAACCCTTACTATACTATGTCGTTTTTTTAGGAAAAAAAACCCTTACTATACTATGTCGTTTTTTAGGGAAAAAAAGCCTTACTATACCATGTCGTTTTTTAGGAAAAAAACCCTTTGTATACTATGTCGTTTTTGAAGGAAAAAAAAAGGCTTACTATACCATGTCGTTTTTTAGGAAAAAAAGCCTTACTATACTATGTCGTTTTTTAGGGAAAAAACCCTTTGTATACTATGTCGTTTTTTAAGAAAAAAAAAGCCTTACGATACTATGTCGTTTTTTAAGAAAAAAAAAGCCTTACTATACTATGTCGTTTTTTAGGGAAAAAACCCTTTGTATACTATGTCGTTTTTTGAGAAAAAAAGCCTTACTATACCATGTCGTTTTTAAGGAAAAAAGACTTACTATACAGTGCGTGGTTGTCCGTCTCCTTGTACCCTAAGATCGTCTGGCCACCGATTCAGGATGTCCCCCGCCTCTGGCCTGGAGACAAATGGGATTGGCTCCAGCATCCCCCGCTACCCTAATGAGGATAAAGCAGTTCAGAAAATGAGATGAGGCTTACTATATATGGTCATTTTTTTTTAAAAGCCTTACTATACTATGTCGTTTTTTTTAGGGAAAAAAGCCTTACTATACTATGTCGTTTTTTTAGAAAAAAAAAGCCTTACTATACTATGTCGTTTTTTAGGGAAAAAAGCATTACTATACTATGTCATTTTTTAAGAAAAAAAAACCCTTACTATATTATGTCATTCTTAGGGAAAAAACCTTACTATACTAAGTCGTTTTTTTAGGAAAAATAGGCTTACTATACCATGTCGTTTTTTAGCAAAAAAAAGCCTTACTATACTATGTCGTTTTTTAGGGAAAAAACCCTTTGTATACTATGTCGTTTTTTAAGAAAAAAAAAGCCTTACTATACTATGTCGTTTTTTAGGGAAAAAACCCTTTGTATACTATGTCGTTTTTTAAGAAAAAAAAGCCTTACTATACTATGTTGTTTTTTAGGGGAAAAAAGCATTACTATACTGTCATTTTTTAAGAAAAAAAAAACCTTAATATATTATGTCATTTTTAGGGAAAAAAACCTTACTATACTATGTCGTTTTTTGGGGAAAATAGCCTTACTATACTATGTCATTTTTTGGGGGAAAAAGCCTTACTATACTATGTCGTTTTTTAGGTAAAAAAGCCTTACTATACTATGTCGTTTTTTTAGGAAAAAAAGCCTTACTATACTATGTCGTTTTTTTAAGAAAAAAAGCCTTACTATACTATGTCGTTTTTTAGGGAAAAAAACCTTACTATACTATGCTGTTTTTTTTTTTTTTTGGAAAAAAAGGCTTACTATACCATGTCGTTTTTTAGGAAAAAAAGCCTTACTATACTATGTCGTTTTTTAGGGAAAAAACCCTTTGTATACTATGTCGTTTTTTAAGAAAAAAAAAGCCTTACTATACTATGTCGTTTTTTATAGGGAAAAAAACCTTTGTATACTATGTCGTTTTTTGAGAAAAAAAAAACTTACTATACTATGTCGTTTTTAGGAAAAAAAGCCTTACTATACTATTTCGTTTTTTAGGGAAAAAAAGCCTTACTATACCATGTCGTTTTTAAGGAAAAAAGACTTACTATACAGTGCGTGGTTGTCCGTCTCCTTGTACCCTAAGATCGTCTGGCCACCGATTCAGGATGTCCCCCGCCTCTGGCCTGGAGACAAATGGGATTGGCTCCAGCATCCCCCGCTACCCTAATGAGGATAAAGCAGTTCAGAAAATGAGATGAGGCTTACTATACATGGTCATTTTTTTAAAAGCCTGACTATACTATGTCGTTTTTTTAGGGAAAAAAACTTACTATACTATGCTGTTTTTTTTTTAGGAAAAAAAGGCTTACTAAACCATGTCGTTTTTTAGGAAAAAAAGCCTTACTATATTATGTCATTCTTAGGGAAAAAACCTTACTATACTAAGTCGTTTTTTTTAGGAAAAAAAAGCCTTACTATACTATGTCGTTTTTTAAGAAAAAAAAACCCTTACTATATTATGTCATTTTTAGGGAAAAAAAAGCCTTACTATACTATGTCGTTTTTTTAGGAAAAAAAGCCTTACTATATTATGTCGTTTTTTTTAGGGAAAAAAGCCTTACTATACTATGCTGTTTTTTTGAGGGGAAAAAAAGCCTTACTATACTATGTCGTTTTTTTTTAAGAAAAAAAGCCTTACTATACTATGTCGTTTTTTAGGGAAAAAACCTTACTATACTATGCTGTGCTGTTTTTTTTTAGGAAAAAAAGGCTTACTATACCATGTCGTTTTTTTAGGAAAAAAAGCCTTACCATACTATGTCGTTTTTTAGGGAAAAAACCCTTTGTATGCTATGGCGTTTTTAAAGAAAAAAAAGCCTTACTATACTATGTCGTTTTTTAGGGAAAAAAACCCTTTGTATACTATGTCGTTTTCTGAGGAAAAAAAACCCTTACTATACTATGTCGTTTTTTTAGGAAAAAAAACCCTTACTATACTATGTCGTTTTTTAGGGAAAAAAAGCCTTACTATACCATGTCGTTTTTTAGGAAAAAAACCCTTTGTATACTATGTCGTTTTTGAAGGAAAAAAAAAGGCTTACTATACCATGTCGTTTTTTAGGAAAAAAAGCCTTACTATACTATGTCGTTTTTTAGGGAAAAAACCCTTTGTATACTATGTCGTTTTCTAAGAAAAAAAAAAGCCTTACGATACTATGTCGTTTTTTAAGAAAAAAAAAGCCTTACTATACTATGTCGTTTTTTAGGGAAAAAACCCTTTGTATACTATGTCGTTTTTTGAGAAAAAAAGCCTTACTATACCATGTCGTTTTTAAGGAAAAAAGACTTACTATACAGTGCGTGGTTGTCCGTCTCCTTGTACCCTAAGATCGTCTGGCCACCGATTCAGGATGTCCCCCGCCTCTGGCCTGGAGACAAATGGGATTGGCTCCAGCATCCCCCGCTACCCTAATGAGGATAAAGCAGTTCAGAAAATGAGATGAGGCTTACTATATATGGTCATTTTTTTTTAAAAGCCTTACTATACTATGTCGTTTTTTTTAGGGAAAAAAGCCTTACTATACTATGTCGTTTTTTTAGAAAAAAAAAGCCTTACTATACTATGTCGTTTTTTAGGGAAAAAAGCATTACTATACTATGTCATTTTTTAAGAAAAAAAAAACCTTACTATATTATGTCATTCTTAGGGAAAAAACCTTACTATACTAAGTCGTTTTTTTTAGGAAAAATAGGCTTACTATACCATGTCGTTTTTTAGGAAAAAAAAGCCTTACTATACTATGTCGTTTTTTAGGGAAAAAACCCTTTGTATACTATGTCGTTTTTTAAGAAAAAAAAAGCCTTACTATACTATGTCGTTTTTTAGGGAAAAAACCCTTTGTATACTATGTCGTTTTTTAAGAAAAAAAGCCTTACTATACTATGTCGTTTTTTAGGGAAAAAACCCTTTGTATACTATGTCGTTTTTTGAGAAAAAAAAAACCTTACTATACTATGTCGTTTTTTAGGAAAAAAAGCCTTACTATACCATGTCGTTTTTAAGGAAAAAAGACTTACTATACAATGCGTGGTTGTCCGTCTCCTTGTACCCTAAGATCGTCTGGCCACCGATTCAGGATGTCCCCCGCCTCTGGCCTGGAGACAAATGGGATTGGCTCCAGCATCCCCCGCTACCCTAATGAGGATAAAGCAGTTCAGAAAATGAGATGAGGCTTACTATACATGGTCATTTTTTTTAAAAGCCTTACTATACTAGGTCGTTTTTTTTAGGGAAAAAAGCCTTACTATACTATGTCGTTTTTTAAGAAGAAAAAAACCTTACTATATTATGTCGTTTTTTAAGAAAAAAAAGCCTTACTATACTATGTCGTTTTTTAAGAAAAAAAGCCTTACTATACTATGTCGTTTTTTTAGGAAAAAAAGCCTTACTATACTATGTTGTTTTTTAGAGAAAAAAAACATTACTATACTATGTCATTTTTTAAGAAAAAAAAAACCCTTACTATATTATGTCATTTTTAGGGAAAAAAACCTTACTATACTATGTCGTTTTTTTAGGAAAAAAAGCCTTACTATACTATGTCGTTTTTTTAGGAAAAAAAGCCTTACTATACTATGTTGTTTTTTAGAGAAAAAAAACATTACTATACTATGTCATTTTTTAAGAAAAAAAAAACCCTTACTATATTATGTCATTTTTAGGGAAAAAAACCTTACTATACTATGTCGTTTTTTTAGGAAAAAAAGCCTTACTATACTATGTCGTTTTTTTAGGAAAAAAAGCCTTATTATATTATGTCGTTTTTTTAGGGAAAAAAGCCTTACTATACTATGCTGTTTTTTTGGGGGAAAAAAAGCCTTACTATACTGTCGTTTTTTTAAGAAAAAAAGCCTTACTATACTATGTCGTTTTTTAAAGGAAAAAACCTTACTATACTATGCTGTTTTTTTTTTTTTTAGGAAAAAAAGGCTTACTATACCATGTCGTTTTTTTAGGAAAAAAAGCCTTACCATACTATGTCGTTTTTTAGGGAAAAAACCCTTTGTATACTATGGCGTTTTTAAAGAAAAAAAAGCCTTACTATACTATGTCGTTTTTAAGGGAAAAAAAACCTTTGTATACTATGTCGTTTTCTGAGAAAAAAAAACCTTACTATACTATGTCGTTTTTTAGGGAAAAAAAGCCTTACTATACCATGTCGTTTTTTAGGAAAAAAAACCTTTGTATACTATGTCGTTTTTTAAGAAAAAAGCCTTACTATACTATGTCGTTTTTAAGGGAAAAAACCCTTTGTATACTATGTCGTTTTTTGAGAAAAAAAAACCTTACTATACTATGTCGTTTTTTTAGGAAAAAAAGCCTTTACTATACTATGTCGTTTTTTAGGGAAAAAAAGCCTTACTATACCATGTCGTTTTTAAGGAAAAAAGACTTACTATACAGTGCGTGGTTGTCCGTCTCCTTGTACCCTAAGATCGTCTGGCCACCGATTCAGGATGTCCCCCGCCTCTGGCCTGGAGACAAATGGGATTGGCTCCAGCATCCCCCACTACCCTAATGAGGATAAACAGTTCAGAAAATGAGATGAGGCTTACTATACATGGTCATTTTTTTTTAAAGCCTTACTATACTATGTCGTTTTTTTAGGGGAAAAAGCCTTACTATACTATGTCGTTTTTTAAGAAAAAAAGCCTTACTATACTATGTCATTTTTTTTAGGAAAAAAAGCCTTACTATACTATGTTGTTTTTTAGGGAAAAAAGCATTACTACACTATGTCATTTTTTAAGAAAAAAAAAGCCTTACAATATTATGTCATTTTTAGGGGAAAAACCTTACTATACTATGTCGTTTTTAGGGAAAAAAAGCCTTACTATACTATGTCGTTTTTTTAGAAAAAAAAGCCTTACTATATTATGTCGTTTTTTTAGGGAAAAAAGCCTTACTATACTATGTCGTTTTTTTAAGAAAAAAAGCCTTACTATACTACGTCGTTTTTAGGGAAAAAACCTTACTATACTATGCTGTTTTTTTTTTTGGGAAAAAAAGGCTTACTATACCATGTCGTTTTTTTAGGGAAAAAACCCTTTGTATACTATGTCGTTTTTTAAGAAAAAAAAGCCTTATTATACCATGTCGTTTTTTAGGAAAAAAAGCCTTACTATACTATGTCGTTTTTTAGGGAAAAAACCCTTTGTATACTATGTCGTTTTTTAAGAAAAAAAAAGCCTTACTATACTATGTCGTTTTTTAGGGAAAAAACCCTTTGTATACTATGTCGTTTTTTGAGAAAAAAAAACCTTACTATACTATGTCGTTTTTTAGGGAAAAAAAGCCTTACTATACTATGTCGTTTTTTAGGGGAAAAAAAGCCTTACTATACCATGTCCTTTTTAAGGAAAAAAGACTTACTATACAGTGCGTGGTTGTCCGTCTCCTTGTACCCTAAGATCGTCTGGCCACCGATTCAGGATGTCCCCCGCCTCTGGCCTGGAGACAAATGGGATTGGCTCCAGCATCCCCCGCTACCCTAATGAGGATAAAGCAGTTCAGAAAATGAGATGAGGCTTACTATACAATGTATAGTTAGGGTCCGTCCGTTTCGTCCCTGCCGTCCGTCCGTCCGTGCCGTCCGTCCGTCCCTGCCGTCCGTCCGTCCCTGCCGTCTGTCCGTCCATCCATGCCGTCCGTCCGTCCATGCCGTCCGTCCGTCCGTCCATGCCGTCCGTCCGTCCATGCCGTCCGTCCGTCCGTCCATGCCGTCCGTCCGTCCATGCCGTCCGTCCGTCCGTCCATGCCGTCCGTCCGTCCATGCCGTCCGTCCGTCCATGCCGTCCGTCCGTCCATGCCGTCCGTCCGTCCATGCCGTCCGTCCGTCCATGCCGTCCGTCCATCCATGCCGTCCAGGTTGAACTTCACTTTAGTGTCCCGGAGGTACTGAGCCAGGCCGGCGTGGTGCAGTCAGACCAGGTGGCCCAGGCCTTTTAGAACTCAAGCCGCTGTCCAGGAAGATGTCCGTCAACTTAAAAAAGCCACACAGGGACAGAGTTTAGTCTGCTTTCTAAACAAACATGTATAGCCTTAATTCCATCGTGTACATACACTACAACAAGTGCATGCCATACAATGTGTGTCAATCAATCACATTTGCATTTAACATCATTAACCAAAACTTTGAGCCCATTCGCACCGACAAATAAGTGTATTTTTACAAACAAAATCATAGGAGTATGAACATTAGCTTAACTAACGCTCATTTAGCATCCACAATAAAGTACAGTTAGAAGCACTACGTGGACTCCCTGCTAGTGTAGCGATTAGCCACTCGCGGCTAGCGCTAGCCTCGTGCTAATCGCTCATTAGCATGATATTTCCACACAAAAAAAGACAGTTGGAATCCCGTAACAATAACCACCGCGTTAAGAACACCGCTCGGTTCTTATGAATACTTGCCCAATACATAATTTAGCAAAATAACATTAAAATTTAAGCTTGAGGTTTAACCTTAACCCATGCTTGCTTAGCGGAGCTCAACATGGCGATCTTCAGCTCAAACTAAAGGCACAATTGTTCACTATAACAAGTAAGTAACTCGTAAGACATCAAAATAAAAGCACACTTGTTCATTATAACAAGCAACTAACTCGTAAGACATTAAAATAAATGTTAAAACCATTGTTATACCTGACTGGCGTGCAATATGTCTGCGATACAGTGTGCCTAGCCCCACCACCTGAAGTCATTTGAAGTTAATCAGCGTGTTTTCGTCTCAGTGCCCTGTGATTGGCTGGCAAGCCATAGTTGGCCGTGATAGGCTCCAGCATCCCTGCAACCCCTGCGAAGTAAAGCGGTGCGGAAAATTATTGAATCAATGAATGATTTATTTTGAAAAACGGAATTATATCGGCACCATAAGATGGACCAGAGCTATTTTGTATAGCTACCAAAGAGATGTGTATTCTCAAAACAATAAAACTGAATACAGTATAAACCATTACACACACATATATATATATATATATATATATATATATATATATATATATATATATATGGAGGCTTACTATACAATGTATAGTTAGGATATATACATATATATATATCTGTGTAATGGTTTAATTTGAAACTGCTGTATTCAGTTTTATTGAACCCATATATATATATATATATATATATATATATATATATATATATATATATATATATATATATATATATATTCTCGTCCTTAAAAGCCAAAAGTCAATATGTACTTGACTATTTGACTGTGCTTTCAAAGTAAACCATTACACGCGTATCTGTGTCTGTGCGCGTGTCTGTGTCTGTGCGCGTGTCTGTGTCTGTGCGCGCGCGTGTCTGTGCGCGCGCGTGTCTGTGCGCGCGTGTGTCTGTGCGCACGCGTGTCTGTGCGCGTGGGTCTGTGCGCGCGTCTGTGCGCGCGTCTGTGTGTATGTGTGATGGTTTACTTTGAAACCGCAGTCAAATAGTCAAATACATATTAACTTTTGGATTTTTAGGAAGAGAAAATGACTAGAGTCCAACCATTATGACTAATTTGTGGCATCCAGGAGCTAAAATCTGTCATCACCGCTGGCTAAAACTGCCAGCTGGATTTACAAACAGTGGAAACACCCAGAAAACAAGCACACTGTATAGCAGGGGTAGGGAACCTATGGCTCGGGAGCCATATGTGGCTCTTTTGATGGGTGTATATGGCTCTCTGCTAACCTGTGTGGTAAAATATGGGAACCGCTGGTGAGAGACCACCTAAGCCCCGAACACACCAATGAGAGCGTCACACTGGCGCCGACACTATCTTTAGCGCATTTTTAATCATAATTTTTCTTCATTATACTCTTCTGCATGCTTACTCTCATTGATACTCATTGATTAGCAGCAGTGAAAAAATATTCTTAAAAGAATTAAGACTTTTTTACTTTCAAAATGGTGAAATGATTAATAAATGCACACATTTTCATGTATTTTTACTTTTAAATTCTGAGTATGGCTCTCAAGGAATAATGTTTGAAAATATGAATTGTTTATGGCTCTCTTTGTCAAAAAGGTTCCCGACCCCTGCTGTATAGTAAGGCTTTTTTTCCCTTGAAACATTTTTAAAGTTGTTTAACAATCGCCGCCAGTGTCTCCGTCAAGGCAAAAAAAATAATTTCTGCGTCATCATACATTTTTCCCTGACCATTTATTTAACCGTATGTCCGCAATATGTATGGATTGGAGATCTGTCACGTAAAGTTAAATTGAAAAAGGTCCTTGGCGGAGGCGATTGTTGTTGTTTTTTTTGTAAGAGGTCACTCTAAAAGTATTCATCCTGAAATGTTCCATGATATTTTTCTTCCCGGCTGGGTTTAAGTCGGGGGATAATCGTTTAGCGTTTACATAGTGCTTTTTCATTTGCCATTTTTTGGGACGGATCGTAACGATCACCTCCTCGCCGTCACCAATTAGCTGGGGGGTGGGCAAAGGGTTTGTAGAAGCAACGGGGGTTGGACTGCAAGAGAAGCACCTGACGGCAATCCACTGATTGCACTTGCAGGACACTAGTATTGTGGAAAGCTTTGCTCTTTATGAAAACCTACATTTTGTGGAATAGTTTGAAATGAAAGCTTAGTTTTATGGGATGCTATGCCTTTACATCAAATCAAAAGCCTTTAGTGTCATCATACACCGCTGCATATAATGAAATGGGTGAAATATTCAACAAAGGTGCTCTTAAATGAGTCAAAATGGTCTAAAGTCTGCATTTTGATGGCCAACGTTTACAATAGGTCCAGAAAAAGACTTGGACTGGCTTGGAGAGTCTACAACAGTGGTCCTCGAGGGCCGCTGTGGGTTGGGCCAGCATTTTGTTCCGAAACATCCAGCACACACTCGGTCGGACTCAGTTGAAGCAACGGGGGTTGGGCTGCAAGAAGCACCTGACGGCAATCCACTGATTGCACTTGTAGGACACTAGTATTGTGGAAAGCTTTGCTCTTTATGAAAACCTACATTTTGTGGAATAATTTGAAATGAAAGCTTAGTTTTATGGGATGCTATGGCTTTACATCAAATCAAAAGCCTTTAGTGTCATCATACACCGCTGCATATAATGAAATGGGTAAAATATAATTCAACAAAGGTGCTCTTAAATGAGTCAAAATGGTCAAAAGTCTGCATTTTGATGGCCAACGTTTACAATAGGTCCAGAAAAAGACTTGGACTGGCTTGGAGAGTCTGCAACAGGGGTCCTCGAGGGCCGCTGTGGGTTGGGCCAGCATTTTTTTTTCGAAACATCCAGCACAGACTCGGTCGGACTCAGTTGAAGCAACGGGGGTTGGGCTGCAAGAAGCACCTGACGGCAATCCACTGATTGCACTTGTAGGACACTAGTATTGTGGAAAGCTTGCTCTTTAGGAAAACCTACATTTTCTGGAATAGTTTGAAATGAAAGCCTAGTCTTATGGGATGCTACGCCTTTATATCAAATCAAATCAAATGTACGTATGTATCAAAAATACGACCAAGTAAGGCTTTTTTAAAATTAAAAAACGACATAGTATAGTCAGGCTTTTTTTCTAAAAATACGACCATGTATAGTAAGGCTTTTTCTCCTAAAAAACGACCATGTATAGTAAGGCTTTTTTCCTTAAAAAAACAACAACATAGTATAGTAAGGCTTTTTTTCAACAACAACAAAAAACCGAACGTGTATATATAGTAAGGTTTTTTTATTTAAAAAAATGACCATGTTTAGTAAGGCATTTTTACATGAAAAAATACCATGTACAGTCAGGGAATTTTTTACAGACAAAAACGACCATTTATACTATAAGTCTAGACTCTAGACTCTAGAGTCTAGAGTGAAGGACGGGATTATTATCAAACTTGCAAGATATAATATAATAATAATAATAATAATCGGACATAGGCCCTGTCGTCATCATCAACAACAAAAGCCTACTTGTCATCACACCCAAAAACTGCGCATGACGAAATTGGTAATGCTTTATAAGGTCGGAGGTCAGAGAAGTGAGAAAAGCCATGACTTGATAAAAGAATAGACCATTTAACACATCTTTGGTCTCAAGATGAAGAGTGAAAACATTTTGTTGAGTCTGTAGTGGACACTCCTAAATATGGTGATTCTTTGAGTTTGGCTGCTTAGGCCAAACTGGTATGCTCTATCTGTGTGCTCCGTTAGTTTTCTCTCTTTTTCCCTTTGGCTGAATTGACTGCCTTAGACGTCCTCATTTTTATTAACTACCCCAGTGTGATTATATTAATCATACACAAATTAGCAACGCAGGTGTACCTTGAAAAGTGAGTAAAGGCAAACAAAGCCGACAATATTGAGTGGTTTACTTGCACTGACGACATAATCCCAGCTATATTTGTCTCGTTGATAGAGCTGAGTGGAACTTGGCAGGCGACTCTAAAGCTTTGTTTCTCCCATGCTGCCTCACAGGATGCGTAGCAGCACCGCTACGAAGCCTCCGGGGGTAAAGAGGCGTCCAAAAAAAACTGGGCTATGACACGGGTCAGGCCCCTGTACTTTACGTAAAAGAGGCCCAAAGGGCGCCATTAATACACTCAAATCAGGAGGTTACTACAGGACGTTGGCCGCCATTTACTTATCTTGCCACATCTGCTGTCGCTTTCTCTTTCTCACATAGTTTTCAAATATTTGACACCGCTTCAAATAATTGAAGCGAGTTGAGGCAAGTTTTGCAAAGTAAGTTCAACTTGGGCCCTGAAGGGAGTTTTTTGGAAGGGAAAAAAAGTGGAACGTTGTAAATGTAAAACCTTATTCGGCATTTGGACTGGACTTGGATGTCTATCGCAGTCAATGGTGGTTAAATAAGTGGTTCATTTGTACATGGAAGGATTGAGCTGTTGGAACAGTGTGGTCAAATGTTATATGTCGGATTGTTCCCTTTGAAGCAAATTCATTGAAACCAATGAAATAGTTCATCTATAAATTCAGTAGGTGTTTTTGTAAAAGTAATAACAATAATATTAATAAATTACCAGCCTTGGTTTCACTTCACATAACCAAAAGCTAAAAAGGCCATTTTCAGGCTGCCAGCTAGTCGAATTGGACGTCCATCGCCGTCAACCGCACTAAAACGCCCTCATTCGCTCGCAGTCTGGATCAATTCACACAAATTCCTCGCCAAAACCGCCTTTAAGTGCAGGAGAAGGCTGGAATTGCTGAGTTTTTCTGGAAATACTTGAAAGGTGGCTCAAAAGCCCGCACGATCAAACGGCACTGGCGTGGGAGCCGGACTACCGCAAGCGGGAAAAATAAGCAGTAAAAGGGAAAGGCTGTTGGATGGCGCGCCGCAAAAAGTCAAACAGGTCTGTTGATTGGCTTTTAAAAGCCAGCCAAAGGCGGGGGAGACTTCGCCGTGCGAAGGTCGTGAAAACAAAGCAGGCATTTATTTTTCACATTCTCCATCTCCCCTGCCTCGCGCACGTCTTTTCGCCCACAATTCATATGCCACGGCGTCACCGCACGACAACAGCAGGTGCGAACGCAGACGAGATGTCAACAAATTGGACTGAACTCTGGCCCAGCTGCTCATCCGTGGTTTCATGCGCAGGTTATGTGTGGTGGTAGTTAGTAAAAGGGGGGAATTGATATTGAAAAGACCATTTCACGGCAATAGACGTTTCGAATGGGAAAATGGACGGATGTCTGTTGACGTCAATGGTAGCCAAATGTGAGGTTGCATAAGAAAATAAAGGTGCAAAATATACATGGGCCACATTTAGGTCTTTATGCAAATTTATTTGTATACTTATTATTATAAAAATGTGTTGATTTTATTTTTTGTTTGTTTGTTAATTTGATGATGAGTTCAAATAGTTCTTTTTTTTTTTTTTTACTTAATTCTACCAATGTAGGCCAAACAGCCCGGTTTCTTACCGGACATTTTCAACCATTAACAAAGCACTTGTTACTTCCCGGATTGGCAAAGATTAACACGGATTAAGAAGGTTAATAAATGAGTTAACTGAGCAGATGGTCAAGGTCACAGCTTTCATGCGAAGTGTCAAAAGCATGACAGACGTTAAGTAGGTGTTTTTTTCCTTAATTCCTAGAGTCTATTTTAAAAAAAAAACAATTCTGCAATTGGGGGGAAAATATTATTACATGATCATGTGAATTTGATTTTCCATTTTGATGTGATCAGTGAGAAAATTGTTGTTTCTCTTTTGCATTTAAAAATACACTTACTGTTTATATGGCTATGCATTATTGCATTATTTGGAAAAGGCAGGAGTCAAGACTATTTAATCATATAATAAGTAATATTGCCACATTTTGATCTAGCAATTTATCACATTAAAACGTGCAAGTAATGTTAAGATGTCATATTTACCATGTTAAAACCTCAAAAATTGATGTTAAACATGCAACCTTTCAGATTATGAAAACCATAACGCAACATGAAACGTATGGTATTAAATGTGTCATTTAAATGAAATCCTAAAACCACTGTTGTTCAAAATTGTACCATAACCTTTTTAGGTGAAAACACGCTACTTATCACGGTATAACATAAAACGTATCAAGTCATAACGTGATAACGAACCTTTCTTTTCTGCCGTGGTAAATTGCTAACACGTTCGTGTCATTACGACCAATTTAATAGCGTTCCGAATGCTTGCTTGGAATTTTCCACAAGAGGTCAATTAGTCCATGGGAATCCTACGCGGAACCATCTGGGGGTGGAATGAGGCGGGGCGGAAGTGGGCTCTACTTCTGGAACCACAAAAGAGGCCTTTGCTAAACTTTGGGGAGAGAAAGTTGGCACCTTGGAGACATCTTGGTCAGAACAGAAAGACTTCCTTGGGCTATTTGTGCAAATCCCCTGACATCTTAGCTATGCTTTTTACGTGATTTGAAGCATGGGATCTGTCTTAGACCTTCGACAAATTCCCGTTTTATATTTCACTCGGGGAATGTAATCGTCTTGAATAAATCTCGCAGGAAGCCTCATTTCCAAATGACCTTCTTTCTCAGACTCGCATGAGCTCTCTCCGCTTTATTGAGAATAATCATAATAAGCAAACTTTTCCCTCTTTCATTCACTTTTCCGACTCTCATTGATACTCATTGATTAGCAACAGCGTAACAAAAAATTCAGAGACTTTCAAATTTGTGAAGCGAGTAAAAAAAGCACACATTTTCATGTATGTTGACTTTTACATTCGGAGGAATAACATTTAAAAAATATGAATTGTTTATGGCTCTCTCAAAAAGGTTCCTGACCCCTGGTTGACCTTAAAATAGCCCAAAACAGACACAGAGTCACGTGGAAAGGCCCCAAAATTAGCAGGAGCCGACAAACGAACAACCGGAAAGTCGCTCAAAATCAAAAGGAAATGATCCAAAAATGTCCCTAAAGTAACCTGTAAGTACTCTAAAATGGAAATGGGGGAAAAAAACTGACGCAAAACTTTTTGGCCCAAAAATCAACAGGTCCGAACCACATGAGATCTAGTTACCATTAATGTGCTCACTGAACCAAACTGAGTCGAACACCCTTTTTTATAGACTATATATAAATAAATATATTCGTTAATGTGTACATGGTGTACTTTTCTGCATCACGCCAGCTGAGAGGCTCATTTGGCTCAGGAACTGACAGAAACTGAAACTGAAATCGATTTTGGTATGGGACAGTGACCAAAAAAAATTGTATCATGTTCATGCCACTACATGTCTATTGTTATGATAAATGATTTTTTGCGCGTTTTAGTGCAAAGCATGTGAAAAAGAGGGGGAACTCGGTTTTTTATCACGCATTAGCCACTGGGGGGCGGTTTTGAGCTTCATTGGACTGTTGAGATGGGAAAACAGGTGGAAATGATCAAATGCGTAGATGTCAGCAACAAAGTGGATTTTTCCCCCCCATCTTAAATGTATTCATTTATGATTAACTCATTAACTGCCATTGACGATGGTAGCGGTCCACTCCAAGGGTTCCGTTCAATACTATTATTTAACCCTTTAAAGGCCAAACCACTCAATTATTGACAACAAAATTCTTTAACTCTGAGCCTTTAATGATTCCTTGAACAAAAAGACTACAACATTTCAAATATAATTTCTGAGAAATTTGTATCATATTTAAATGATACGTCCATTTTTATCAGGTGGAAAAATTATAACATCGATCCAAATTCATGTATCAAATATTGTCAAGAAATGTCATGTCTCAATCATTTTTTTTAAACATGTGTTTTTATGTGAGATTCATCTGACCGATGTATGAGTGGCCCTTTTGGATGTCTTTATATTAAGTTAAGTTAAGTTAATTATGTTTTGTTTGGTGTATTTTTATACTTGATGATTTTATTTGAGATTTCCACTTTGTTGTATTTTCTTCATTTTCCAGACTCAATAATTATCTCCCAGATTAAGAAAATCGGCCATTTACAAATACCTATTTTAATGTTATTTTCTTTTAATTAACATTCCGAATCATTTCTAATTTTACAGAGTTACAAAGGTGACAAACATGTAGAAGAGAATCCAGGAACACCATTGCTGAGGATTTTCTGCATTTCGTATTCACCACTTGGAATGTTGAGGTAACTCACCCCCATTTTTTTTAAATACATTTATTACACTCATTATCATCCCCCACGGGTGAATAATCAATTGGGAAGAACGAGAGCACCCGTAAATCCAGAGTCCTGGCCCATAATTTTGCTCAAGGGCCCATTCAGGGCTTGGCAGTCGCTGCTATAATATTTCATATCAATATAACGCCTTGAAGTATACGATAGTACGTGGGCCATTTATCCATTTATGATTCAGAGAGAGGGAATTGTCCAACTTTTGTTCTCTTAATCTTCTGCTCCATGACTAAGAACTGGACTCGTAAGGGAACTACAGATGTTCCCGGCTCGGAATGTGGGTAAAAGGTCAGCATGCCGGTTGGGATGGGAGCGGCCATTTTGGGAAATTGAATAAGCAGATGTGCTCAAGTGTCGATCTGTCACTGATTAGGAAAAGCGCAGCTGGCCCAAACTATTTTCGGACCCGTTCCGCTCTCGTCTATTCCATCGTGCTGAATTTAATAACGATTTTGGATGGATTATTTACTATAAGGTTGCTAATAACACCATAATGGCATTGTTCATATGACCAATAGCATTTATTTCATAGGTTATAATAAAAAAATCGGTTGGATGCTTTGCCCAATAGAAAAAAAAGGATGCTTGGCTCAATAGAATATGCGGTTCAATAAAATCTGTGTGATAGAGTAGGCGAAAAATGAAATATTGCTATGGATTATGGGAAAGTATGTCTGGCTCTTTAACTGGCAGTTAATTGCTAGCCGTTGTGGAGCTTTTCGACAGATTATTCACAATGTTTTTTGATGATAAATTTGCCAAATGAAAGTAATCAACAGTAAAACATGGTCTTGTTTTTTTTTTTTAAATGAAAATGCACCAACTTTTCTTAGAAATGTCGACTGACACACTGAGCTGATCTCATTCACTCTTTGCAAATATTTTCACACTTAGTCACTTTTTTCCAAATAATTAACTCACTGGTTGCCATTGAAAGCAATAGACGCCTTCTCTTGTTCTTTCATGCCGACCTCCCTCACCAAATGGTTTGGACGCCGATTGCCATCAACGGCCGCCGATGAATTTAAATCAAATTTCTCAAATATTGTCATCATCCGCTACCGTTTCCCGTAGACGCTACGGCCAGAGGGCTATTTTATGCCAGGAACTCGGAAGTTTTGGAAAATCCAGATGGAAAAAGCACGTCGGCTTTGGCGTGGCTAGAGAGAGAGTACAAACCATGTTTGTTACATTCCAGACGCAAAAGCGAGGGCTGCTAATTCCTCTGCCGCAACCGAATTTGGCCCCAGGCCCGGCGGCAGTCAGCGGTTACCTTTCACCTACTTAGTCTGCGTCGGCTGTGGACAGGAAAGGGTTAAGGCTGCTCTGTTCTGGCTTTGTCTTGTAACACTGTGTTACGTACAGCTCCCAGCAGAGGTTGTAAAAAAAACAGCTTGTAGCTTGTGATGTGGCCCTTTTTTTGTGCTGTGAACTTTCCCCTAATTCTCACACTGGTTCAGCCTCCCGTGATCTGTATATGTTCTTTGACGCCATCATTGACAGAAAATTCAATGTCATTTTCTGGTTCACCAGAAGATGAAAAGCAAAAGAGGTTTTTAGTCGATTATAAGATGAGCAAGTCAATTTATCGGTGATGTCATTGGCATTTTTAAGCACAGTAGAGTCCCAAAACTTTTGGAAATGGCATTGACGGTAATAGTGGAAGTGGAGTTGTTTTGAAAATGAACTTTTTTTTGGATTGGCCGCAGAGTAACTATGGTCTTATTGGCGCTTAAAAGACTGAAACCAAGGAAATAGATCAACAATCTTCAATATTTGTCATAAATGAACATTGGCTGCTATTGACATGATAGACCTGCAATCCATTTTGAACCACGAGAGGCTGGCGGCAAACATATTCAGATTCAAAATGGATTACGCGGCTATCTTCGCCAATGGCAGCCGATGATTATATTTGTTTCTTAACAGTATCCAAGCAAGTCGGAATTTAGAGTTTGACACTTTGAGCATAGGACGCTATGTTAAGATCATTCCTATTAGCGTGTCTATGACGTTTTGCATTTTATATTAGCATTGGGCTAGCAGACTTTTGTAGGACAAAAACTCTTTGCGCTCAAGACCACACTATCCAAGACCAAGACTTTGTTAAAAAATCTTAACGCTTTTATGAACAAATTATATCCTTTTTCCCCCCTCCCATTTAACTCATGGTTTGCCATTTATAGCGCTAGACGTCTAATCCAATTTGACTGGACTGTATTTCAATGATGTGAAACTAAATCTACGTTTTTCATCTTCATTTCATTTTTTTTTTTAATCCTCAATGTGTTCATTTACAAATGTATTTACGATATATACATATAAGCAATTACTCATATTTACTAAGCTTCTTTACAGGATGGTTAATATTCAATGTTATTTGCGCTATAGTAAAATGGCTTCGAATAATTTCACATTGAGTTTTTTTTTTTTTACTAAAACCTCCGTTGACACCTGTTGTTTGACACATTTGCATTTTAGTTTAGAAAAAAACTGATTTAATATCTCCATCGGAAGGAATATCCCGTTATGTTGCCGTGTGGTACATTATCGTACATGTTGTGTCCAAAGAGAGGCGCACATTTTGTTCTATCACCGTCCTTTTGTGTCTCTCACATGAATAGTTAACAGAGGCGGAGGAGGGAATGAAATCCGAGCGAGGGAGCGACAGCGCCCCCCTCCTTCTCCGGGGCGGGCCAATGGCGAGCCGTCGGCGGCCCAGATGCCGGCGTCCGCGGCGGTATATAAGAAGTCGCGCTCGGACGGAGACTCCACAGCTCATTCATTCAAAGCCCAGAGCGACGAGAAGGAGGAGAAGAAAAAGAGACACCTGAGGACAATGAAGACCACCCTAGCCACCTTGAGTCTGTGCCTGGCGCTGGCCATGGCCACGGGCTTCCCTTTGGAGAAGGAGAAGCGGGTGCAGTTCGCCGCCTGGGACGACGTCAACGTCATCGCCCACGGCCTGCTGCAGCTGGGCCAGGGGCTGAAAGAGCACGTGGACAAGACCAAAGTCCAGATGAGGGACATCTTCGCCAAGATCAAGGTCTACAACCGCACCCTGAGCGAGCTGGGCAAGGAGAGTCAGAGGCTGAGGGCCGACGGCGAGGCCCTCAAGGCCAGGGCCCGGGGACTGGAGGACCGGGAGGGCCAGCTGCTCAACGTCACCGCCGAGCTCAGGGAGAAGACGGACGAGATGCGGCAGGAAGGGACCTCGGTCAGGGACCGGCTCAGGCGGCTGGAGGAGAGGCTGGAGAATCCGCCGCCGGCCCGCGCCAACAACTCGACGGAAGCGCACGCCGTCCAGGTAAGCGTACTTGAGATTCGTTTGGCGCTTTTCGCAGAAACTGTCGTGGGGAGTCGATTTTGGGAGATAACACCTCTCTAATATGTCATCCACTTTTCAAATTGGCTTTTCACGATGAGGTGGTGAATCCCGATCAAGAAATGTTGGTATTTTTCCAAATATATATGGCAAAACGTCTTTTAAAATGAAGTTTCATGACTGCAACAACTAAAATGTTTTCAAAAAGACCCTCCTTTCATTTTTGGCTATCGATTTTTTGCCTTTTTTCAAGGGAAACTGGTGCAAGTTCATATAAATGTTTCTCATAGTTGTTTTTTGTTGTAGTTTTTGTAATCATTTCTCACTGACGGCCATTGACGTCTAATCAAATTACAAAAAACATGGCACTAAGTACGTGAGTATCTGCTGGATGCGCGTGAAGACAAATGTGCATGCCGCACAATCTTTCACTTTACAAGTCACGCACAGACAGACAAATTACTGCAACTTTATAGAGCACCACTTATGCGTAAGAGATTTTTTAGTGCTGAGGTGGAAACTTCCGCGCACTCTTTCGAGTTACATAACCACCAATTGTGGTGGGGAGACTTGTTGCAGTTTTTCTTTGATGAAAATGATGCATTCATCCGGATTTTGTTGGTTTGAAATGCTTGCTTTTTTCTTTTAGATGATGCTGGAGGCTCAAAACAGACGCATCGACGATCTGATGGCACGGATGAGACTCCAGCAGGAGAAGCTGGACAAGCAGAACGTGCGAATTAGAACTCTGCAAAGTCAGGTGTGCAGATTTCACATTTGTTTTTGGTCTGTCACATATAGAAAGTCAGAGTCTTCTGATATTTTTTTAACAATGAGTTTTAACTTAGTTTCAGTTTTTCATCATTTTGCTTCGTTACTGTCACTTTACCGCAAACAATTTAGCATCAACTGTAGTGTTTCTACTCACAAAGGCTTTTTTAGTGACATTGGCTTTTCTGGATTTGTTTAGATTCAACAGTCGAAGCAGCGACCGTTGGGGAACAGCGACGGCTTCCCCGCCAATGGCGCGGCCGAGCAACGCGACTCTCCAGTCGGTAAGTAAAAGCCAAAAAGCATCCTCTTAAATCCGCTCTGACACTCCGCTTTAAGCGGAGTGCACCCAATCCGACGCCAAACGCGGCCGGCCATCTGTCGGCGGGGAAGCTTACATCGTTAGCAATTACGATCAAGGGCCGCCGTTCGATTGGGAAGCACGCTTTTTCGCTCAGCTTGACGCCGGCACGCAGCAGATGCAATTTGAGCGTCTTCATTAGGATGAAACAATGGGGTGTTAGGCAAGGCCACTTTACTTGTAAAGCTCCAATTAAAGGCTATTGTCGTCGGGCTCGTATTTGGAAAAACATACCCAGAACCCTAAAAATCGAGAAATGCGACCAAACCACGAAATCCTATAAAAGACAAAATCTGACTCTATCCCGATGTTTAGCCGAAAAAAAGTTTGAGTCTATCTTTTCCGCTTCTTTTGTAATAATAATAATATTAATTATTGTCAAGTGGCTGAAAGAATAGGGGAATTTTAACTTAAAATAACAATATGTATAGTCTACAATTTAGGTCTCCGTAAATGAAAGTGTTATTTCATTGTCATTCTAAAGAACACCAAAATGAACATTTTTGATTTGATTGAATTCATACCAGCCCTCCCAGTCCAATTGGCATGGACGTCTATGGCCTCGAATGGCGCCCAAAGCCGATCCCACGGGTTAAAGTTCTCCCTTTTTATTATTCTCTTACATCAGGACAAATAAGAAGGCAGCTTGTTTGACAAAATGCCAAGTGGGGTAAAGTTCGCTGGTCTCTGGAGCGTTCATTCGGGGTCACCGGCGGAAAGCGGCTTTCTCCTCCCTCCCTCCCTCCCGCCGATCATTTAGCTTTTTCCTGGAATACAATTTGTTCCTGCAAACTTTGACAACTATTTTAAGAGACATCCCACTTTGTCGCACGCGTATCCATCCAGAAGGAGTAACCTTTCCCCTAGTTCTGTCAGGGAGTCAGACAATTCCCCCCACCTCTCGTTCGTACCTCCTCCTCCTCCTCTTCGTCACGCTCTCATTTGAATGAGTAAGAAGTATGCTAAAGTTCAGGAGAACCCCCTGCCCCGAAGCGGCACGCGGCCGTCCCCGGCCAAGGGTTCAAACTTGCGGGTCAGAGGTCGAGGCAAGCTTCCACTTGAACAATAAACAACAGGATACAACAGCACTATTCAGATATATTTTTAGCTATGGATTATCTTCCAATATATTCGCTTTGGTCATCGAGAAAAGAGTCCCAATCATCGTAGGCAAAAACTGCTGCAAAAAATAAAATGAGGTACTGAGAACTCATCTTCCTTGGCGGCTTCCACATCCTCGTTTGACCCCTACGTTATAAACCCGACTGCAAATATAACAACAGACCCCCCCCCCCAATACACACACACACACACAATCCCCCCGCCCGTCACTCAGCACCCACCCACGGAACACACAGTGGCCACGCAGCAGCCACGCACGACGACGTCAGCGACAGGCCGCCGCGCACGTGAGGAAAGCATGCCCGAGGAAGCCGCTGGGGGGGGTCGGAATTCTCGGGTGGGGGTTGAGGTATGCAAAGGAGGGGAGCAATTGATTTAAGGGAAGCGTGCTCCGGGCGGGAACTGGGAGAAAGGTCGTATTTATTGCCACGGGAGAAATTCTCACGCCACGTTTGGTTGCTTGCTGAGTCTAGCAGACAAGATAACAACGATAGGTTTATTTGCAAACATTACGACGAGTGCCCTACTTCTGAAATACCGTATTCGGAAGGGGAGATATTCAAAGGTTGCTTCAAGAACATAATAGTACATTCAAAAGGCCAATCTTTTACGTAAGATAACAATCCTCTTGAAATTCAAACTCCCAAATTTAAAGTAAAAGGAGGCTCTTTAAACGACTAAAGAATTTTTGCTCAACCAAACCGATATTTAGAAAATTCGCAAAGTGCGAATGAGAACGTCGCAAGTTTGTATTTTTGTGATACTTTTCTCAAAATGTTAGCAACAATTTATTGATTTTCTTCGGTGAATCTTTCCAGAAATGGCATCCGACTGCCACGAGCTATTCTTGCGAGGCGAGACCACCAGCGGGGTCTACACTATCCAGCCGGAGAACATTGAACCATTCCAAGTCCTCTGCCAAATGACAGCCGGTGAGCGAATCTTAAACTTTGACTTCGAATTTTTTTTCCCATCTGAGTTTCCCAAATAACACAATTGCGTCTTTTCAGATGGCGGTTGGACGGTTGTCCAAAAGCGGCAAGACGGTTCGGTGGATTTTGACCAGCAGTGGTCTGCCTACGAGAAAGGCTTCGGCAACCTCAACGGTACGTTTACACACATGGCGTAACGATACATTTTTGTCTAAAAGAGCCATATTCCAGCTTTAAAAATGGCATCTTTTTTAAAATCGCGTTAATGCAACTGGCTAACATCGTATTAAATTGTGGCAGACTGTCATATCGATAAAAATATATCGTGGCATGAAATCGACAGCTGTAAATTGTCTACCGTAATTACTCGAATATAACGCACACTCGAAAATAACACGCAGGTAATTTTGGGCCAAAAACATCTGGAAAAACGCAGTAATCGAATATAGTGCGCACCTAAAATTTCCCGCTGACGAAAATCAGAAATCTTACCTTTTTTTCTTCGTTTCACGATTGTTTTGTTCAAACAAATGTATTCATTAGAATCCTTCAAATGAAGAGTCCAAATCAGAATCTTTAAATAGTCTCTGCAGATATTCCTCTCTCTCTTTGTCTGTCCTCTCATCCGTCTCCTCATACATCTGTTCGTTGAGAATCCTATCAACGTCCACGCTTCCTTCATCCACTTCCTCTTCCTCCCACAACACATCATCCGATTGGCTTTACGAGATGACGTAAAATCCGTGCGTCGGCTTTAGGAGATGACGTAAAATCCGTGCGTCAAAGTGAGTTTGACAATGCTTTTTTCGATCGAAAATTTGTAATTTATTTTAGTTATTGATTATAACACTGAACTGAGAGAGGGTGAACTGAGACGAGTAAATTATATTGATTTATAACATTTAAACAGTTCATAGTCCACAAAGTGTCGCCTTCTAGTGGTCGTTTTTGGAATTGCAAGTATTTATTGGGGTAAGGTGAGGATAATTCTGCAGCAACTCACTGACTGGCGTATCATTTGTGCTTGTGTTGTTTAGGAGAATTCTGGTTGGGACTGGAAAAGATGCACGCCATGGCCAAAAATGGCGGCTACGTCCTCAAAATGGAGCTGTCCGACTGGGGCAACGACGTGGCGTCCATCAGCCTCCCGTTTCAACTGGGCGGAGGAGAGAGCAAGTACTTGCTCCAGATCCAGGACGGGGGTGCCGCATTCGGTCCTCTGGAGAGGGCGCTGGCATCCGACGCCGCTGCCGGGCTTCCGTTTTCCACCCGCGACCAGGACAACGACCTCAAAAAGGACACCAACTGTGCCAAACATCTTTCTGGTGAGCATTGAAAACAAAGATGTTTGTTGTTAAGCTAGGATTTAGCATGTCGATTGTGTCATTGGACTACAAATCTAAAGGGTTATCCATGTTATCGTAAGCAAACTTTGAAGCAGGTGGCAGAAAGTCAACCGATGTTCAAAAATATTGCTGAAAATACACTTGTATACTGGCAGTTAAAATTTTAATATTAAACAAAATGCAGAACACAATTAGTTTCAAGCTAACAATGTAAAATACAATTGACAGGCTAATGAAAGGAGTGTCCATGTTATGGTAGTTCGATAAATGGGTATTCAATCACAAACATGCCAAAAAAAGTATTTATAAGGAAAAATACTTCACACATTTTTTTCAAACATTTCACCACACCATTAAATAGCTGGAAACTAAACTTAAGAAAAATGCACATCTTTAATTTTAAAATGGATTTTAGAGCCTCAGTGAGATTTGGTCTTGGACAGAATTTATTAGAACAAGTTTTTGAGTAGCAATCATTGTCAAATAAAGTAATGTACCATTATATTCTGTACGTCCTCGATGTACGCCATTATTAAAAATGTTTTTTTATTAAATTAAAATGACCTTAACGCCACTTAGCCGAGAAAAGCCTTAGCAGGAAAAAGAAGTACTACTTACCGTATGTTTTCACATTTCGATATTTTTACTTGATACATTTTGAGACGATATTCCTTCTTTTTCTAGGCGGCTGGTGGTTCAGTAACTGTGGCCAGTCCAACCTGAACGGGAGATTCTTCCAAAGCCCACCACCCAAACAACGGCACCAGAGGAAGCAGTGCATCTTCTGGAAGACATGGAGGGGGCGATACTATCCCCTCAAGTCCAGCACCATCATGATGGCCCCCGCCGTGTCCGTGGTTGAGGACAAGTCGTAAATGCTGACAGTCACGGTGAGAAAAACGGAGCCACAAGTTGAGGAGAAAGATGGAGATTCTGGACTATTCTATTCTTTCTTTTTTTGGTAGAACTCTCTTAAAGCGCTTGGAAGTTTGAAGCCAAGCGCAAGTCGCAATCGCGACGACAAATTTTCTGACTAGTCAAGACTCATCGGCAATGATTGGATGCTGATATGCAGCACCAGAAAAGGGGTATAGATGTCCAATCCTTTTAAACTGGGAGGGTCCGTCGGGACGTTCACGACGATGGCGGCCAATGAGGTAGCGTGAAAATTTCAACTATTTAATTCAAAGAAACAACAAATTAGGTTAGTAAAAGACAACAAATTTCCCATTTCGCGCAGGGTGTTTTTTTATGCGGACCAAAAATGTGATTTTTGCTTAGTAAGCATGAGAGTGATGCGGTTCAAGTGGGGGGGGGGGGGGTCTTAGCGGTCAAAGTTGAAATCACTGTATACTGACGAGGCTTCAAAAGGTGTTTGAGACAAATGTCAGCGCCGTTCTGATGAAAAGCATTCTGGGTTGATGTCGTTATATATTCTTCACTGTTTTTAGGGGGGGAGATTTGCACATTTTGAGTCATATTGACTTCTTTAAGCAAGTCGTAGTAGAGCGTAACAAGGAATACTATTGTTACTGTTACTTTTGTGTTGTGGTCTTATTGTCATGCTGTTCTCTTTTCTTATTTAAATGCTGTCAAAAATATATATTTGTAATTTATATTTTCTTGTGTGATTTTTGTATGACTTTTTGGCCTGCAGATGCCAATAAAATGGGTTCAAACCAATTAGACTGTTTAAAATGTATCAGACATTAGTCAAAAAAATGTCTTGAGTTCAAGGTTTAATGTAGCAGGATTAGCGGTGTTGAAAATGAATGGATGGATGGATGGATGAATGAATATTGAACATTTTGCAGGTGGAAAGTTACGTTGATTGATAGGAAGTGACAATGTTAGTTGAACAGGAAGTCAGGTTCAAATTCCCAGCAGGATGGCGGAGAAGAAGGAGTCAGGCATGACCTGGATGCGGCCACTGCTGTCATTGTCCACGTAGACCGACGCGTACTCGCCGGCCTGGGATGAAAAACAAAATCCACAACTTTGATTGTACTCCTTGAAACCAAGTGCAAACTAAAACTACGTACACTTGTACTACAAGTACACACGCGCGTACGTACTTGTAGTACAAGTACACACGCGCGTACGTACTTGTAGTACAAGTACGCACGCGCCTGCTTGTACTACAAGTACACACACACGCACGCGCGCGCGCTTGTAGTACTTGTACTACAAGTTCTTGTAGTACTTGTACTACAAGTACTTGTAGTACAAGTACGTATGCGCGTACTGCATATTTCTACCTGTTAGCCTGATCCTAACCCACCTGTATGAAGAGCATTCCAGTCAGATTGATGCTGTAGACTCCACCCACGCCGGCTGCGCCCACTGCCGACTCTATGGAGCTGGCACACGCAATTAGCACTCAAAGACCACCGCCACTGCCACACGGCCGCATACTTGTACTCACCGGCCGCTGTCACAAAGTGACTTGAGGCAGATGGCGGCCCTCACGCTTTCCCCCAGCCTCAGCTCGACCTCCCCCAACTCTGCACACAGACATGTCGTCACGCACAGCCGCGCCGTCAACGCCGACGTCACCCGTCGTGTGACTGACGCAGGCTCAGCCGGGCGGCGAGCAGGTAAACTCCGGTGTGCGCGACGACGTAGCGTCCATCGCCGACTTCGAGGCCGCGTCGAGACGGCGGCGAGTCCTGAGGGGTCAGGGGTAAGGAGGGTCGCCCCGGCCGTCGAAGGGGTCGACGCGGGTGTTACCTGAGCGAAGCGGCGGAGTTCCTCCCGGTCGCCACGGCCCACTTCCAGCGTGCGGTGGAGGCGCCCCATGAACGAGGCCCGCGGCGGGCGTCGGGAGCATAAGTCGCTTCGGGACGCGCCTGGAGAAGGGAGCTGCTGCGGATTCCGGCGAGGGCCTCGGGGTCTTGGGGGCCCCTAGAGAAACGAATAGTGTCATTATCATGACATCATGGGCTTCAGGTTTTGGGGCAGGCACCTTGGGGCTTCTGCGAGATCCGCCGCCAGCGCCGGCATTTTCTTGAAACATGAGCCAAGACATCCGAGGCAAAGGCAAAGACCCCCGCCGTGCCAACGAGTCCTGGAGGAAACAGAAGTAAATAAATTTGGAAAAAAGGATGTCAATCATTTGTGATCTTTGTCTTCTTGAGAAAAGGTCTTAAAACTCTTTATAGAGCTATTTTTTCTATTTTTAGTCATTAACCCAAAAAATTAGAACGAAATATAAGTGACAATGTTAAACCCTGAATTTACATTGGACAAATATAGAGTATAAAATAGACATGGGTTCATATGTAAGTACATGTAAAAAATATTACATTACTAATGAACCCTAATCCTGAAAAGGGTCGCAAAGGGTGCTGCAGCCTATTGCGCAAACATTCTGCTATTCTGAATTGGTTAGCAGCCAATCACAAGACAATGAATTAAAAGCCTAACATTTAAAAACAAAACATAAAGAAGAGAAAACATTCAATTCGATAGATTCATCCACAGAAAATAAATGTGCCCGTTCCTGTAACCACTTTCAGCACCAATGATGGTTTGGACGAGGTAAATCTTTTGAAACGGGACATACCTGGTCGGCGTCTTCATCCCGAAGCGGCAGAGCTTCCCCGACGGCGGTCAGCATCATCAACAGCATGGCCGTCATTTTCACGGTGATCGCCTTCATCGTGTCGTCATCCAAACTTTCCTCTGGTGGTCCTCGCGGTCTGCCCTTTTATCTGCCCACGTCGACACACACACACACACACATTAATACAGGGGTGCAGATAAGGGGGGCGTAGCCCCCAGATGATGAAATATTCTGGCGAAGTGCCACACCCCTTCTGTTGCATCACCTCCATGTCATCATCCTCGGCTTGACCAACTTTAATATGGTATTGATGGTCAAAAATGTTCAATTTCAAAATAAAAGCAAACTGATGAAACACTGAACTGTGGAAAAAGTCATTAATAATCCAAACACTTCAGTCAAAATTGAACAAATGTGGATGATAGAAAAAAAATGTGACAAAGTGAAAAATAATTGTAAAAAATAGGGAAAAATATCATTTAAGTTCTCACTTAAAAATAGTTGGCCTGTCCATGGAATAGCAGGGATGTGGTTTGGGTATTTAGCTCAAACAGGGGAGCGCCCACTTACCGTGTAAAACGTATTGTGATCAAATCCAGCATTTTCAAATTAACACTTAAAAACAGGAAGAAAAAAATAGTTGGCCAGTCTATGGATTAGCAGGGAGGTGGGTTGGGCATCATTCAAGTTAACTCTTAAAAAATAGTGGGGAGAAAATCTTTTAAATAGGGCACAAGACTAAAAAAAAGTGTCAATCAAAAAAAAAAAAAAAATTAAACAATCAACAAGGCAAAGAAATGCTGAAATAAACATGCAAAAAATGTCAACAGCCTGTGAAAATTGGAGAGAAATATGAAGGGGGGGGGGGGGGGGGGGGTTAAAGGGGAATCCCAGATTTAGAATTTATATCGTTTACTAAAGAATGAATGTGATCCTCTGTATTATCTATAATATTTTTAATAGGTGAAAAGAGGAGAAGGGGGTCTGGGATAATTGCTGTACAAATTTCCACCAGGAAGGAGCAGGCGTGGGACTCAAATTGGCTCACTTTGCTAATAGAAACAGCTAGAAAATGCTCTTTTTGGACAAATTGCATAGCTTTTTGGAAGTAAACTTCCATGAGCCACTTGTTGTTTATTTTGAATTATCGGTCATTTCAGAAAATGAGATGAGATGAGGTCACTTTCTTTACTTTGGGGCATTTAAGGGTTTCTTCTTATTGATTTCAGGTAGTTTGTTGTTGATTTTGGGTCTTGACATAACATTTTGGGCTACTTTCTGTTGCTTTTACTCACTTTCAATTTTGGGACATTTTGGGGTCGTTTTCTATTGATTTTTGGTCACTTAATGTTGCCCCACATTTGGGGGTATTTCCGGGTAACTTTCTGTTGGAAATGGGACACTTCCTGTTGATTTGGGGCGACTACTTGTTAATTCTTGGTGGCTTCCTCTTGATTTTGGGGCATTTCTATGACTTCGTCACTTCCTCTACATTTTGCAGTACGTCTTGGTCAATGACCACTAGACTTTAGGTCACTTCCTGTCAATTCTGGGACATTTCCGAGTCACTTCCTGCTCATTTCGGTTACCTGAACATAAATTACCAGTCATCGGGCTTGCTACCCGTTGGTTGTGATCCACATAGGCGTGAACTTCTCCCCCTCGCCAGAAGGAGGCGACACGGGGAACAATCGCTTCACACCACGCGGACAAAATGAGCCAACGGGAATTGCCGCGGGAGGATTGGTGGCGGGAACTGGGGTTTCCTTTTTTCGTCAAGCGTCGGCCACGTCGAAGGCGGCCGCCAGCCCGTCCAAGTCTCGGTCGTGGGCGGCGCGGAGCAGTCGGGGCGCGTCCATGTCGGCCAGCGCCACGCGCAAGGCGGCCCAGACGCCGGCCGACACGCGGTCGTCTTGGGCGCCGCCATCGCTGCGCCGCTGCTGCTTCAGGGCCATCAGGAAGTGGCTCACGGCTTCCCTGGGGGTCAGCGCGCCGCCGTCACGGTCACGGGAGGGGGCGCCACCCGAGCCGACTGGGCGTACCTGTGCTCTCCCAGCTGCAGGAAGCTGACTCCCAGGTTGTAGCGGCATCGTACGAATCCCGGCCGCAGCCGCAGCGCTCTGGCGTAAGCTAGCACCGCCTCCGAACTGCGCTGCCCGTTGGCCAGGGTGGCGCCCAGTCGGTTCCAGAGGAGGTAGTCCTAAAAGCCAAGCGGAACCGGTCTCAGCTTCCGCACGCCGCACCAGTAATGGCTGCTAATGAGTTCATTTCGTGGCTTGTTCAGGACAGTCGCTGTTGATTTTTGCTTGCTTTCGATTGATTTGGGTGCATTTCTGGGTGACTTCCTGTTGATTTTGGGGGATTCCTGGGATACTTCCTGCTTATTTCGGGGGCATTATAAGGTCCAATTCCTGTTAATTTTGGGAACAGGAAGTCCCAAAATCAACTTGCTGAGTGAATTTTCAGGCATTTGAGCTCATTGTCTGATGTTTGGTCACTTCTTGTTGATTTTGGGTTACTGAACAGAAAGTGATCAAGGAATATCCCAAAATGAATAGGAAGTGACACCAATTCAACATGAAGTGAGACCTAAATGCCCTATAATGAATGTAAACGTCCCCAAAGACTAGCTGTGAATCCTCTGGTTTTGGAGTCAATGAATTAACATAGAGACTAATGTATAGTGCTAAATTTTCTTAGCCTTTTTTATGTCTGAAAAAGTAATTATTCTTGCTTGGTGGGAGACTATCGATAACCTTTAAAGTATTGTGACATATCACCATCTGAATGGATACATTGTCATGGCCTACCTCGGGGGTGACGGACAGTGCGGCGTTAAAGGCTCGCTCCGCCGCCTGGAAGTCGCCCGCCAAGTTGAAGAGAACCCCGAGTCCGGTCTGCAGTTGGGGGTCCACGCGGTCCTCGTTGAGGGACGCCGCATCCTGATACAACTGCAACAATTCCTGCACACACACACTAAACACGACAGACACACTTAAAACTCTTGTTCGCTAGACGTAACCATTAAAACCTTTTTTTTCTCCAAATGGCCCTCAGAGAAAATGGTTGGACACATCTAATTGACTTTAAAAATATATAAACCATATTTTCACGACTATAAGGCGCACCGCATTATAAGGCGCACCCTCAATGAATGACACATTTTGATTTTATTTCCATATATAAAGCACACTGGATTATAAGGCGCCCTGTTTATTTTGGAGAAAATTTAAGACTTTT
The DNA here is from genome assembly GCF_051989625.1 of Stigmatopora argus. Classification (NCBI taxonomy): domain Eukaryota; kingdom Metazoa; phylum Chordata; class Actinopteri; order Syngnathiformes; family Syngnathidae; genus Stigmatopora; species Stigmatopora argus. The sequence goes on from NC_135398.1 coordinate 7,776,741, forward strand.
AAAGTGCGCCTTATAGTTGTGAAAATACGGTACATATATATATTTAAGTCAATAATATATAAGTTACTTATGTAAAACAAATGGTGAAATTCTAGTTTCCTAGATGTGAAGTTTTGACCTCGGTGCTAAAGGAGAAACACTGTTAAAGTGACTAACTCCATCTAGTGTTGAAGCTGAGAAGTGCCACAGAATGTAGGCAGAACTCAAGCTTCTTGTGCGAGACATATTCAATGAGAATTTTATCATTTTCTGCAGGCCAATAAGAACGGGGAAGCGGGCTGTAGTTTGGACATTGTGCATTGGGTGAAGGGGTGGCTACCTGTCGCCAGCGGTGTCGGGGGGCGCCGCGGCAACCGGTCCGAGGAGCTCTTTGTAATTCGGGTTGTGAGCGATCCAGCCGTAGAGGGCGTCGCAGGCGTGCCGCCGCAGACCGCCGTTGGTCCAGCTGACCGCCAGGGCCATCAGCGCCTGAAGGTTGTCGGGGCGCAGGTCCAGGCACCTGGGGACAGGTCGCCATCAAGAAACGGAAAAGGGGCGCCGCTAGGGAACGTGCACCCACCTCTGCAGCGACGCCACGGCGGCCCGTTCGTTCTCGTTCTCTGCTTGCGTCGTCCCCAGTAGTTGCCAAGCCTGGCCGGGTGACCGATCGGGCGTCGGCGTGAAGCGAGCGTGCGTGCGAGCGTGCGTGCACAACGCGGGTGGGCGAGCGCTCACCTCCGAGTCCCGCGGGTCCTGCAAGATGGCCGCCTCCAGCAGCAGCACGGCTTCGTTCAGGTGGCCCCCCGCCACTTTCTCCTGAGCTTCGGCGAAGGCGCCGCCGCGCTCAGTGAATGGATTGTCACTGCTGAACGGGAAATTCTGCAACTAGCAAAAACAGACAAACAAATGGGCTGGAAATGATATTATGAACATGAAGCGTGTCATTAGGCTTCTTTTACCGTCCTCGCAGGTGACTTAGTGGGCGGGGTCAGTCTCTCACCCTCTTCTTCCACCTGCAGCCACTTTCTGCGAGCAAGCTCCTCCCACTCGGCTTGCATGTTGTCCCAAAACTGTGTGTCTGACTGAATGTAAGAATTATTGACATAAGCTTGAGGACCGAGTCAGTAACATAACCATAGATTACACATACACACACACAGTATGTGGACATCTACCCCCGCAAATGGAGAAAGCGTGCGCACGCGTACCTCCACAACCGCCTTGGCTTTGACGAACTCGTCTTCCAGGGATTCGCTCAGGGATTCACTCGGAATCCCTGGGTCCACCTCTCCCGACGCCAACTCGCCGAGCCTATCAGGCGAGCCCGAGTCCAAGTCATCCCCGGCCGCCTCGTCGGGTGGCGCCAAGCTCTCGACCGTCATGGCAGCGCACCTAAGCCAGATTGTGAGACAGGGGGTGATGAAGTTTACGGTCAGTTTGGAGAACTGGATTTCCCCGTTGATGACGAGCCAATGATAGATGACAGATGCCCATCACCACATGCAATAGGATTCACCCTTATTTTCACTAGCAATGAACCAGAAAAATAACATGTTGGAGAAACACCCCCCAAAATTATTTTTGCCATTTTGGACTAATAAGTGCCAGTCCATGGTTGTAAATGGCGCCGAAATCATTGAAATCAACAAATAACCTTCAACTGGAGCAGAATTTGTTTTTGCTTTACATATTTTGTGTTGTCTGTGCTTGCGGTCGACGGCCATTTCCTCACCCCAGCGGCGACGAAGGCGGCGTATCGAAAGTCGCCCCGTCCTCATCGTCCACATTAGACTCCTCCCACGTGTCGCGTGGCGACGGCGCCGCCAGAACTGGAGGAGACAGACGATCAAGGGATCAGGATGCGACCGGGCGGAATCGTTCTGGGATTAAAAGTAGCCACTGGAGCGAGAGTCGATGAGATTGTTTCTCATCCGCCTCACTGGTTTGGCAGTGCAGTTATTAACTCATTGGTTGCCATTGACAGTGATAGACGTCCATTCCATTTGAACAATGAGAGTTCAAATCTACATCTTTCTGTGTCTGTTGTATAAAGAGCATTAAACAATGTGTTTTTCTTTCCTGAAATTTTAAACTAATACAAATATTGACCTTTTGTCCCCTCTAACTAAAGAAAAAAACTAAATATTGACAAAAAAAGACAATATTGCCTTGTTTTAATCAATAAATGAATAAATTAAAAAAAGAATATTTACTTTTATTTCCTTTATAATAATTGAATTAAAAACTAATATTTCAATAAACATAAAGAGGAAATGGTAAAATAACTGTTTTTTTTATTATTGGATAAATACATAGACAAATATTTTTAAAATACTTACGTATTTCCTTCAAATAAAAAAAAAGCAAAATATAAGGAATATTTAGTTTTTTTTCATTGAAAATAATGTAATAAAAAACTTGATAATTAACTTGGTACATACTATGTTGATATATAGTTTTTAAAGAGTACTTTTTTTTCATTAAGTAAATCTATATTTATTTTTTAAATGCAAAATATTTGCTAATCAGAGCCCCAGAAGAAAAGGGATTGGACCATTTTTTAGGTCAACAATCTCTCAAAACGATGAACGGAGTGGCAGAATAATTTTCCATTCATCCGTTAAACAACTGACCCACCTGAGGCCTCGACGGGCGGGGCACCGCCGCTCTCGGACAGGAAGTCGTCCACCGACGCGCTCAGCAGAGGGCGACTCTCCTGAGGCTCCTCGGCCGACATCTGCGTGGTGAGATGACAATTATGCATCGTCATAACGGAGGGGAAGCAGGATTAGCACCAATCTCATCAATTCAATTTGGAAAAGTAGATGAAAGTGAAAGCATAAATATACCCGAGGGGCGACCGGTTCAGGGACAAGCCTGAACAGCATTTTTTTGCTTGTGGCTAACTATTTGGTCTTTTTAAATGAGATATCACCAGCAGACGTCCGATCTAAGTTAATGGCGGCCAATGAGATAATGTAAACGTAAAGCAAAAAGTACATAGCCTACAAATAATCAGACATTCCGGCTAATATTTTTATAAATTAATGACGGCAGGTCGTATACGAATGTATTTACAGGCTTTAGTTTAAAAAGCGGAACAGAAAGTGAATGAATTAAAAAACTTTTTAAAAAGTACCTACTCATTTAGTATTGCAAAACACATGAGCCTTTGAAGGATATGTGACTGTTTTAGGTAATTGCAAAAAAATAGAGCTTAACCCAGGGGTGGGCAAACCGGTGCTCAAGGGCCACTGTGGTTACAGGTTTTTGTTGCAACCGATCCAGTAAATAATCTTTAACCAATGAGATTTCTGCAGAGAACAAAAAGCACCCGACTGCATTCCACTGATTGCATTTGTAGAACACCAGATGGGTGAAAAGGTGTCCTATGGCGCTGTCAATGGCACTGCAAAGTTCAAATTCACAGCCAGTCCTCCCAGTTTATATTGATAAGGCATTTATCATTGTCAATGGCAGGCAATGAGTAACAACTAGGAAATTAAAACATAGAATATATTCAAATAAAACCATTAATAAAATACTGTTTTACAGGAGGCCACTACCAGATATTATTTGTTTTGATTCACGACGCCCCCCACCCCCATAACACCCTAAAATTGTTTTGTTTTTTCCGCCCTAAGAATATTATTGAACTCACTGTCAGTAATTGACCACGCTGGACCAGCGCCGTCGATGGAGACCGATAAAGTCAATATCACGAAATATACCGTTTTACACGTGCCGTTAGAATCGCTTTCTGATGACGTCAGATAGCATTAGCACGATTTCGCGTGAATGAATACGCTACCACAACAATGACGGCGGCGACGGCACTCACCTGCACTTGGTACATGCTTCCCCGCCTGGTTCCGGTCAGCCGGCCGCCACTAACGTCCACGGGGAGCTAGCTCACTAGTTCCCGAAGTGTCCGGGTCCGGTCCAACTCGAACAATGACGGTTCCGTCCGAATTCTGAAGCCGCGAGCTCTTCGTTGCCCGTCACGGCAAAACACGCGGCAGGAGCGAGCCGAAAAGTTCTGATGTCATCAGGCCGCGCCCCCTACGGACCTTCACTGTCAGGCTCAGTGATGTTACGTCACCCTCAATGAATCCGTTCACTTTAATCAATACAAGTCCATTTTCATCCAAAGTTTGATTAGTGCTTCAATGTGTTTTGAGTTTTCTCTCAAATTCATTGTAAACATCTCCTTTTGTGCACATAAAAATTAAAGTTAAAGGACTTTGTCAGATGTGCAATACAAATTTGCAATTATAAAAGTTTTTAACTGCTCTCGCTAAAATACGTGTAAATCCAGATGAATGAATTTAGCCAGATTAACCGGCCACAGCAACCAAAGAAATCGGTTTAGTATTTTGACAGATTTGGGGTCTTACTTGAATTGCTGGTCCTATCGTGTTGTAGTTGTCCTCTGAGGGTCGCTACGGAGCTGACGAGCTACGAAACAGATTCCACGAAGAAAAACGAAAAGCGGATATCGAGTTCTTGTTATTGTTTGCATGATATCCCGAGGACTCGGAGCGTCGTCATGGCGGAGTTGAACCGGCAGCTTCAAGAGTATTTGTCCCAGTCCAGAGGCGGCGCCACTGCCTCCCAGTCCAGCTCCAGTACAGTGGTGGAGATAGGCGACCCGGAGAAGGTCCCCGGCGGTTGGTTCGGACGCTGGTCCAGCCCATGGTCCGGCGGCGGCTCCTCGTCGTCGTCCGCGGCTGCGAGTTCGAGCTCCGGGGGCAGTTGGCCGTGGTCGGCTGAGCCGGACCCATGCCTGCCGGGGGTGAGTCGCCGCCAGCGGCTTGCGATTGCCGGAATGCTCGCCACCATGTCGGCGCTGTGCTTCGGCTTAGCCGCCCTGTACGCGCCGTTGCTCCTGCTATACGCCCGAAAGTTCGCTCTGCTCTGGTCACTGGGCTCGGCCTTCGCCATCGCGGCCGCGGCGGTTTTGCGTGGACCGAGCAAACTCGTCGCCGGCCTGCCCGGCTCGCCCGGGGCCGCCGCCTACCTGTGCGCCCTGGGAGGGACCTTGTACGCCGCTCTGAGCCTGCACAGCACAGTGCTGACGGCACTCGGGGCGGCCGCGCAAGTGGCCACCATCGTCGGCTTCGTGCTGTCGCAGCTGCCCGGGGGGAGCGCCGGGATCCGCTTCGTGGCGAGCATGGCGGCGTCCGCCATCAAAAGGACCGTAGCGGGAAGGGCCACCTCCATCTGACCCCGACTGGAACTTTTCAAGTGCCTTCCTACGGGGACTCAAAGAATTTTATGAAGGAAGCAGGCAAAACTCGTCACTTTGAAGTGTTTGTCAAAATTAGACGCGTGGGCTCCCTCTTGCGGCATCCCAAAGAATCACTGAATGGAATCCAACTAACATCAGCAGAAAATCTCAGTAAATTTAAGTGTTTGGCTTTGCCACTTCTCAAAACATGTTTGTAAATAGAGCACTGGCTCTGTACCCTTTTGTTTTTATTGTACTTTGATTTGTTTCGTAACATGCGATTTAGGACCAAATAATTCCCATATGTAATGATTTGCTTTATGAAAATCTAGATGGGGGTTGAAAAAAAATCTGTACGATTCTTGAGGAAAACGACCTTCTTCAAAATGACGTTTCTACGCTGTTGACTTTGTAAATAAAGATAATTTTGCTATCAAATTTTGGGATTATTTTATTGAAGGCGGTTGGTCGTGTATCTTGATCTCCATGAAGAAAAAAAAATAACTCATTCGCCACTATTGACAGCGATCCCCGTCTTATCATTACCATTCACTACGTCGCCAACTTGAGCGACCTCTCCGATTAGGGAAGAGGGTCACTTATAGGTGAGGAGGGGCTCATGTCTTCCATGTGAGTTTGTGTTTTATTGTCCAGTCAGTGAAAAGACAAAACATAGAAATTTCTTACAAAAACAAAAACCTTGAGGAAATATTTCCAGCTGGCGCAAAGGTAGGCGTCTACCGGCCGCGGCCTCCACCCCTCGGCACGCCCCGCATGGGTGGGCCTCCTCTTCTGTGGCCGGGCCAACTGCTACGCGCGCCACGTCCTGGTGGTCCGTAACCGTCGTCCCGATGAGGAGGTCGAACTGCGGGCAACGCGAATAGGTCAGAATTGACGATGGACATGTTAAATGTAAAATGGGAGGACTGACTGGTTGTTTTTGTCCCCTCCCAGTCCAAATGAACTGGATGTTCAATTAGTAGGAAGACTGACCCGCTTCGACGACCGGTCCGTCTCGTTCTCGGAGGTCGGCGATCCCCGGGCCGTCCTGCCAAGGCCTTTTCCGCGGCGGTAGAGACGCCATGTCCATCCCTTGCAGAGACAGCGAGCGCTCGCGGCCGGCCGTGGACGTCCCGTCGTGGTAAGAGGGCTCGTCACGGTAGACGTCGGGACCTGAGCAATCGTGACGCGGTCAGCATCGGTCTCGCCTCCCCGTCTCGATGTGAGCGTACCTCCTCTGGGGAGTCCTCCGCCTCGCGGCCGGCTCCTGGCCCCGGCATCCCAGGCCCTTGCGTCCTCTGGGGTGTCGAAACCCTCCTCCTGGCCCACGTAGTCTTCGGGGTAGCCCCGATTGCCGGGCCGGCCGGGACCCCCTCGGAACCTGAGGCGGCGAGGGAGCGGTCAGAGTCCGGTTCAAATCCGAGGGGGGGAAAAACGGGTCTCTCACCTATCGTCTCGTCGTACTCTGAACTCTCCCACGTCTCGGAGGGGTCTGTCCTCGGACCCCCAGCCGGGCACCGCTGCCGGCGGCGCCCCGCCTCCTCGTGGACCCGCCCCTACCCGGGGTCCCGCCCCACCCGGGAAGGCGTGTCCCGGTCTCCAGGGCTCGTCCCCTCGCCCGTGGAAGTCCTGACTCGTGTCAAAGTCCTGCGCTGCGTGCTGGTTGTCCCCCCAGTAATGCTCGTGCCCCCCCGCGCCCTGGTGGTCCAGAGGTCCTATATGGTGATTGGGGGCTGGCCCCCGGGCATCTGAAGGAGAACCAGACAATGTTAAAAAAATGAAAAATGAAATCTCAGATTTAGTTCACCATTAATTTTTTTTCCCGATTTGCCGAACAAATTTAACCTTTATAGGGCACTCATTGGCTGCCATTGACGGAACTCGACCTCTAATCCATTTTGACAGCAGACCAGGGCAGTTATTTTGTGAACAGAAAAAAAAAATCACCAAATCCCCCAGCTGGGCTCACCTTTGCTGTTGGGTCCCTGCTGACCCCTGCTGTGTATGGGGGCCCCAGGGTTCTGTGCCTGCTAGGACCAAAACACAAGTCAGAATGTTGACGTGGAGTCGGCACACGTGACGACACTCACCTGGTGCTGCATGAATGGGGGCCCCTGCATGTTACCCGGAGGCCCGTGCATCCCTCCCATTCCAAAATTGTTATGCGTCCTGGGCGGCATGCCCATCATTCCCCCCTGAGGTCCCATCATATTTCCTTGAGGCGCCATCATGCCCCCCTGAGGCGGCGGCCCTTGTAGGTCCCGGGGCCCCATTCCTCTGGGCGGAGGCCCCATCATCCCCGCGTGCTGAGCCGGCATTCCTCTGGGACCGGGCCCCATGTTGGGAGGTCCCTGTCCCAAGTTCCTGGAGGAGCCGGGGTGTCTCTGCATGTCGGGGGGACCCATCATGCCCTGAGGGTGCCCGGAAGAAGCGCTCATCTGGCCGGGAGGCATAAAGGAAGGTCCCATGGGCGGGGGGCCCATGTTGTTGGGCTGCGGAGGAAAATTCGGCGGCCCCGCGGGGCCCGGGAAGCCCGACGCGGGGCCCACTCCCGGTGGCATGCCCTCGGAACTGCCGGGGTTCATACGGTCCATGCGATCCATCTTCATCTGTTGATAGAAATCAGCAACCAATCAGAATGTGCGGCGCCCACCCCCGGGCCCCCCAGTGACTCACCTCCAGCATCCCTGGGTTGGTGTACTGCATCGCCGCCATTTCCTGATCAAAATCGGCTTGATTTCGCTTTTTCATATCCCCTTTGGGCTCGGCCTTGCGCTCTTTGTGGCCGTCGCCAGAAGGGGGCATCGCGGGAACTTTATTGTCCGCCCAAGCCTGTGGAGAAAGGGACAAAGACCAAGTAGGTGTAACTTTGACGTATTAACCCTTGATTAGGGCACTCGGGAGCCATGCCGGTAACAACTCAAAGGAAGGAAGAGGACGAAGGAGCCCTGGCTGACCTGTTGGAATTGAGGGGGGATGGGTTTGGCGTAGGGGACTTTCTTCTGGGGGACCCTCTTGTTGTCCTTTCCCATCACCTCGTCCATGCCCCAGTCCAGGCCCGGGATGGACATCTCATCCTGGGCTTCTTCCTTAACTGCAGGCAAAACCACGGTGGGTGACGGCGATTCGGCCGTTATCACGCCGAGGGCCTTCTCCGACTTACGAGTCTGCTCCTGCTCCATGGCCATCTTTAGCTGCTCGGGAATGCCCATTCCGGGGATGGCGGCCATGCTGTTGGGCTCCATGTCGTCTGGCGAAATAGAGACAAATGCGCTTTTAGACGACATCTCTACGTGGTTGCTCAGGGTGTGTCGAGTATCAATAATCCTTTTATTTATTAGGTAAAAATGACTGACCGTATTCCATGCCGTCCTCCGACATGCCAGGGAGAAGGTTCAGGTTGTAGCGGTCCCTCATTTTGTCTCCGGGACGATTCCTGGTCCAGAATTTGCTAGGGAAATACAACAGGTCACGGGGTTACACGTGTACGTCGGCACCGGGTCGGAGCACCGTGGCGAGCGAGCCGTTACCTGGTGTGGTCGTTGGAGCCCGAGCAGAGGATGTGGCCGAGGGGGTGCCAGGCCAAGCTCCAGATCATGCCCTCGTGAGCCATCTCCATGCCACCCACTTCCTTCTCCACCCTGACGAGGGAGCGCACGCATTTAGATTTTAGCGATGAAAGCGAGACGGGGCTTCTCTGGCGTCTTTCCTACCCGACGTTCCAGAAGAGCAAAGAGCCATCGGAACCTCCACTGGCAAACAGGCCTTCGTGAATAGGGTGCCAGGCCACGGCTGAAATCAACAGGAAACACAAAAGTGCCTTAGGGTTGTGATTTTTTTCCAAACCAATTACAACAGTCAAATTGATGTTGTTTTCCCATTTACATTTTCAATTAAAAACAAAAAGGTCACAGCGGCTATAATGATTTTTTAATTTCTGTTTTACAATTTAAAAGGAAAAAATATATAGTCATTCTTTTCTATATTTTTATTTATTTTTTCTCGTTTCATTTACATTTTAATGAAATGAAATGGGAGATATTGTTTTGATTTTTCTAATTATAAAAGGGACAATTGCACAATTATTCACTTTTTATTCCGGTATATATTTTTCGGGTTTCATGTATTTAACGTTTTAATTAAAAGGGCAAAATATTCTTCTTTTTTCCAAGAACAAAAGAAAACTAGAAATTATTCTTTTAGGTTTTAATTTAAAAAATACTCTTCATTTTACTTTTAAAAATTTAATATTCTCTCAAATTGAAGACTAAGAAAAATGTAAATTAATTAGTTATTTTAGTGAAAAACATGAAGTGGACACGAGCCACACAAACATTGAGTTTGACAACAGTCTTTTAGAGAATAAGGGGTCTTATTGTGACTGAAATTGGAGAAGAAAAAAGTTTTAATCTGGTGAAGACGCTGGTGTAAATGCGCTTTCGGTCAGACATACCTGTGGCTTCTTTCTTGTGCCCTCGGAAGACCTGCAGCTCCTCCTTCATGTTACGGATGTCGAAGAGTTTGCAGAGGTGGTCCCGCGACGCCGTCAGCAGCCAATTGCCGTTGGAATTCCACTTCACCTCCATCACCGTGTTCTTGTGGGCGTGTCTGAGGGAAGGCACACGCACGCCAAACGTCATTTCAAGCAGTTGTCAAAAAACAGCACTGCCAAATATAATCGGCAAATGGCTGGGCGATCTTGGCTAAACATCACACCATTTCTCCTCCAAATAATAATACTATTTATTTAAAATAGGTTTTAGTCTTTTTTTTCGAGTGGTAGTTTTAAAGATTCTGCAGTGAGGTATCTGTGTAAATAATAACTGTCTTGCGAGCTAAATAACATGAATCAATGTTTATTTTGTTGGTGCAATAATAGTCTTTCATTATATATTAGCATGAAACTAGCAGGTGTTTGTGCATAATTTTTTACAGTTTATCTCAACTGAAGATAAACTGCTTGAAAACCAACATTGGATTCAGTGCTATACGTAATTTCCTTTATGTGTGTCTAGGTTTACAGTTTACTTCAAGATTTCTTTGCGGGACTGTTAGCTACCTGCTAAGCTAGTTTATTTACATCTTCACCAAGTTTGGGCGCTTTTATATGTCAGATTAGATCACCGAGATTGACCTTTGCTGCGATAGTATAGGCTAAACAAAACTATACTTGGGGTGTCATTTTTCTGTGCCCGGCCGGTTTTACTCACAGGGTTGCCAGGCTCTGTCCCGTCTTTGGGTCCCAGAATTTGATAGGCTGCTGACTGTCTTTGCTGCCGGACACCACTAGTCCTTTTGACGGGTGCCAGTCCACGCACTTTACGTCAGCCCCGTGACCTGCAACACGAAAGACGTGTCTGGACTCGTAATCCGCCATAAGGAAAATTAACTATACGTTATGATCAGTTTTTTCTTTTTAGTAACATTTCATGACCACTTTAAGGGAACCTTAGAGGCCAGAGGTCACGTATTATTCAGTTCTGTGTTCCTGTTTCTGTTCAAGATAACTGAAAAATCAATAGAGGATTGTCATTAACCATGAACGATGCATTTCCAATAGGAAACAAAAGAAAACAAAAAAAATACGTTTATTTTAGTGGGTCGACTCAGAAAGACTAATTTTCCTTAATATGAAAAACTGTCAAGAGTGGAAAACAACAATCAATATTTTTTTAGATGCAAAATATGAATAAAAATACATTTTAAGTACTTTGAATGTAGTTATTCAACATCGACCCTAATTGGATTGTGAAAATCAATTTGATCGTGCACTAGCGGTCCAACGCGGTATCAGCGGTGTCTCCTACCTCGAAGGATGCGCTCCTCGTGGCAGCGCTGGAAGTCCCAAATCCGGACGGTGCCGTCATCCGAGCAGGTGGCGAACTTACTATCGGTGGGCGAGAAACTAGAAAACAGACAGGAAGTGACACGTCAAGGCGGTAGACGGTCCATAACTTGGTGTGGCCCAGCCTAGCGCAGGACAACTACTCCAAATGTTTCTCTGCCATTTGAGTTCCAGAATCTAAACTCTGTATTTTCCTTATTAATTTCATCAAAATTAAAATCCCATTCATTCATTTTCCACTTTCCAGTGTGGCTTCACAGCAGATTCACATGTAGAAATTGCCTTGAGTAGTCCAGATAAGCTGTTTTTGTACAGCTCTTTTGATTTTTGCCTCCAACACCTTCAGCACATCAAATCATCTATAAATTTAATGGATTAGCATCATTTCAACATAGTTGGACCTACCTTGGAAAAGCTCCAAGTGCAAGTTGGCGCTTATGAGTCAAAATATAGCCTAATGTAACACAGCTTAAGTTTTGGGACTTGGTGCAGGCTTAGGTTTGGATCTTGAATCATTTTGAGGCAAACTTGAAATTTCAGCCTCTCAAGAGTTAATTTGTCCGTTCTATGATCCTCCATTACCATACAAAACAAGGCATTTGCAAGCATCTGCCTTTAATCTGGAAAACAACCCACATTTTTGCCAATTCCCCGACAGACGAAGCCAGGAACTAAGTCATCATTCATCTGTCAATTTGTAATGACGTCCTGTTTTTACGAGACACCAATCATTTACCTCCACCAGGTAAGATCTGCAGCAACTGCCTGTTTCTGTTCAAGATAATGTAAGATGATCAAACGTGCGGGGTCTGTTTATAATGTGAAACAGAAGAGCTGATTCAATTTTGGACTGATAAACATAAAGGTCACTGAGTTTAAAAAGGGTATTTAGTATTAACTTGATAAGGGATTAGCCTATTCAACTCAAATTTGCACGCTAGGCAATATTTGTGTTCAAGATTGGAAAGCGTGCTTCAGGTTTAAGGTCGAAAACAGGCTCGCAGGATGGTAGGTTGACGATGACTCGTGTCACCAGTGTTAAATTTTGAATGGAAGTTCAAAATAAGGCTCCTTTGTGCCTGGCATAGGACACTCGAGACCTCTTTAATTTCCTGTCACATGACTGCACCCACGCTAAGCTAGGCCTGCACTTTAGGCCTAGCGGACGCCCGGGTGGTGACATAAACAACCAGTGTCAAGTGCGTTCAACTTTATTGATCCCTGCCAGAGTGGCGGTCTGACCTTTATTAACCCCATTTTATTAGCACATACATCCACAAGAGAAAGACAAGAGAGGGGACCCGGGCGAGGCTGGACTAGGTAAAAGTGCAGATGGGGTGTAAACCTGGCTTCTCTCACGGCCTCCTTATGCGCCTGGAACATCTTGACGTTGTTCATGTTGGACTGCCAGTACTTGACGTAGCCGCCGTGGTCCGCCGTCAGCATCCACATGTCATTGTGAGACCATGTCATGGCGCGGACCGGACTGTCGTGGGCCTGTGGTCATAAAACAGAAAGTCAGACCACGCTTTGAGTTTGTCACATTCAGATTCTTCTTGTGTCATTTTGCCTCTCTCGGGAAAGCAAGACAAACACGTTTACCTGTAAAATGGTCTCAAAGTTGAACGTCAGCCCATTCCACAAGGTAAACTCGCCGCTTGAGGCTCCCGTCACCAGCCGACGACCCTCAGGAGTCCACTGCGCCCACACAAATTGTCATCAGCATTGAGGCCATAGTATGGAGTTGGGAGGGGGGTCTGGTTACAAACTCACCCGGATGACAAAGACGGGACATTTGACTTTGTTAGTGGATGTGCGCACAAACTTGGTGGTGACGGCGTTCATGGGATTGTTCAGCATTCCGATAGGCGGAACCAACTGGGAATAGAAACAGGCAGGTTTAATCTCCACTGATATTTCAATAATATAGAGATGTCCTTTTTTTGGCGGAGAAATAAAAATAACAACAACCACCATTCATATTTCAGGGAATTGGAATCAATATTGAATTAGATAGAAAATGGAATTGGACCAGATGGAGGAAAAATGTAATCCAGCTCGGAGGTTCTTAGCAACACTCAAAGAATAGGAAAAGACCACCTACGTCATTATAGCAACCGGCGTTGGGTTGGATGGCTCGGAGGTCACGATGATCCCGTTGCCACTGACGATTCTGTCGCCAAAAAGTCAATGGTCGACGACTGGGAGCGGACGCTAGCGTCTCCGGGAAGGCATCGTACCTGCAGGTATCTGATGACGGACGGGTTGTAGTCGATGGTCTTGCGGTTGACGGCCTTGCGCATGCGCTTGCCGTCGAAGGTGAGCTGCTGCATGGCCTGCTGCTGAGCAAAGTCGGGCCGCTTGTAGAACACCTGCCGCGGCGCCTGGTGCTGGAAGCGCGGCATGTGGAAGAAGCGCTGCGGCGAGCTCACGTCCGTCGCCATGGCCGCACCGAAAGCGCACCTGTGCCCAGATCCAGCCAATAAATAAACATATGAATTCACTGGGCTCGTCATACGTTAAATCTTTCTGCGCCATTGACAATGTTGGCCCTTTAATAATGTGGCTCATTTCTTTTTTTTTTTTCGCCTGGAAAATCTAATGAGTTTATCACAAGTACGTCTACCGCTGCCAATGAGTGACATACAGATCAAAAATTGCAGTCTTACATGTTCAATTTGTTGGTTTGAATGAGAAATTTGCTGTTTTAGCACAGGATGTTTCCATCTTGAATGGAAATTTGCTGTTTTTAGGACAAACTTAAGGACAAATGGACATTGTATGACTGTTTTTTTATCATTAAAAACGTAACATTTGACAGGGATGGCTTCCAGCGACTAATTAGTGCCAGCCTCTTAACTAAAGCCCTTTAACGGGTTTACAAAAAAAGTTTTATCCACTTAGTGTCATTTAAAAAATCTCCAACACACTGACAGTAGCATGCTAAAACGCAGGACGAATGTTTTAATTACAGGGATGTTATTTACTATCGTAGTGTAAAGCATGTATAACATGTTCATGATTTAACTTGATTAGTGTGCTGTCTGAACGATACTTTGGAATATTGTGTTAAAATAGATTACTATTGTTGCCCGTGAAATTAATGATATTTTAACTGCTTTTGTTGGCACTATCTCCGGTCTGAATGCTAAATTGGCTGATTTTATTCTTACAACTGTTGCTGTTCTAATTGTATTATTTCGTGACAAAGGTTGCCGGTGAGCCTGAATGCGAACATTGCGCCGCGGCTAGCTCGCAGCAAACTAGCCCAGTTAGCACGAGGAGCTAATTGAGCAAAACAAGCCGAAAAAGCGTACGCAAGCGAAAGCTTTCCAGCGGCGATGAAACAACGCGGTACAAGTGTTTAATACTGTGCTCGTGGGCCGCTAGAATGCGCGTAAATGATTGTTTCTTCGTGTTGTTTGTTAGCTGCGAGGCTAATGGCGGCCCGGCCGCTACTACTTCCGGCGCTTCTCGGCGCCTAGTTTGAGCGCCGCCACTCACCTGAAGTCTCCCGGGTAAAAGTGAGCTCGCTAGGAGCGAGCGTACGCCGGGAGCTTGGTCCTCTCTCGCGACCAATCCCTGGAATTCCGCTCGTGCGTGTCCACTTAATGCCGCTTTAGCCAGCAGCTAACACGAGCGGCTGCGGCGCAAACATGGGGCGTGACGTCACAGCGTCCCCGTGTACGCCCCGCCCCGGTGTTGTGACGTCGCCGTCTCACGGCACGAGATGCATAAGCACGTGTGACGTATGTCTTGTTTTCCCTCTGTCTATAAATGTATGTAGTTTGGTATGTTTTATACTGTAATCATAATTTTTGATAACTCTTTAGCGCGTCGGCTTCACAATTTTGGTTCGATCCCTGGTCGATCCTCAATGTGTTGCCTGATCTTGCATGGGTTTTCTCTGGGTACTCCCACTTTCCAAAAACATGCAGGGTAGGCTGGTTGAGATATGTAAATTGTCCCTAGGCATGTGTGTGAGCATGAATGGTTGTCCGTCTCCTCATGCCCTGCGATTAGCTGGCCACGACTCAAGGTCCCCCAGCCGGCCTGGTGCCCGTAGTTAGCGGGGACTTGCTCCAGCACCCCCCGCGACCCTTGTGAGGATGACCAGTTCAGAAAATGATTGAATTAATGTTCTGCACTGTTCAGATCTAAATAAAACCTGTTCAGTTTACAAAGTAGATGGCATGTTTAAAATGTAAGCATGAATAAAGGTTTGAGGAGGGAAATACAACCACCTGGACAAAAAATGTATTCCTTTTTTTTTTTACTTTACGGTAATTGCCAGTAGATAAAACGTTAAAGGAAAGTAGAGGTTAGCTGTTTGGTTTCATGTCGGCTTACTTGACTCTGTTTCTGATGATAAAAATAACACACAACTGAATAAAGGGAATAGTATCAAACTTGGAAGACATGTTGGTAATATATACATAATTCATTCTTTTATCAAAGGCATCCATTCATTTTAATACATTAATCTGAATATAGGGCTAAATATTGTTTTCAATGTCAATTTGCAGATCTATAATTATTTATTATAGAATTGTTAATCATAATTTGGTGCCCTAGTAAATAAACCGACTTGAAAATGTCCATGAAACACGATTGGACAGTGATTGACTATAACGTGCAGTGACTTTAGAGCACTTTGTTTTGTTCTAATAGTTAATGTACTTATTTATTTATTTATTTATTTATTTTATTATTATTTTATTATCATTATTAATATTATCATTATTGTAAATACGACGGACGAAGTAAGTAAAATACTATGTTGATGTCATGGTTGGGATATGAAGAAGAAAAGAGTCCCAAAAAGAAGTTGGAAGCACTTTCGTCAAAAAGCCAAGGTGACGTTTAAAGAGACACGTCACGAGGCCGGCGTCCAATCAGCGAGCTGTTCTTTGATCGGGTCTCGCAGCCGTTGGAAGTTCGCTGGACGTCAGTTACAATTTAAAGTTGGATCTTCAAGGCTAACGTTAGTGTAGCTTAGTTGAGCCTAGCCTAGCCTAGCCTAGCTTAGCCGCGCCGCACGACCTCTGAACTTTCCGGTGAGTTGCGTCATCAAATAACTTCACGTCATTTGGCTGTCATTAGGATGGACTTTAAGGCACAACAAAGTATTCTTCTTTTTAACGTGTTTTCCTTATATATTTTTTTCATATATGTATATATATATAAATCAAACGTTTATTAGTGCCATAATAATCACTTGTTTATTTGCCGTTAGAAATTTCCCATTAGTCTATTTTTTCTTCTCTTCAGATTACATTTTCAAATAATACCGATCTTTGAAATGTAATTTTAAATATACGGATCAGACTAAAAATCTAATCATTTTATGACATTTAGTTTTATAACATGAAATGGAAAAATGTCGACTCTGGAAAATCTTAATTTTTGATTGAAAATGGTTTGATGACAATTTTTGGCTCTAGTCAATGAAGTGACATGTTGAAAGAATAATGAGATTTGAACCTTCACCACGAAGTGCATAAATAAAACAAATAAATAATAATCTATTGGTTTTATTTGTTATTGTTATCTCTTCGTTTGTTTGTTGTTATTTGTGCCCTTACCTACTTATGTTGTGGACTATTATGTTGACTACTTATAGTAATAAGTAGTCAACTTATAGTAATAAGTAGTCAACTTATAGTAATAAGTAGTCAACTTATAGTAATAAGTAGTCAACTTATAGTAATAAGTAGTCAACTTATAGTAATAAGTAGTCAACGTAATAGTCCACAACATAAGTAGGTAAGGGCACAAATAACAACAAACAAACGAAGAGATAAATAATAAATAATAATAGTCAACATAATAGGTAGTAGTCAACATAGATAAGCAGGTAATCATCAATGGAACTGATAAAGATAGCTTTTGAGGTGGGTTTTTTTTTGCATTGTAAAATGTCAAGCGTCTTCACCAAAGTCCAAAATGATCAAAAAAGGTCCCCCTTCCCCCACTGTCAGTCAGGTGTCTGGGAGCGTCCCACCCGACCGCCGACCTGCCCACCTAAGCCCCCACACGCCCACCCACCAGCCACGCCATGAGCGGCCGAAGCCACAGAGCCGGGTCAGACCACATCACACTTTATTCCATATCATTTCATTTTATGGAAGATCAGGAATGCCAAAAAACTCATCATTTTGATTGATTTAATAATTTTCTTTTCACATTTAATTTACTTCACATTTTATTTGCTCTTTCTTAGGATGCCAGAATTGGCAAAAGTCTATCCATTTAATATTGAACCGTATATTTTTTATATATTTCAATCTTTATTTCAATTTTATTTTAAGCTCTCTCTATTCATTCATTTAAATTCTTGGACTTTATGTTTATTTCAACATGAAATAACATTTTATTGTTTTCCATTTCTATTTAAACTCATTTAAAATAAGTTACGTTTTTGTTTCAACATTCATTCATTTCTTTAGTTATTTTTCGGAGACATATACTATTAATATTACATTTTGGCACTCCTGGCGCAAGATTACCTGGAAAGGGACTGGTCGCCGGCCCAGTCAATGAGCGTCCGTTCCCTGTGCTGTGTTGTCTGGCGTGGTGTCGTGCGTTGTGTCCTTTTGGCTTTTGCGCCATAGGGCCAAGCGATGCTGTTGCTGCTCGCCGCCGTCCAAGGAAGATGCTCGCCGATGTTCCCGGCCGACCCCGACTGACAAGTCCAACTGGCTCAAAGAGGAGGCGAGCTTGCTCACTTTAATTATTCATGAATTCAAATAAATGTAAAAAAAAGATCTTACATGATTGACTCCTCCCCCTCTCTCTGATGACGTCAGAGCGAAGTCTCGGTGTCGGCGTGGGCGCAGGACAAGTGCGTGGAGCAGGTGAAAGGCCCGTGGACGCTGGAGGAAGACGAGCGGGTGAGTTAGCGAGCGAGCGAGCGCTTACCTAGCCGGCCCCTCCCACGCGGTTGACGGCGCCGGCACGTGGCAGGTGGTGGAGTTGGTGCGCAAGTTCGGCAAGAAGCACTGGTCGCTGATCGCCAAGCACATGCGCAGTCGCAACGGCAAGCAGTGCCGCGAGCGCTGGCTCAACCACCTCAACCCCAAGGTCATCAAGAGCCGCTGGACGCCCGAGGAAGATCACATCATCTGCCAGGCGCAGAGGTTGCTGGGCAACCGCTGGGCCAACATCTCCAAGCTCCTGCCGGGCAGGTGAGCCGTGGAGGCTGGAGCACCCTGGCCAAACGCCCTCACGCCGCCGGTTCTCCCCAGGCCCGACAACGCCATCAAGAATCGTTGGAACTCCACCCTGAAGAGGAAGGTGCAGAAGGAGGGCCCTCGCCCCGTCCTGCGCCGTCACCCCGACTCGGCGGCGCACCGCGTCAGCTCTTCGTCGTCCAGCTCATCCGACGACGACGACGACTCTTCTTCTTCCTCCTCTTCCTCCCCCTCCTCGTCCTCCTCTTCTTCCCCCGAACAGGCGGCCTTCAAGATGGAGGCGGGCGTCAAGGTGGGTCGGCTGGCGCGGGCCTACGTCGATGATGGGTGACGGGTGACCGTTTCTCCCAGGATCACCTGATGAGCAGCGAGATTCTCAACATGCTGACCGACTGGAGCCCCTCGCGCGGAGGCATCAACGAGGACCGAGCCACTATCTTGTCTCGCTCTGAGGTAAGTCTTCAGTCCAATTACGACGACAACAACAACAAAAAAACAAAAGATGGTGTCACAACAATTAAAAGGGGGGCACTTGGCAACATTTAATCTTTTGAATTCATTGACAGCTTTGGACATCCAATCCATTTTGACGGGGAGGGGCGTGAAAATGTTTGGTAATCATCACTTTTTGTTCCTGAGTTATCATGAAATTCCTTTTCTGACCACTGTGACATTTAACCCTATGACCCCAAAAATAGAATTGCCATCTTTTTCTTCACCCAAATGTCTTCCTCTGACCTCTGTGACCTTATGACTGCCCTCTTCCATTTCCTACTGCAAGAACTCTTAATCCCAATTTGTTATTGAGGTAAAGTAAAATTCCCTTTCGGACCACTGTGACCTTTGACCTCATGCACAAAAATATAATGTCCCTTTCCGTTTTATATTACTAACCAATTAACAAACTCACCCGGCAAATTTGAAATCCCTTTAATCGTAACCAACTTCGTGCCGAATTCTTTTTGGGATCCGCGTGACCTTTGACCTCATCACCACAATATAAACGCAAGTAAAAAAAAAAAAAAAAATGTCACAAGCCATCTAAAGAATTAAAAGAAGTACCACCTTGACGTACAAGAATTTGTGCCGCAGGATCACCTAATGAGCGGCGAGATCCTCAACATGCTGACCGACTGGAGCCCCGACCACAGCGTCGAGCACGGGGTCGCCGTGGTCGCCTCGTCTCGCCCGGAGGTAAACCGCGAAGGCTCAATCCGACGGCGGGGGAGGCGGCTTCACCGCCCCGCGGCTCCGTTTGCGTTCAGCTGTCGGAGGACGCCCGGATGACGGCCATTTCCCCGGAGGGCGACGGGCTGCTGCAGCCGGCGGGCGGCGCTCGCCAAGGCGACGGCGGCCAAGGCGAGCTCCTCTGCTTCCCGCTACTGGGGCAGGAAGTGTGGTGGTGCCTGCGGCCCGCCGACACACCCGACATGACCGAAACGCTGAGGACCAAAAGCGAGCCCTTCGAGGTAAACGCTCGCAACTCATCGGCCGGCATTGACGATCATAGGCGTCCAATCCAATTGGACTGGAAGGGTTAGCAGCGATTGTCCCTAAAAAAAAATTGAAAAAAATATGGCAAAATTAGAAATTCCCCAAACAAAACAAAAAAACGGGTTAAAAAGGAATTGTATTTGAATACCGTTATGTAGGCTGTACTTCAGCTTCTTGTGCACGCTTTGAGCAAGTTTTGTTTTGGCTGACTTTGCAGAGAGATGGGGCCACGGCGGACGCAGGCTGCGAATCATCATGAAGTGTCGTCGCCAGGGTCACGCCCACTTTTTTGACAGGCATTTTGCTCAAGTCAATCAATTTTGGAAGTAAGCCATGACTTCATGTGTAAGTATCTTACAATTGTTGCTTTGATTTGGAAAGGGAGGACTGGAGCGGTTGTTCATTGCACCTTTTATTGATTTCTTGAGCAGGAACATCTTAACCAAACTCCTTTTAACTTGAAAGTCAACAACAAAAATCTACTTTATTAGCTCTTAATATTCATTGAATGGAGGAGTTTGAGAAATCTCCACTTTTGTGTATTTTAACAAGTACACAAATCTCACTACATTGAACTACAACAATAGGATTGACATATTTAAGGCTTAGCAATTGTTAAGGTTTCCCCATCTTGTCTTGTTTCTTCATTAATTATTGTATTTGACTGCACTTCAAGATTTGATTTGAACATTTCAATTTCATTTGTATCAAATGTTTCCTAATAAAAAAGTGGGAAAAAAAATCATGTTGGAGTTGATTTCCCGCCATCATCCGGGGCAAAAATGTTCTATTGATTTTTCTTAAAATCTTAAGTGCAGGTTTTTTTTTGCGGCTGAATTTCGTTGCCGTGGAATTTTGGTGACTGCTTTTTTGAATTTTCATCTGAAAGAAAATTCTGTGTTTGAAATGCCATTATTCGACCTACGGTGGAATCAGTAGAGCTTCATAGAGGCCTCGAACAGACGCATCAAGTCTTCCTCGCCGTGCTCGCGAGGAGAAAGTTTAGTCACGCGCTCCTGAAAGGCCGCAAAAATGAAGAAAAGTCAGGTGTGGATGGAAGAGAAGCGTCCGTCCGAACGGGGGTCCGGCCTACCTGCGGAATGGTTCCTCTGACCAGCGCGGGGATGTCGTCTTTGCGGTAGCCCACGGCGCCCAATCCGTCCTCCACCTTCAGCTCGGCCAGGAAGTTGCGCAAGGTATCGGCCAGCGCGGCGCCGGCGTCCGCTCGTTTCACGCGACCCACGTCGGCGCCTGAAGACGAGTCGGTCACACCGGATACGGAACGGCGTCCCGACGACCAGTACCGAGGATTTCGGCCGCCTCCAGGTGGCGCTCGGGACAGGCGGGAGCCGTGAAGCCGAAGACGGCCGGGGCCGTCAGGACCACCGATAGACCGTGAGGCTGGCCGACACAAAGAGTGTGCGGTTTTTGAGCGTGGCGTCCCGCGGGTGTGCCCGTGTTGTGTTACTGACCACTAGGGGGTGATCTACGTTGTATCCGTCCGCTTTGTGAGTCTTGACGTTCCCCGCGATGGGATAGGACATTCCGTGACTGCAAAAGGAGAGGACACAAAAACTAGGAGAAGCATTTTTGTTAAGTTTTAAAAACAAAAATACAAAAATAAAAACTTCCTTAAAGGGCACCCGTGTTCATTCACTGGTTGCCATGGACGGCGATAGACGCGCAATCCATTTTGACTGGGCGCGCTGGTGGCAATCGAGCGAAATACCCCCCAAACTAAAGGAAGTGACTGCGAAGTGACCTAAAAATACCCCAAATAAACAGGAAGTGACCCAAAACCAATTGGAAGTGGGCTGGAATTGCCCAAAACTTAACAGGTTTAATGCATTACCCCAAAACTGCTTGCCCCCAAAAAGTTTACAAATATTTTACAACTTTATTTTTTTTAAAAGGAGATAAAAATAGCGAATAACCCATGATCCTTGTGAGGATAAATGGTACAGAAAATGAATCAATGGTGAATAATCACAATCATTTTTAACATGTATAACAACAATACCAAATGTATTCATTGTTCATCCCCTTGATGGCTTCATGAAATAGTATATATTTGATCCAAAAGTTGCCTCACCAAAGATGGACGCCGGCGTTCCCGAATCCGATGCCCGCGAACACGCTGGCCAGGTGCATGGCGGAACGGGCTTCCGCGTCCTCCGGGTCGTCCACCGCCCGCTTCAGATACTTGGCCACCACTCGGAGGGCGTGTCGCGCCCACACGTCGCTGATGGGGTTGCTGCCCTGGTAGGCGGGCCTGTACAGGGGGTCGGGGGGGCAGGGGGCGCGTCGGTGGTACGGCAGGGCGGTGTACGACTCCAGCGCGTGGCTGCCGGGGGCCAAAGAGAAGTGAGGGCGCCGCCCGACCGCGATCCTTAGGAGGAGGGCGCTCACCAGAGGACGTCGAAGCCGCTGTTGGCGGCCACTCGGCCGGGCATGCTGAGAGTGTGGAGGGGGTCCACCACGCCCAAGGTGGGCCGCAGCGCCCGGCTGGCGATGCCTTGAAAAGGAAAAATAGCATGCTTGTTTTTAAACTCAAACAATATTTGTAAAGTTTTTGGGTTCAATTTTGGTCATTTTTGCTGTGTTCAATGTCTTTTTTTTGTCCAAATTTGTACATTTTTGGTCCATCAATGGTAACAGATAGCATTTATTTGGTCCCAAACCCCCTAAAAAATGTTAGGCCTAAAATGGTTCATTTGTAGTCAAAGATTGATCATTTTAGGGGCCAAAATTGTTTCATGTTTGTTGAAGAAAATGGTTTTCATATTTTTGGCCATCTGATACACTCGCATTGGATTGGTTGGATCAGAAAAAATCAATTTTGCATTTCAGATTTTTTGGGACGTCCTTAATTTGACGGGCGGGGCTTACCTGTTTTTGCCTTCAAAGGTTCGTAGTCAAAGATGGCCACGCCCGTCGTCTCGCTGCCGGTGCCGGCGGTCGTGGGGACTGCGGTGGGCGGATTTCGAGTTGGGCGTGGCTAATGGGCGGGGAGGCGTCGTGCTCACTTACCCGCGATGAGTGGCTTCAAGGCGCCGGTGACCGCTCTTCCTTTCCCAATGGGAGCGTTGACAAAGTCCAGGAAGTCGGCGTCCGGGTGAGACGAGTACAGGTTGGCGGCCTTGCACGTGTCCATCACCGACCCCCCGCCCACTGCCACAAAGGCGTCAAAGTCGCCCCTCTTGGCGAAGGCGACGGCGTCCAGGAAGCTGCGCGGACGAAATGCGAGGGAGCGTGGCGCTTTTTTTCCGGGGGCGGGGTTTCCAGCCGCGTCTCACCTGCCGTCGGTGGGCTCCACGCGGACGCCGTCGTACACCTGGTACGGCACGCCGCTGGCGTCCAGAGACTCCAGAACCGCCTTGACGGGCGGCAGGCCGGCCAGGTTGCCGTCGGTCATCACGCACACGTTGGCGGCGCCCAAGTTACGGAGGTCCTGCCCAAGTAATTATGATATATACAATATATAGAGAGATCTTCTACAATATACATACCATGCCGATTTCCCTGCTGACTCCTTCTCCGTATCGGATGTTGGAACTGGCCATCTTCCAATGAGGACAGAGGTCACATGACCATCACAAAGCCACGTTGTGTCAAGGCGAAAGCGGTGAGTGTTATTACCTCGAAAGCGTAGTCCGTTTGGCGCGTTTGAGGCATTTGGCGCTGCGCGTAATTTGCGCCTGCAAAAGACGACATTCTAGCTTCTGACGTGCATTACATTACTTCAAATTAAACATATAACTATCTTTACAATGTTGTTTCAATAGAATAAAACATTTTTAATCAGCTTATTGCGTAAAACTTAGCACTCGTGCCAGGAAATGGTCAATGATTTAAATCATGATAAATCGCACAAGATTGATTGCAATTACAAGTATGCCAGATTATAGGAATAATGAATCCAAAAGTAGTGATTGGTACACTTTAATTTTAAAGTTACTGCCATAATAGTGAAATAATCATTGGTACTATCTCACTGGCAGCCATTGACGGGAATAGACGTCCAATCCATATGAACTAGGAGTTCTGGCAGTGAATGAACAAGTGCCTTTTTTATTTTGGGATTTAATAAAAGAAAAATGACTATTGTAGTACTTTCTTTTTCTAATCGTTTTAAATGGATTTTTTTCTGGAAAAGGGTGACAACCAACCCCGGTAACTCTTACTCCAGTAAAATCAATGCATGAGACTGATACTTTGAACCTTATTATTTACCTTGATGAAACGTGTTGGAGTGGGCGGGGCATCTACACCTGCATAGACACAAACTTTATGATGACGACGTCAATGTTGCCAAGCAAATGTCAATCCAACCTGACCTTTGCAATAGGCAACTACATAGCGACATGCTAAAAAAAACTTTTCCCCACAGAAACGTATCAGTGCGGTCACGTGACTTCAAAAGTTGACACAAGTGAGCGTCCACGTCACACTCGGTTTGCAAGCGCGCAGTTGTACGTAAATAAGAGATTGTTTCTTCTTACTTACGTGGCACGCTCCAGTTGCACCAGCAGACGGACGACTCGTTCACGTGCCGCTGCCATCTTGACTAGAAAAAGTGGACGTAAATATGCACTGACGTCAAAAACAAGCGACTCTTCAAAATACTGGGCAAAGTTCGACAATGTTTACAAATGCATACTTGGAAAGTGAAACTTGAAAGAAATGAAACTATTTTTGTCAGTATTTTCTTCTAAAAATAAAGCTTTTCAAATGTTGAAATTGTTATCGCATTTGAATGTCTTTAATAGTGTAGGATAGGTTTATTATAACCCTTCATCTTTGTTTTATTTTTGAGTGTGTAATTGGTTACCTGTTGTATTTATAATTGATATATTTCAAAGGTATATATGTATATATATATATATATATTTTATAGAGAAAGTTGTACAATCACTGCCAGTCCCTCCTAGTCTAAATAGATTGGACGTTTGTCATCGAATGGAAGTCAATCTGTTCATTTACATGTCTTACCAATTGAAAACAAGTTGTTTATTTACTGACGTCTGGTTTTAAAACACGACTACAAAACGCCCACAAGGAGGCGCAGTGAGCCAAAACCACAGAAGACGAGGCAGTTGTGTTGTGAAGGAACAGAACCCCGTTAGCACAAATAGCTTCCAGGCTAACACCTGACATGAGGCATAAAAGCTGAGGCGTAAGTTTTTACTTTGTTCTTCCGGGCGCAACGACAACATTCAATAGTTCCAAAGTTTGACTTACGACCGGAGAGCTCGCGTAGAGCTCGTTTACGTTCATTTTTCTTGACTTATGGCAGAGCTTGCGACGATAACTGGCGGTTAGCATGTAGCTTGTTGGCCTTTCATGTGACGTCAGGGGTCGGTCAAAAAGCTGTTTGAGAATTATAAAGTATTTTGTCTGTTTTAAGTCCCATAAACTTGTGATGGGAAGTGAGGTTGGCATGTTTAAGACTGTTTGGCTTTTTGAGCTCAGCTTTTTTCAGGGAACTCTATTGGGGAGGGGGGCTGCTTGAGGGGAGTGATTGCGGGTGCCTCTGTTGTCATGGTAACAGTAAAAAGAGTCGCCGCATCAGGATAAAGTGCAGTAACGGTAAGGCAAATCATTGAAGTTTCTGGACAGGAAATGAATGGTTACGGGTAACGCAGAGGTTGCCATTGATAGCAAGGGCTTAACGAAATTTCCCCTTCAAAACGGAACTGGTTTGGACCAAATATTAACTTGTCTGAGCAGAACTTTTCCATTTTTGACCGTTTGACAGTTGGTCAAAAATGACAACTTCTCCTAAGGAAACATTAAAAACAAATGTTATTTTAAGCATCTCAATCGATCGACTTCCCCGTCTAGGTGGAGC
The DNA here is from genome assembly GCF_051989625.1 of Stigmatopora argus. Taxonomy (NCBI): domain Eukaryota; kingdom Metazoa; phylum Chordata; class Actinopteri; order Syngnathiformes; family Syngnathidae; genus Stigmatopora; species Stigmatopora argus. The sequence goes on from NC_135398.1 coordinate 7,802,333, forward strand.
GTGACCGGCGACGATGTCGTTGATCGAGGGCGTCGGCGACGAAGTGACGCTGCTGCTGGTGGCGCTGACGGCGGCGGCGGTGCTGCTGCTGGCTTGGGCCTCCACCCGAACCTCAGAGCACCCGCGGGCGCCGCTCACTCCCGCCGCCGCCACCGAGACTCTGCCGACCGCCTCGAGCCCGGACACGGCCACGGCCCCGGCAGCGCGAGCCCCGCCCCCGGTCGACAACAAGGGCGACGAGGCGGCGCCGAGCGAGGACTCTCAGAGGAACATGGTGGTCCGACTCAAGTTCCTCAACGACACGGAGAGGACGGCGCGCGTCAAACCTCAAGACACCGTGGGATACATCAAAAGGTAACGTAATGGTAGCTTGATACGGACTTCTTATTATCACTGCCATTGACGGCGCATGGCGTCGCGTTAACCTCAGTTAATGGTTTAAACTATGCATTATAAATGACTAAAATAAAATGTCACAATTTTAATCAATACATCATTTCACAAATATAAAAATAAACATGTTATCTAGGTAAAGTGCAGCATGCTTTGCAAGTTAGCATCATCTTCAAAAAGGATGCGACGGTAACACGGCGTGCGATTCCCCGACCCCCCACCCACCCCCTATCCCCCGGCAGGACGTACTTCTCGGGGCAGGAGCACCACGTGCGCCTCATCTACCAGGGTCAGCTGCTACGGGACGACGACGCCACGCTGGAAGCGCTCCGCCTGCCGCACAACTGCGTGCTGCACTGCCACGTGTCGCAGCGGGCGGCGGGGACCGGCGCGGCGGGCGGGGCGGCGGCGGCCGAGCAGGTGCAGGCGGCCCTCAACGTGGGCGGCCTGATGGTGCCGCTGCTGGGGCTGATGCTGGCCGTGCTGTGGTACTGCCAAATCCAGTACCGCCACCTGTTCACGGCGCCGGCGTCGGCCTCGCTGCTGGGCGTCACCGTCTTCCTCAGCCTGCTGGCCTTGGGAATCTACCGCCGCTAGCAACTGTTCACCGGGCGCCTATTTGGTGTTCCGTTCCCGCCACCAGGTGGCCTCCCGTCTGGATGTTGACGAAAGAAACGGGGTTAAATGGCGGAGTGGTCAAGTCTTGTTGCGCTGCCATTTTCTCTTTTCTTTCGTCTTATCTGACGCCGCCGCGTCCAAAGCTGATGACGTGGCCGCCGCCGAGCGCTTTTTGGGTAATACGCGGGCGGTCCTTCCGAGAGGACGGCCGAATAAAAACAGCAGCGCGGATCGTGCCACGACTCTCTAAATGAGGCTAACGTGACGGGCGTCGACATCTTGCGGCTCCGCCATCAGCTCTGAAACACATCACAACACGGTGGAACGGTGGTCAAAAGCGCTTTGCAGACAACCTTCAGATTGACCTAGAAGACTTTTGGCTACGAGCGTCCGTGCTCCTAATTGGACGCTTCCCTGCGATGGAGAAAAAGGAGTGCCAATAAATATACTCATTAAAAGGGGATGGCGATTTTGGTTGGGGTTTTTTTTGTTGTTGGTTTTTTTCCCACCCCCTCCAAGATGTATTGCCATCTTAAACTATTTTCTGTCAACATTTTGCTTTCTAGTTTTGCAAATGTGTATGCAATTTGGATTCACTTTCATGGGTTTCCGATTTGATGCGAAATGAGGAAGAACGAGTGTGCCAAAATGAAATATCGGGAATTAATTGGTGGGGGATCCAATCTAAAACTTCTAAATAAATAGAAAAATTTCAATGGTGAATAAACAAGTGTTG